>NC_088417.1:92554672-92869672 GCF_034236695.1 Oncorhynchus nerka
TCATTTGTAGTCTGTCGGTCAACCTGCACACTGCAATAGGACATGGTAGTAGCAGAGAGAGTGAGCCTGCATGTCTGTCAACAATATGAGCCTTGTGTTGTACAGACTCCCCTATTATTTCACACAGATAGCTAACAGAGCCATCACATGACAGGATGTGGCCATGGCATCACCGTGAAAACAAGAGTTTCTCTCTCATTCCTTCCTGAAATGTCAGGTTGTTTTGAACACTGAGTGAATGACAACAACCTGTGTGTAATTGTTGCCTGTTTTGTTTTGTTGTGTATGTGTTCAAAAATGGCACCCTATTCCCTATATACGGCTCTAGTCAAAAGTAGTGCACCCTAAACCCTTCCCAAAAAAGCTTGCAGTCAGAGTGCAGTAGTGTAAACTTATGTGATAACCCATAATGACAGATACGCACTAGATAACAGGATGTCACAATGAAACCTGGAGAATAGAGGCATTAACAAAACACAGAGAAGTGAAATTACCAGCTGTTTACTACCCCTCCCCCAAGGACCAAGAAGCCTATTCACGACATTAGAATATAGTACGACGATCACATACTAGTTATAGGCCCTGTGTATGTCATTCAGAGTACATATATGAGACTACAAACTTAGGGTGGCAGGTAGCCTAGTGGGTAAGAGCATTGGGCCAGTAACCGAAAGGGCGCTGGTTCAAATCCCTGAGCCGACTAGGTTGTGGGGAGGGAGGGAAATCTGTCGATGCGCCCTTGAGCAAGACACTTAACCCTAATTGCTCCTGTAAGTGGCTCTGTATAAGAGCATCTGCTAAATAACTAACACGTAAAATGGAATAAGAAAATATAACCTCCCAACAAAATGTCTTTGTAGTATGTGACGAGTGTGCTTGATGCAGTGGAGCATTATGTAAGCATTGCATTTAACAAGCAGGTCGTGTACGTGAGGGTTGATGTACTCACAGAGTCGAGCGGCCGAGATGAAGAAGTGTGATCCCGTTGACCATTACCTCGCCCACCTGGGATCTTCAGGGGTGGGAGAGGGGCATCAGGAGCACCACAGAGGCCCCGGACCACGGGAACTACTACAGTGCAGGGAAAGACTGGCCACAAACACACAGAGAAAGAGAGAGAGGGAGTGGGGGGTTAGGCCCACGGATACTACTTCAGCAGAGACAGGCTAGAAGGGATGAGGGAGAAACAGAGGTTTGTTTACGCTAACTTTCGCATTTCATTGTCACCGGTTCTCCATTGTATTTCTAAACCCAAAGGAAGCAGAGCCTAAAGAAACCCATTCCCGTATGTTTCTAGGCTCAACACAACAACGTAGGAGGTGGGGCTGGATTTCCTCACGTTCTTATTACTATCCTATCCTGCAATTGAGTTCTTTATTGTCCCCCGCGATGAAATCAGGAATGGGACTGTGGATCGGTCTCGGTCCATCCGTTAGTCACACTCCATATCTCAGAAAAGCACTGGCTCGATTTTCACGAAACTTAGGTGAATGACGAGTCTTGCCATTTACAAAATTACACTGATTGGCCAAAGATGGGAGCTATAGTAATTAACTGAAATTTGTGAGTCACAACAGAGAGGAATAAGAGAAGCAAGAGGGATAACTGGCCCCAAAATCTGTCTTCTCCAGCAGGTGGCGTTTTTTCCTTTGGCACATGACATGGAGTGGATTAGCTGAAGGGACTGGTACCCACGATAAATGCCTTTCATTTTTGAAGATATTTATTTTCATTGTTATATAGCGGTCACTTGAGTATCTGGTTAATATAATGGATACGATAACTCAAATGTTAGTCACACGCAATTGGCCCAAGGGGGCGGGCGCTGCATCACTTGTGGAGGACGACATGTTTACTCTCGCTTTGTTAGAAACTGACAAAGTGCTCCATTGTGGCACATGTATTGGTGTAAATAAACCTGGACCTACCTGTGGTTGAATTAGTGATGTGGTTTAAAAAACGTTTCAATACAGCAATAGGACTTCCAAAACTTGTGAATCTTACACTTTTGTGTTGCCGAGTGTCAGCAACAGGCTGACTAGCTAACAGGACAGGCTAAGGGACAGCCAGGGATGCTGGAGTGGGTGTCTGAAAACAATGATGTGCGCTACAAAGCTCACTGCAGTGAGATGGGCCAGGAAAGTGGATGCAATACACAGCTTGTGTGAGTTTAAACCTCCCATGAAAAAGCGTACTATATTTTTTTGTATGTGTTATAGCATCAGCTCTTCCTTCATAATTGTGATCAGAATCTGGGCCTTAGTAAAGCACATAATATCATGGCACAATAGGGCCAGGTTTCCTGTTAAAACGGAATGTATTCACCCAAGGCAAAACAAGATCCACAAACACATCCGCCATCATATGTCAGTAAACGGAAATTCATTGGTCAACGCCACAGCGGGTTGCAGAATCCCCTTCAGGGAACATCTGATGAGGCTGAATTGAATCTAAACTACGCCTCTACCTGATCACCTATGATTAAAACTATATGACCCTAAAACCTGACAATGATCGCTAGAAGTCAAAAATAGAACCTACTACATGGAATAATGAATTCATCCCATGTAGATATTTAATTGTTTCATAAGGGTTGGTAGCCAGTAGATCCGACCGGCTTACTTACAGCTGTACTAGGGTCAGACAGGATTCCTTTTGGAAGACACAGAGGAGCCAGCACGAGATACGGCTCAGAAAACATACCCCAATCTGGGGATGAAAAATGTGTTGTAATCCAAAGTGTCCCATTAATCCAAATATTACACCGAAGATTGAATGGAAAACTGCCCTTTTCATCCTCATGCTGGGTAGCAGAAGGGTCAGCAGTCATTTTGGAATGGCAGTGTGAGCCACTCAGCTCTGACATGCCATTCCATTACAGCTGCTGTGGCTACTGCTAGCTAGCATGAGGACGAAAGCATTCAATCTTATCGGTGTAACAGTTGGGATAAATGGAACAATTCGGAGTACACCACATTTCTCATCCCCGGATTGAGGTAGGTTTTCCGAGGCATACATTACATGACCAAAAGTATGTGGACACCTGGTCGTCGAACATCTCATTCCAAAATTACAGGCATTGATATGGAGTTGGTCCCCCTTTGCTGCTATAACAGCCTCCACCCTTCTGGGAAGGTTTTCCACTAGATGTTGGATCATTGCTGCGGGGACTTGCTTACATTCAGCCACATGAGCTATAGTGAGGTTGGGCACTGATGTTGGCTGATTAGGCCTGGCTCGCAGTCGGCATACCAAAGGTGTTTGATGGGATTGAGATCAAGGCTATGTGCAGGCCAGTCAAGTTCTTCCACACAGATCTCAACAAAAAAATTCTTTATGGACCTCGTTTTGTGCATGGGGGACTAGTCATGCTGAAAGAGAAAAGGGCCTTCCCCAAAACTGTTCCCACAAAATTGGAAGCACCGAATCGTTTAGAATGTCATGGTATGCTGTAGCATTAACATTTCCCTTCAATGAGATTAAGGGGCCTAGCACAAACCATGAAAAACTGCCCCAGATCATTTTCCCTCCTTCGCGAAACGTATTTAACCTTTAACTATTTCTCATTTACAATGACGGCCTACCACAGCCAAACCCTAACGACACTGGGCCTATTGTGCGGTTCCGTTCTGTGAGCTTGTGTGGCCTACCACTTCGCGGTTGAGCCATTGTTGCTCCTGGAAGTTTCCACTTTACCATAACTTACAGTTGACCGGGGCAGCTCTAGCAGGGTAGAAACTTGACAAACTGACTTGTTGGCATCCTATGAAGGTGCTACGTTGAAAGTGACAGCTCTTCAGTGAGGCCATTCTACTGCCAATGTTTGTGTATAGAGATTGCATGGCTATGTGCTTGGTTTTATACACCTGTTAGCAACGGGTGTGGCAGCAATAGCTGAATACACTCATTTGAAAGGGTGTCCACATACGTGTGTGTATATATAGTCTCTCTCGGGGGCTACTTGGTGTTTCAATCTAAACCGGAAGCCTGTCAGACCCTAATCCAGCTGTAAGCAAGCGGATCAGATAAACTCCAACTCAACAATACTGAGACATTATGATTCCCAGCAATTACAATAATGTTGTATCATTTTGAGGGAAGAATAGTATAATGACGTAATGTTACAATGTAAACGTCTTTGTGATGTCAAGATGGAGAAACGAATATTGTTACGTCACTGAGGCCTTATTAAATAATCAAAAGTGTGATGTGATTAAAGATAAACTATCATGGATGCAGATTCCCCACATTACAATGGAAAGGGAAATGTTTTTCTTCTGTTTTTGAAGTTCATCGGTGAAAGGACGAGCCATTCTAATGGGTTTCATTTGTGCCCTGTTAACTCATACACCAGCCAACTAGCTACCTGACTATGTTAATGCTATAGCTACTAACGTTATGCTTTCAGGTGGAAAGAGTTCGCCTAGGTACTATGCCAACGTCAACAATATAACGTTAACTCATCTTATATAGCTATAAACGAGGCGTCATTGGCAACCATTGAAACATAGGAAACCCTAAACCATTTATTTATGTTACGTAGCTAAGCTAGTTTAGCACCATACGAAGGAAGAGGACTAATTTGAAACAATTTAATTATTTCCTAATTCATTCTGGATATTTTTCATAGATTACTTCCTTAACCAGTTGTGGGTATTTTGTGACATAGTAAATTAAATCCCAGTTTATATTCGTAGCTACTTCCTCGTCACTGAAAACAATTGCTAGCTACCATCCCCCACTTGATTTTGCTGTCTGTCTCCACTTACTTGCCAATCATGTCACAAATACTATTACTTAAATCCGCCATGGTAGTAAAGCACTGTGGTTTTCCTTCTTTCTCGCGAGCAAAGCAATGACTGTTTAAGATCCGCTGGAGGTTGGATTTTACCATCCGGCCTCGGGTAGAGACACGACGGGCTTCTGACTGCTCACTGCAATGGTCGGCTGAGTATTAAAGCCCGATCGGTGCTGAACTCAAGCTAAATGAGCCCCGAGCTACGTAGAGGGAAACAAGCGATACGTAGCTAGAGGTGAAGATAGCTTCGTGGGGGCGTCTTCTGTGCAAGTGGAAAAGTACCAAAGCCAGCAAACTAACAACAAAGACAGACAGTAGGTCTGATGTTTGTGACCAAGGGAAGAAATGTTGAATCTGAAGCCCCCATGCAACATTATAATGCAAGTTTAAGTTACATTTCATTGAAATGTACTGAATTATTAAGAGGTCTGTAAAGACGTGAATAAAGGAATACAGTGGGAATTAAATGGGTTAATTAATAAAGACCGTATTCATATTATTGCCTATTTAAACTTTAGTACGGTACATATTTGTGTAGGTTTACACATTTTTACTCTAGCCTACCCTGCAATATAAAATACCACTTTCACTTTGCCATAAAAACATGTCTCCATGAACACAGTGAACTGCAGAGACTGCAATAGGCTACATGCACGTTCTTGCCAAGCAGGTTTATCTTTTTGGGATGAGGATATAGCATTGGCTTGTTTACCTGGCTATAAATGCCACTGTCTGTCTGTCTGGTGGGTAAGCTTTAGCTTTAAGGAGTATCTGGTTAGAGTTTTGGACTAGTAACCGAAAGGTTGCAAGTTCAAACCCCCGAGCTGACAAGGTACAAATCTGTCGTTCTGCCCCTGAACAGGCAGTTAACCGACTGTTCCTAGGCCAGCATTGAAAATAAGAATTTGTTCTTTACTGACTTGCCTGGTTAAATAAGGGTTAAAAAATATATATATCTTGAACGCTATTACCAGGGACAGAGTAAGGAATGTCCTAAATGGCTCCCTTTTCCCTAGGTGCCATTTGGATTGGAATTTAGCACAAGATGAACCCAGTGACCTTTTACCATGGAGTTAAACATAACTTTAATACATAACTCATTTATACAAATTGCCACATCTAATCTGGATTATGATGTATAGTACCTGGTAGACAGTCTTGTATTGGAATGTGAATTCCAGGTTGTATCACAACTGGCCAGGATTGGGAGTCCCATAGGGTGGCACACAATTTGCCCAGCGTCGTTCGGGTTAGGGTTTGGCCACGGTAGGCCGTCATTGTAAATAATAATTTGTTCCTAACTGACTTGCCTGGTTAGATAAAGGTTAAATAAAAAAATTAACCAAATGGTACCCCATTCCCTACATAGTGCACTAGTTTTGACCAGAAACTTTTGGATAGTGTGCACTATTAAGGGAATAGTTTGCCATTTCAGACGCTGACATGACGTGCTACAGTTTATAATAATCTCAGCTCTAATACTTGGGGGCCCTGCTGAGATGTTGAGCAAGTCAGCCGCTTGCGGTCATTTAACTGCTGTAGAGCCTACATGTAAACACGTCATGTTGACCACTAGGTGTCAGCCTTGCATCACAAACACCTGTATCAGGCTTGACGTGTTCTGGCTACATTAATTGTCATTTCAGTTATGTTATATGAAGCCATTTGTTTTATATTTGAGCAATGGATTACACTGTCACTCAAAACCAGCCATAATAGGATCCCCTACAGACATCTCAGAGGCTGGCTGAAGTGGTAAACCACTGTCTCTCTATCTCAGTGTGGCTTCGCTTATTGTCAAAATAGACTCAGTGAAGTGGAGAGGGGGCAGAGGGCTAGTACAGGCTTGCTTTGGTTTTCAGCTGTGTAACTACTCCAAAAATCCCTCTGTAAAAACTCCTCTGTACTGCAGTTGAACATTTCCCATAGTTTAAGGTATTTAGACTACTAAGAAGGAATCATGATTAAGTACATAGAAAATTGGGTTTGGAACGTTCTACTTATTGCCCAATCTGGCTTTGTTTTGCATAGTTATGTTCCTGAGTGCATATACAATATCGTCTGATCTGTTAATTATACATTCAGACCTCAGGATATCTCATGGAGAAATTTGGAGTGAATTGAATCGTAACAGAGGGTTGGTTTGAGGTAATGCTAATCTACATATCAATCTAATCATGTACATCTCTTTAATGTCAGTTTGACTGCTATTTGAACCACTCACTTTAACTGGGACATTTGAATTATTCCTTTGTCCTACTGGTTAATAGAATGTTTAAAGAGAACTATTCTGTAGAACTCTGGTGTTTGCTGTGGAATGAGCCTCATGACCTGTGCTCATCGGAGAAACAAAAGAAGAGGGGAGCATTCAGTGTAGCTGCTGTCACTGGGGGGTTGTCTGGGGCACTCCACTCACTCACTCACACCCCCCAACAGTGTTGTCTGTGGTACTCTGAGTTCCTGCTCCCCCAGACATGTAATTCCATTGGTCAGTGCACCATAGCAACACATTCCACCTATGACAAAGGAGCTCTGTGTTTTTGAGAGTGATATGAAGCAGAAAGCAACAGAGGATTGAAAGGCACACACGCACGGTGTGTGTATTTGTTCAGAGACCCAAAACTTCCAGACTAATGTTCATCTAATTTCTGCTTCAAGTTCCTGTGCCCAAATCACTAAGGACTTAATGGTCCAAACAGTCGGTAAGAAGGTGTGACAGCACCTCTTCCCCACACACACGCAAACAGTCGGTAAGAAGGTGTGACAGCACCTCTTCCCCACACACACACAAACAGTCGGTAAGAAGGCGTGACAGCACCTCTTCCCCACACACACGCAAACAGTCGGTAAGAAGGCGTGACAGCACCTCTTCCCCACACACACGCAAACAGTCGGTAAGAAGGCGTGACAGCACCTCTTCCCCACACACACGCAAACAGTTGGTAAGAAGGTGTGACAGCACCTCTTCCCCACACACACGCAAACAGTCGGTAAGAAGGCGTGACAGCACCTCTTCCCCACACACATGCAAACAGTCGGTAAGAAGGCGTGACAGAACCTCTTCCCCACACACACGCAAACAGTCGGTAAGAAGGTGTGACAGCACCTCTTCCCCCTCAGGATGTTAAAAAGATTTGGCATATGCCCTCAGATCCTCAAATAATTCTACAGCTGCACCATTGAGAGCATCTTGACTGGCTGCATCACTGCTTGGTATGGCAATAGCACCGCCCCTCGATCGCATGGCGCTACAGAGGGCGGTGCGGTCAGCCCAGACCATCTCTGGGGCTGAGCTCCCTGCTATCCAGGACCTCTATATCAGGCGGTGTAAAATAATTTGACTCCAGTCACCCAAGCCATAGACTGTTCTCTCTGCTGCTGCACAGCAAGTGGTACCAGTGCATCAAGTCTGACACCAACAGGCTCCTGAACAGTTTCTATCCCAAAGCCATAAGACTGCTAAATGGCTAACAAAATGGCTACACAGACTATCTGCACTGATCCTTCTATTTTATTTTTGTACTGTCTCTATGCACATTCTACACACACACACACACACACACACATCATAGACACTGCTGCTGCTACTCCATTTGTCATATATCCTGATGCCTAGTCACCATACATATCTAATCCTACCACTCCAGTATCCCTGCACATTGTAAATATGGTACTGGAACTGACCCTGTATATAGCTTACTTACTTTCTCCTGTTCTTATTTCTAGTTCCTGTATTTGTTCTACTTAATTTTGTAATATGTTTTTATAGTACTGTTAGCATTGTTAGGAAAGAGCAGGCAAGAAAGGCATTTCACTGTACTAATGCACATGACAAAAACATAACATGAGCTCTCCCCACTCCAGGGTCAGATTGCAGTGGCCCTCCATGGAATGAACTTGACTGGAATGTAAATAGCTAGACAGTAACCCCCAGACAGACCTGTATTCCATATGTAAAACTCTGTAGCATCTCTCACACTGCGGTACTGGGTTATAATTAGCTTTAAGCCAAGGACGAGACAGACAGGAATTTGATTTTGCAATGTGCTGCTGTGAACAATATCGAAAAGGCAGAAACAGGGAGACATTTTTTTGTTCCATTGAACATTGACACCACAATGAAGGCATTTCATTTGCACAGAGTGCGCTGGTCCTCCTTAAATGGTTTGTATGATCTCTGAATCTGGTCATTTGTTGTAGTTGTAAAATCCCCCAATTTGACTGAAAGCTCCTCCACATTGTGTAATGTACAAACAGGAATGTTAAACTATGTGGTGACGCTTTCACTGGAACTACTGTTTGGTACCACATTTTACATTTCCTTATGGCTCCCTGACTAAGTAATTCTTCCATCCATTAGCAGATATCTTTAAAAGTGCAAACACCAGCTCTCTCTCTCTCACACACACACACACACACACACACACACACCAATTACATCCATTGATGCCATTCACAAGCAAAAGACAGACGGAGCATGGTGTGCATGTGTGAAAACATATTTACAATTTATTGATGAATGCAGGTGAGGCTCACATTAATCAATGTGTTAGTGGTCTGAGACCAGTATCTTTTCCATTCACATAATGATAACAGCAGTGGAATAGAACAGAATTTGGACTGTTTGCCTGCAGCCCCAGGCCATAATCAATGATTTATTCTTGGTGAAACAAGAAGAAGTTGAAGAGAGTGTGTTCCAAATGGTACCCTTTTCCCTACACAGGCCTCTGGTCAGGAGTAGTGCACTACCCTACACAGGCCTCTGGGTCAGGAGTAGTGCACTATCCTACACAGGCCTCTGGTCAGGAGTAGTGAACTACCCTACACAGGCCTCTGGTCAGGAGTAGTGCACTACCCTACACAGGCCTCTGGTCAGGAGTAGTGCACTACCCTACACAGGGCTCTGGTCAGGAGTAGTGCACTACGAATGGAATAGGGAGCCATTTAGGATGCAGCGAAAAACAGAAAGTCCTTCCTCCAGTGACTACTATGGGTTAAAACGATTGGATATCATAGATACCTATTCACTATGGATCTTATCCATTGCAATTATTAAGACCTGCCTGAGGTGGGGCTCGCTATTTGATCTACAACCTCTTTATGTACAAGTTCTGTTAGTCTCCAGACCATTCTGTGAAAATCCAGTTTCACAAATTACAGAGGGAGCATAGGGGTTAAGATTTACAATGAGTTTCTCAGTCACCATAACATGTATATGGAGAAGTAAAGGCACTGTAACAATTGATTATATCAAAAACAACAATTAAAGATGACATTAAAGACATGCTCCGGACTTTGGCAACTAAGAAAGTATGTTTTAAACCTCCCGCTTTGGGCTGGATGTGTCAATGAGTAGTTCATACAGAATTACTGTTTTAACTCAATTAGCCACAAAATCCCGAGTTTGAAACTGACTTTTCTTGAAGCTG
This sequence comes from Oncorhynchus nerka, assembly GCF_034236695.1. Taxonomy (NCBI): domain Eukaryota; kingdom Metazoa; phylum Chordata; class Actinopteri; order Salmoniformes; family Salmonidae; genus Oncorhynchus; species Oncorhynchus nerka. Next base: position 92,564,900 of record NC_088417.1, read on the forward strand.
TTCCGGGCCATTTTCCCCACATAGCAATTTGAGTTATAGCCAATGAGTTTCAGCACTCTTGCATTTAAGTGACAGCTAGCAAGAGGCCTGCCCAGCATTATCCAATGAGGTTGCAGGGCAGGTCCAACAGCTCAGTGGACACAGCAGAGAGTGAGAGCAATGATGTGGTGCAAATACTGTATCTGCACATAGTAACATAGTAAGCCACTTTCTGAACCACTGGCTAAAAGTATACAAAAGTACCGGAGTATCTCTTTAAAAAAGGTAAGTATTGGGGTAAGTGGGACCATAGCAGTGGTGGTACTGGCTGTCTTAGTATCGCTTAACTAATGATATGCATACTGTATTTTGTGGCATTAGGCAGTACACGTTTTAGATTGGTTCATGTCAAACCGTTTCCATGGTTACCATCCCATCTAGGCCAATCAAAACAGCTTTGGTTTCAAGATGGCCACCTTTCTAACCAATACATGTCCTCCTCGTGGATTAACAAGGAAAGATACAACACAAACCACTCTAAACTGAGCTGTAGACAAGGTAACCTTCAGGAACCAGTTCACTCAATTTCAACACACTGGTATGAATGTTTATGCACAATTCAATACACGCCAGTGTCAATGCCTGTGTGTAACATAAAACCAATGTGTGAAAGCAAATCTAAATTAGCTAGCTGCACAGGCACAATCAAACATTTGTCAAGAGTTGCTGGACATGGATAAATGAGGACGAGAGCTCTTGTTTGAAAGGGCAAGTAAGTCCTATTGATAAGGACAACATAAAACATTAACACTTGAAACGTCTTGGCAGGTGTGTATACGGACTGTTGTTCATCAATACTAAATAGGTACGTAAATTGAGGTCTTCCTGCGTTAAGTCACTCCTCCATTCCATGCTTAGCTCTCACAGCTGCTGTGTCTGTGGCGGAACAGAGAGCTCTGATTCTGGCAAGAGAGACTCCTGTTCTGTTCTGCCCATCGCTGGCCTGCTTGGGCTTTTGGGACGGTTCCTTACCAGCGGGTTTGTGTCTTAGTCCATACAGTAAAGTAAAACAGCAGTCTTTAGACATACAGTATAAGTAGAAGCTGAATGGACAGGAAGTGAGTGATGCCTTGTTACTTTCATGCATTTGAGTGAAAAGCAGACAGGTTCACATTGTGTCACTGTGTATCCTCCGAGACAGATACAGGGGAAACCCATGGCAGCTCATGGTCTCTACACACTAACACAGTCATCCCCAATCCCAAACCTATCCAATCCTTTCAGATCTCCAGGAGTACCTAGAGGGTAGGCGTTTGGGGTTGATTTGGGATTCAGACAGTCTGTCCGGTCAGTGTGTCAGTCACTTGAGTGAGTAGAGCAGTTCAGCTGTATGACACAGGGACAGAGGATGAGCAGAGCTGAAGTACTGACAACACAGCCAGTCCTCTAACTCTGCGTTCCTCTCCGGCTCCAGAGACCTCTCTGCGAACTTCATCATCAGCAGCGCTCTCTTCACGTCCAACCAGTTGAGGAGGCCCTCGTGGCGGGGCCCTTCCCCAGGGCCCAGCCTGTCCCCCCACTGCTGTTGCTCCATCAGGTCTTTCCGGGGGCCCCACAGCAGGCTCTGCAGCACCCGCTTGGCCTCCTGAATGTGGATGCGTTTAATGGGGTCCGGTTGGAGGAGTAGCCGGGTTAGTCTCTGGAGTCCAGCGGAGTAGAGAGAGACTGGAGGGATGGGCGGCAGGTCCTCACAGCTGTAGTCCTGTTCTTTCAGTTTCGGGCTGACCTCAAACGGGTTCGGCTGGTGGAGGAGCTCATAGATTAGAATACCGGTTTGGAACTCGTCGAATTTCCGGTACTGGGCGGCCGAGACTATCTCCGGGGCCAGGCGGGCGTGGTTGCGTTTGAGGCGGGGGTCATTTTGGGCAGAGTCCTCAGTGTTCCGCTGCTTGGCCTTGGCGAAGCTGGAGATGACCAGGCGGGGGAGGTGCTTCTGGTCGTGTGGGGCATTGGGGTTGGCCTGCGGGGGGCGGCGGTGAGGGACCAGGAGGAGGTTCTCCAGACAAAGGTCTCGATGTGTCACCCCATGCTCCTTTAGATGGTCCAGACCGTCACACAGCTGCAGCAGGAGGAAGCAGACCCACCGCTCGTACACCTCCGGCTGGGCCTGTTGGGAAAACAAATACAAATGAGACGCTGGCAGGCAAAAGCAAAATTTGCGTCTTTCATTCCATGTCCACAGTGGTGAACATCACACCATTCAGTCAACGTACCACGCTAGGGGCCTTCCTCAAGATAAGATGCAATGAAATTAGATGTTTCAAACAGGCACAATCATACCTGGTGAACGGACGCCCACTCCTTGACAAAGTCTGCCGTAGTCTGCTGTGGCACCTCCCGGGTGATAACCACCACACGCTCCTTGTCCCCCTGCGTGGGGTTGGGACTGGGGGGCAGCGAGGCCTCATCAGCAGGGAGCATGCTCCGGGGCACGCAGGCTATGAAGTGGCCACAGTCCTGCTGGAGGTTGAAGTGGGGAGGGACGGTCTGCTGGACGGACAGGCTGTAGAGGTGACCCTGCTTGGCTTCTGAGGTCTGGCTCTTACAGATCTGCCGAGAGAAGAGGAGAGACACCGTGGTTTGAATAGAAACAGGCATAATCATGTGGAGGAAAATGTCTGCCTGGCTCTTAGATATCTGGAGGGGGAGGGTTAGAGCACAATGTACACAGTGAGGAAATATTTCTTCCCTGGTTAAGTAAGAGACTGGAATATTATCCCCACTTGCTGTCAACAAGCTTTAAATCCTTCATTCATTTAGATCTTGTTTTCAATCCAGTAGTAGCAGACAGACAGTAATTCCATAAGTCTACCAGTCTAACTACAAGCAGCCATGAATGAGTTTCGCCATGTTTAATACGAGTAAAGCCAAACACTGTGGTTATGTCCCAAATGACACCGTATTCCCTATAAAGTACACTACTTTTGACCAGTCATACAGGCCCTAGTCAAAGGTAGTGCACTATATTGGGAAGTGTGGCAGCCTGTCCATCTCTCCCACTTTTACAAACACAGCTGAGCCCTGATATGACACAGTCTATGTCCCAAACGGCACCCTTTCCCCTACTTAGTGCACTACTTTTGACGGGAGTCCTATAGGCCCTGCTCAAAAGTAGTACACTATAAAATGAATATAGTGATAATGAATACGGTTCCATTTGGGACGTAGCCATAGTGATAATGAATACGGTTCCATTTGAGACGTTGCCATAGTGATAATGAATACGGTTCCATTTGAGACGTTGCCATAGTGATAATGAATACGGTTCCATTTGAGACGTTGCCATAGTGATAATGAATACGGTTCCATTTGAGACGTTGCCATAGTGATAATGAATACGGTTCCATTTGAGACGTTGCCATAGTGATAATGAAAACGGTTCCATTTGAGACGTAGCCATAGTGATAATGAATATGGTTCATTTGAATGAATATGGTTAATTTGAGACGTTGCCATAGTGATAATGAATACGGTTCCATTTGAGACGTTGCCATAGTGATAATGAATACGGTTCATTTGAGACGTTGCCATAGTGATAATGAATACGGTTCATTTGAGACGTAGCCATAGTGATAATGAATATGGTTCATTTGAATGAATATGGTTCATTTGAGACGTAGCCATAGTGATAATGAATATGGTTCATTTGAGACGTTGCCATAGTGATAATGAATATGGTTCATTTGAGACGTTGCCATAGTGATAATGAATATGGTTCATTTGAGACGTTGCCATAGTGATAATGAATACGGTTCCATTTGAGACGTTGCCATAGTGATAATGAATAAGGTTCATTTGAGATGTAGCCATAGTGATAATGAATATGGTTCATTTGAGACGTTGCCATAGTGATAATGAAAACGGTTCCATTTGGGACGTTGCCATAGTGATAATGAAAACGGTTCCATTTGGGACGTTGCCATAGTGATAATGAAAACGGTTCCATTTGGGACGTTGCCATAGTGATAATGAAAACGGTTCCATTTGGGACGTTGCCATAGTGATAATGAAAACGGTTCCATTTGGGACGTTGCCATAGTGATAATGAAAACGATTCCATTTGGGACGTTGCCATAGTGATAATGAAAACGGTTCCATTTGGGACGTTGCCATAGTGATAATGAAAACGATTCCATTTGGGACGTTGCCATAGTGATAATGAAAACGGTTCCATTTGGGACGTTGCCACAGTGATAATGAATATGGTTCATTTGAGACGTAGCCATAGTGATAATGAATACGGTTCCATTTGAGACGTAGCCATACTGATAATGAAAACGGTTCCATTTGGGACGTTGCCATAGTGATAATGAAAACGGTTCCATTTGGGACGTTGCCATAGTGATAATGAAAACGGTTCCATTTGGGACGTTGCCATAGTGATAATGAATATGGTTCATTTGAATGAATATGGTTCATTTGAGACGTAGCCATAGTGATAATGAATACGGTTCCATTTGAGACGTAGCCATACTGATAATGAAAACGGTTCCATTTGGGACGTTGCCATAGTGATAATGAAAACGGTTCCATTTGAGACGTAGCCATAGTGATAATGAATATGGTTCCATTTGAGACGTTGCCATAGTGATAATGAATACGGTTCCATTTGAGACGTTGCCATAGTGATAATGAATACGGTTCATTTGAGACGTTGCCATAGTGATAATGAATACGGTTCATTTGAGACGTAGCCATAGTGATAATGAATATGGTTCATTTGAATGAATATGGTTCATTTGAGACGTAGCCATAGTGATAATGAATATGGTTCATTTGAGACGTTGCCATAGTGATAATGAATATGGTTCATTTGAGACGTTGCCATAGTGATAATGAATATGGTTCATTTGAGACGTTGCCATAGTGATAATGAATATGGTTCATTTGAGACGTAGCCATAGTGATAATGAATATGGTTCATTTGAGACGTAGCCATAGTGATAATGAATATGGTTCATTTGAGACGTTGCCATAGTGATAATGAATACGGTTCATTTGAGACGTTGCCATAGTGATAATGAATACGGTTCATTTGAGACGTAGCCATAGTGATAATGAATACGGTTCATTTGAGACGTAGCCATAGTGATAATGAATATGGTTCATTTGAGACGTTGCCATAGTGATAATGAATATGGTTCATTTGAGACGTCGCCATAGTGATAATGAATACGGTTCATTTGGGACGTAGCCATAGTGATAATGAATACGGTTCATTTGAATGAATATGGTTCATTTGAGACGTAGCCATAGTGATAATGAATACGGTTCATTTGAATGAATATGGTTCATTTGAGACGTAGCCATAGTGATAATGAATACGGTTCATTTGAATGAATATGGTTCATTTGAGACGTAGCCATAGTGATAATGAATATGGTTAATTTGGGACGTTGCCATAGTGATTTAACTGTAACACGACAGATTGATGATTTAATATGAGGACTGGATGATTTCTTTACGCAGTCACATCACAGAGCTGCTGCCATGTGTGTTTATGGGTAGTGTGTTTGTGGGTAGTGTGTTTGTGTGTAAGAGTGGTTGTATGTAGGCCTTGACAACAGGGGTGTGTCTGAACTGTAAATCCTGGCTGGCATGAAAAGATTAATGGACCTAGAGGCATTAGGCAAGACTACAGAGCCTCAGGCAGCGAGGCCTCTTGACACACAGCTCTGGATTTACATGTTGCTTTTACACATTGCTAATGACTTTGGGACAAAGGTCAGTCAAAATGAATGCAGAGCACACCCTCTCTCGCTCTCCTCAGTACAGCAGGCTACAGCAACACCCTCCTCTCTCTCCTCAGTACAGCAGCCTACAGTACAGAACATGCCCTGGAGGAACACGAGAATGGTAGGACCTTCTCTTCGATGTGAGAACAAACACAGGCTACGTCCCAAATTGCACCCTATTTCCTTTATAGTGCACTACGAGTCTATGGTCAAAAGTAGTACCCTATTTAGCGAATAGAGTGCCATTTGGGACACACAACCAACGTGGAGGGTCTGTGGCTCGGCTGAGGATCCCTTTGGTCTTCTGAGCAGTCTAAGAGCTCGTTAAGGTTTTGGCTCGTTAAGATGTTGGCTTACTTCATTGTACAGGTTTTATTGTTTAACGAGGTAAGAGCATGACCTTGATTGAGGAGTAGAATGTACACCTTCCAATAAGAGTTTGGGAGTAAGGACCAATCAGGGAGTTTGAATTTGAGCTGCAGATTACAAAGACTTTCTTCTCACAGTAATTAGGGGAGATGCCTCTAGACATGTCTCTCATTGACTGACACACATATTTCAACAGGTTTTTTCCCCCATTTGTTTAGTCTCCACACTTATTGCAATGTGAACATTAACCACCATTAGTCCTCTGACTTAGAATACGTGGACAACTACAAATACCTAGGTGTCTGGTTAGACTGTAAACTCTCCTTCCAGACTCACATTAAGCATCTCCAATCCAAAGTTAAATCTAGAATCGGCTTCCTATATCGCAACAAAGCATCCTTCACTCATGCTGCCAAACATACCCTCGTAAAACTGACCATCCTACCGATCCTCGACTTTGGTGATGTCATCTATAAAATAGCCTCCAACACTCTACTCAACAAACTGGATGCAGTCTATCACAGTGCCATCCGTTTTGTCACCAAAGCCCCATACACTACCCACCATTGTGACCTATACGCTCTCGTTGGTTGGCCCTCGCTTCATACTCGTCTCAAAACCCACTGGCTCCAGGTCATCTACAAGTCTCTGCTAGGTAAAGCCCCGCCTTATTTCAGCTCACTGGTCACCATAGCAGCACCCACTCATAGCACGCACTCCAGCAGGTATATCTCTCTGGTCACCCCCAAAGCCAATTCCTCCTTTGGTCATCTTTCCTTCCAGTTCTCTGCTGCCAATGACTGGAACGAACTGCAAGAATTGCTGAAGCTGGAGACTCATATCTCCCTCACTAGCTTTAAGCACCAGCTGTCAGAGCAGCTCACAGATCATTTATTTATCTTGCCCCTTTGCACCCCAGTATCTCTACTTGCACATTCATCTTCTGCACATCTACCATTCCAGTGTTTAAATTGCTATATTGTAATTACTTCGCCACCATGGCCTATTTATTGCCTTAAGGGAGTTATCTTACCTCATTTGCACAAACTTTTTGTTTTCTTTTGTTCTACTGTATTATTGACTGTATGTTTGTTTTACTCCATGTGTAACTCTGTGTTGTTGTATGTGTTGAACTGCTATGCTTTATCTTGGCCAGGTCGCAGTTGCAAATGAGAACTTGTTCTGAACTAGCCTACCTGGTTAAATAAAGGTGGAATAAATAAATAAATAACAATATCAAAGCACTACATGACATCCTTGGCCCCAAAAAACTCCAGAAAACAGAGAGACAGGTCTCCATTGGGAAAGTGGTCTTCTAACCTAAATGGGACTTCCTGGTTACATAAATAAAAGCTATAGAGATGAAAGGGAGCCAGTGTTCCAGTTACCTTGACTGCGTAGGAGTTGGATGGGTCTGAGGCGCAGGCAGCAGAGTAGTAGACACCGTCTCCCGCATTACAGCTGGCCTTGTTACAGGTCAATTTGAACAGGGACCAGTTGCTCTCATCAAACCTCAGCGGGTTCTTCTGGCTGCGGGTGAAGTGGTCCTCACACTTCAGAGCCAGGCGGCGCAGCGATTCAGCATATAGGCCTCCCAGCTTGGAGTAGATCCCCTCTCTACTGTCTATGTTACTGAGCAGGGTCTGCAGCTGCAGGCCAGAGCCCTGGGTGGGTCCAGAGGCCGAGAGGTGGGGGGCGCTGAGCTGGGGGGAGGAGGAGGTGGTGATGCTGCCTCGGCTGTGACCCCCTAGTCGGCCCCGAACTTTCAGGGGTTCGTCCAGGGTCCGGGAGCGCAGGGGGTGTCCCAGAGGGGTGTGACAGCGCTCTAAGGACTCAGAGGAGGAATAAATGGCCCGAGGGTCCACGGGGGAGGATGGAAGGCTGGACAGGGATGGGATGTCAGGACGGGATACATTACTCTCAGAGCCACCGGTGAAAGGGAAGCAGGGATAGGCCCGGACTAAGGGTTTCCCTGCCATGTTGTCAGGGGCGGATACGGCGCGATTCACAATTTTCTTTTCGGGTAGGGGCGGTGGCTGCAGCTGGTTGGACAGGGTGTTGCTAGAGAACGGGTCAGCGTGAGGAGACCCTGGGGATGAGGCCATCGGGCTTCTGGGAAATGGCGAGGTGCACGACAGACGAGGGGCATCATGGGAACCTGCAAAGAGAGATGCAATACATCAATATTCATGTTGAACATCACACTAACACGTAACACAGACACAAGAGAAGATATTATACTAAGAAAATATTTTCTATCCTGAAACACATGACTGGAGAACTACTAAAGGAATCAACACTTCTCTGCTCAAACAACTTCCCTCACTTATATAAAAAAATAAAAAAATAAAATTGCCACAGCACAGATAAAAATTGTTCAAAATAATGCCCATCAGTCAGTTTAAGTGAACACGCACACCATAAACAGGATTAGTATAGAACAGGTACAGTCGGTCAACAAGGGTTCAGGCTGATACAGACTGAGTGCAGAGGCAGTAATAAGCAGAGTGAGGAGATTATTGGCGACAGTTAAGTCAGTTACTGTTTAACTAGAAGAGCTAGTGCCTCAGGTGCCTGTACTGATTCTTATAAATGGGAGCGTTGTGTCCCAATGCCTCTCTAGCCATAAAGCTATATTACCTCTTACCCACATAACTATAGTACATTACCCCTTACAAACATATAGTACATTACCCCTTACAAACATATAGTACATTACCCCTTACAAACATATAGTACATTACCCCCTACAAACATATAGTACATTACCCATTACAAACATAATACATTACCCCTTACAAACATATAATACATTACCCCTTACAAACATATAGTACATTACCCCTTACAAACATATAGTACATTACCCCTTACAAACATATAGTACATTACCCCTTACAAACATACAGTACATTACCCCTTACAAACATATAGTACATTACCCCCCCTTACAAACATACAAACATATAGTACATTACCCTTACACAAACATATAGTACATATAATACATTACCCCCTTACAAACATGTAATACATTACCCCTTACAAACATGTAATACATTACCCCTTACAAACATATAGTACATTACCCCATTACACACATATAGTACATTACCCATATAGTACATTACAAACATATAATACATTACCCATATAGTACATTACAAACATATAGTACATTACCCCTACATTACTCCTTACACACAAACATATAGTACATTACCCCTTACACACATATAGTACATTACCCCTTACAAACATATAGTACATTACCCCTTACACACATATAGTACATTACCCCCTACACACATATAGTACATTACCCCTTACAAACATATAGTACATTACCCCTTACAAACATATAGTACATTACCCCTTACACACATATAGTACATTACCCCTTACAAACATATAATACATGACCCCTTACACACATATAGTACATGACCCCTTACACACATATAGTACATTACCCCTTACACACATATAATACATGACCCCTTACACACATATAATACATTACCCCTTACACACATATAATACATTACCCCTTACACACATATAGTACATTACCCCTTACACACATATAGTACATTACCCCTTACAAACATATAGTACATTACCCCCTACACACATATAGTACATTACCCCCTACACACATATAGTACATTACCCCTTACAAACATATAATACATTACCCCTTACAAACATATAATACATTACCCCTTACAAACATATAGTACATTACCCCTTACAAACATATAGTACATTACCCCTTACAAACATATAGTACATTACCCCTTACAAACATATAATACATTACCCCTTACACACATATAGTACATTACCCCTTACACACATATAGTACATTACCCCTACACACATATAGTACATTACCCCTTACAAACATATAGTACATTACCCAAACATTACACACATATAATATAGTACATTACCCCAAACATACACACATATAATACATTACCCAAACATTACACACATATAATACATTACCCCATATAGTACATTACAAACATATAGTACATTACCCCTTACACACATATAGTACATTACCCCAAACATTACACACATATAGTACATTACCCATTACCCCTTACACACATATAATACATTACCCCTTACACACATATAATACATTACCCCTTACACACATATAGTACATTACCCCTTACACACATAATACATTACCCCTTACACACATATAATACATTACCCCTTACACACATATAGTACATTACCCCTTACACACATATAATACATTACCCCTTACACACATATAATACATTACCCCTTACACACATATAATACATGACCCCTTACACACATATAATACATGACCCCTTACACACATATAATACATGACCCCTTACACACATATAATACATGACCCCTTACACACATATAATACATGACCCCTTACACACATATAATACATTACCCCTTACACACATATAATACATTACCCCATACACACATATAATACATTACCCCTTACACACATATAATACATTACCCCTTACAAACATATAGTACATTACCCCTTACAAACATATAGTACATTACCCCTTACAAACATATGGTACATTACCCCTTACACACATATAATACATTACCCCTTACACACATATAGTACATTACCCCTTACAAACATATAGTACATTACCCCTTACAAACATATAATACATTACCCCTTACACACATATAATACATTACCCCTTACACACATATAGTACATTACCCCCTACACACATAGTACATTACCCCTTACAAACATATAGTACATTACCCCTTACAAACATATAGTACATTACCCCTCACCTGTAAACTATTATTAAGAGCTACTTACAAATCAGTGCATTCAATGAAGGTAGGTAAAACAACCACATGTCAATCACTGAAGTAAAACCTTCTAAACCTTCTGAAAATCACTGATAGTACCGATAAACAGTAAATACATTAGCATACCCTCACCCATAAATCTACAATACATTATCCACACCCCAACAGCATCGGACTGGGTGGCAGCAGCTCAGCAGGCTATTCGTAGTAGCTGCACCCATCCTGTCACCATGGCCCTCCCTATAATGACTTAGTCATATCAGTCAGCACACACACACACACACCATCTATTCAACGTTCCCTCGGAGGATGTAGTGACAAGTTTAGAGTGAGTTGGTGCACAATTTAAGGTTCAAGATGGTCACAGTGTCTGCCATGCTGTACCATTAGGAAATAGTGAATTAAAGAGTAGACTATAAAGAATGTGAAACTCCACAGTCTTCCCCAGAGAGACAGATAATTGTGTGGTTGTTGATGGTAAAGGCTGCATAGATAGGCCGTGCTCCCAATGCGACACTAAATGAGTAGGTTTCCAGGGGGGAAATCTAAAGGAAAGATTGCATGTATGCATGGAGTGGCAAAAGCACTTATTTTCCTAGTTATCACAGTCCCATAATTATCTCTTCAAACACTTCCCAGGAAGTGAGGCAATTACAGACTGTCTGGGAGTCACTGACTATGTCCCAATTCGCACACCATATTCTCTATGTAGTGCAATAGTTTTGAACAGAGCTGTATCGGGCCCTGGTCAAAAGAAGTGCACTAGATAGGGAATAGGGTGCCATTTGGGCCGCATCCACTGGGCTTTAGACCATATATGGAGAGATGAAGACGGGTGACGCCAAACCAAACGAAGGTGCGTCAGACCTCAGTCAGCAGCGTGCAGGGTCACACACACTCTTTGTGGAAAATGACACATCTCAAAACAAAGGCTGACAGACGTACGTACACACACACTCAGTCTAAAAGAGGAAACTACTTATTTTACTATAACCTTTATAAACCTCATATGTTACTACAACCTCATATCGGGGCTGCAGGAAGCCTAGTGGTTAGAGCGTTGGGCCAGTAACCGAAAGTGTGCTAGATCTAATCCCCGAGCTGACGAGGTAAAACTCGGTCGCCTCTCTCAGCCTATTGCGGACAGTCTGAGCACTGATGGAAGGATTGTGCGTTCCTGGTGTAACTCGGGCAGTTGTTGTTGCCATCCTGTACCTGTCCCGCAGGTGTGATGTTCGGATGTACCGATCTTGTGCTGGTGTTACACTTGGCCTGCCACTGCGAGGATGATCAGCTGTCCATTCTGTCTCCCTGTAGCTCTGACTTAGGCGTCTCACAGTACGGACATTGCAATTTATTGCCCTGGCCACATCTGCAGTCCTCATGCCTCCTTGCAGCAAACCTGAGGCACGTTCACGCAGATGAGGGACCCTGGGCATCTTTCTTTTGGTGTTTTTCACAGTCAGTAGAAAGACCTCTTTAGTGTCCTAAGTTTTCATAACTGTGACCTTAATTGCCTACTGTAAGCTGTTAGTGTCTTAACGACCGTTCCACAGGTGCATGTTCATGAATTCTTTATGGTTCATTGAACAAGCATGGAAAACAGTGTTTAAACCCTTTACAATGAAGATCTGTGAAGTTATTTTTACAAATCATCTTTGAAAGACAGGGTCCTGAAAAAGGGACGCTTCTTTTTTTGCTGAGTTTATTTGGTATTTTTGGTATTGTTTTAGCTGTTGTGAAAGCAGAAGCTACTCTAGACAAGAACAGAACTATATGAATTTAAAAATGACACTCATAGCCTACAAATAAATACACACAAAATAACTAGGTTAAAATGCTATAACCTCATATGTTACTATAAAGTAATCTGTTACTTTAACCTCATATCTGCAGTAGCTGTTAGTATAACCGTAATAACCTCATCTCTGTGGGCCTTTTCCTCTTCTCATTGTTTTCTCACTTTCCACCTAGTTAGATGCTTCTAGTAGAACCATTTGACTGCCACAAATGGAAAAACAGGCAAATGTCAAACAACCAACCAATTCCTTCCTGTTGGTGGTGGTGGTTGTTAAATGTAAGGCACCGTTTTTTTTCTGGTCAGGTCACAGGTCACATGGTGTAAGGGTCCTTACCACATTTACACCCCCCCCAACTCTGTGGCACCATACCAACAGCACCAGATATGATATGTGTAGTTGCTCTCAAAACAACGTTGTTTTCTCGCAGATCTCCTGGCCCTAGTTATATGTCCCGGCGGGTGGCTATAACAGTTACCAGAATCAGAGAGGGCTCTGTTGGAGTCTCCAGGCAAGCTGTCGAAGGAGGCTTTAACATTTACTCACCAGAATCAGAGAGGGCTCTGTTGGAGTCTCTAGGCAAGCTGTCGGTGGAGGCTGTAGGCAGGCTGCTGCTCCCCAGGCCACGGAGACTGTTGGTCAGGCTCTCGACAGAGCCCTGCTGGCTGCAGTGGTCCAGCTCCACACTGCTCTGGCTCATCTTACCAGACACCCTGCAGAGAGCGTAACAGAGGATATTACTCTGGGGGAGGATGTTTGGTGCCTTATCTAATTTCCATAACCAGGAAGTTAACACAACAGCTTCCCACCATTAAAAACAAATGACCACTTATCAAAACCGTCTGATGCTCACACGGCTTACAAACACCTAACAAAATGTCTGTATTGCAGCTCTCAACAATAACAGACAGTGTTCGCTCTTACAACTTGTTAAACCGAACATGTTAGTTCTCTTGTGTAATTTCAGCGAACAGGTAAAGTGTGTGTGTGTGTGTGTATGTGTGTGTTGTGCTGCCTGTCAGTTTTGCTTCAGGCTGAGAGACAGTTCTTTACAATCTATCATTGTCTCTGTGAGCCAAACATCTAGTTTCCCCTCCATCTCATCTAGATATCTCAACATATCTGGATGTAAATGAGATGGTTCAGCCACTACATGAGGTAAACTGCCTCCACTCTTCACAAGAACACATGAAACGTCAGATACTAGTCTCACTTCCTCTTGGGAGAGGAACACTTTTCTGGCTGAGTGAATGCTTGTTATTGCTGTGTCTCTTAAAGGAAAAATTCATCAAAAATCTTTTGGTATTTTGTTCATTCGTCCACTATCGATAGAGACAAAATGTTTTGCATGTCAGCATCAAGTTTTCAAGATATTGAACTTTCAAGAAGCAAAGTGTCACTTGTCAGATCTTCATGATATACATTTTGAGACTGTATCAACAGTGGACTAATGAAAAAAAAAGACCAAAAAGATAGTTTGAGTGTAGTTTCCCTTTAAGATAAATAATAATAATAATAATACAGTCTTCTCAGTGCCAAGTCATGAAAAAGAGACAATACATATACTTCCTGGAGCTAGGGAATAATAATGACGTTTTTGAAAATGTCTTCCACTTTTCCATTAGATTAATTTCCCTGCCAACATCCTACACTGTACCCTAAACATATAGAGGAATCCATTTTTTGCTTTCCCATGCCATGATAGCTCCTATCTGAATGTAAAGGAGCCCCTGATACCCTCTGGGGGTAGTTTTCCTAATCATGTGGTCCAATTAGGCTGAGTGACAGGCTAGGCAAATCTGAATCTCATTGCTATTCAATTGCTTAATTCTAGCTGGTTAATGGGTCAAACTGAGCATAGCCCCGGATCCTTCATCTCAGCTCAGATTGACCGGCTCTATTGCTCGATCCACTAGGTCTTTAAACTTCAATCACACCGTAAATCCCCTCAACAAACAGCAGTGCAGGTGTGTGTGTGTGTACCCTCATACATGAGCAGAGCAAAACGACCATTTGTCAGACCAAACAAAGGCGTATGATGATGAGACGGTGGAAATGAGACGGAGACATAAGGGTGTGTGTGTGTTTTTGTTGTCTCATTTGTATTGTAGGCTATAGCATAAATCACCTTCAAAAATAAAATGGCAGTGTATGGGGTAATCCATCTCCATTTGTTTGGAGCTCAGTACTTACAACTAATATGTAATAAGTAAACAGTGCTATGGAAATGTTGACACATATCATTTAAAGAAGCATCAGGGTTGAGGGGAGTGTGAGTTACGGTCTCACACTCCTTTCTTGTGATTTATTTTTTTGATGGTCCTTTTTGCCATTTATGAATGTATTTATTTATCTTTATTTAACTAGGCAATGTAGATGTGAATGTACACTATTACTCAAACAGTCTAGCACTGGCAGTTAAGAACAAATTCTTATTTTCAATGACGGCCTAGGAACAGTGGGTTAACTGCCTGTTCAGGGGCAGAATGACAGATTTGTACCTTGTCAGCTCGGGGATTTGAACTTGCAACCTTCCAGTTACTAGTCCAACGCTCTAACCACTAGGCTACCCTGCCGCCCCATGAATGTGTTATTCAATGCGTTTCTATGGGCTTTAGTTGTACATTTCTAAATATTTCCAATATTTGTTTTTTCTTTTTTGATACCTAAAAAGGGGTCCTAAAATTCAAAATCCAATAGCTAAATGATCCAAAATGTCCTTTTAATTTTTTAAATTCCATGTCAGCTTAGCACTCCCCCAACGTCTTAGACTCTAAAAAATGTTAAAGAGAATGGCTAGCTAGTACCTAGGTGACTTTAAAGTAGGCTGCAGTCTCCACCACCTCTCCTGTCTGATGGTCATGTGAATAATAGTTTCGATAAAAAAGGTTATTTTCCCAAACAATAACAATCTTTGAAACCTTGTTTATCATGGCAGTGCTTCCATTAGATCTTCAGGTAGATATCTTTCTGATAAATAGCCAGTGCCAGACTGTTTGAGTAATAGTGTACATTCACATCTACCTTGGATGTAAAACAGTTCATCACGTCTGACATCAGATCAAGATAATAATAACAGCTGTTTCATCTCTTTCACCCAGCACTATACTGTAACATATAGCATATACACTGAGTGTACAAAACATTAGGTACACCTTCCTAATATTGAGTTGCACTGCCTCAATTCGTTGGGGCATGGACTCAAGGTGTTGAAAGCGTTCCACAGGGATGCTGGCCCATGTTGACTCTAATTACTCCCACAGTTGTGTCAAGTTGCCTGGATGTCCTTTGGGTGGTGGACCATTCTTGATACACACAGGAAACTGTTGAGCGTGAAAAACCCAGCAGTGTTGCAGTTCTTGACACAATCAAACCGGTGCGCCTGTCACCTACTACCTTCAAAAGGCATCTGTTCTCCTGCCCATTCACCCTCTGAATGGCACACATACATAATCCATGTCTCAATTGTCTCAAGGCTTAAAAATCCTTCTTTAACCGTTCTCCTCCCTTCATCTACACTGATTGAAGTGGATTTACCAAGTGACAACAATAAGTGATCATAGCTTTGCCCAGTATTCAGCTGATCAGTTTGTCATGGAAAGAGCAGGTGTTCCTAATGTTTATACATTCAGTTACTACCACTACTACTGGGTAACATATATAAAAAAACATTTCTCTCCCAGGTCATGAACATTTCCATTGAACAATGAAACAAAACAATTCAGACAATTGTATGCCTGAAAGAGGAAGTGGAATAGGGAATAGGACCAGGGAAGGACAGCTCTGGCTGAAATAGATTACTGAGAACATGATTTCTGTTTACAGAGAAAAGGGTGACCTTGGCAAGTAGCAAGAGTGGTTGAGGATGATGAGGGTTAGACACAGAGTGGTTGAGAATGATGAGGGTTAGATACAGAGTGGTTGAGGATGATGAGGGTTAGATGAGTAATCAAGCACTCAAACAGACTTCAAAGCTCAATCTGTAACCATTGACTATTTGGTGGAATGTGCTTTGTGGCTGACCGAACAGGCAAGTGAAATTTAGTCTCAAAGACAACGTTAACTTGCTTTGACTCTCGTGTTCCGTTTGCACCAGGAGCGTAACCAGATTTTTTTTTGGAAAGGCCTAGAAAGATTTGGATAGGCATTTTTTCTACTTGTTTATTACATTTATTTTGCGATGTGCACCATATATTATTTCGTAATACAATCGTTTTATACTAGTGCATAGTACTTGGAGCAACCTAGTTACATATATAAATAATGACCTATCCCAGCATATTAAAATAAGAGTTGCCAACAACATAAAACTCATCTTCAGGTGCACTTCAATCTTGATAGGCAAACAAGCCTATATTTGATGTTACCATGTATACCACGACGGGCAGTAGTACTCTAATAAAGGTACCTTCCCTTTAGTAGACGTATCAATAAGTCGTGACCTACATCACAAGGCGCAGACGGCGAGGCTTTGAGTTGAATGTGGTGATGATTTCATCACAATCCAATGGATCTGTCAGTTGACGCTCTAAAGACAGCAAACTGAAGTGGTTCAGTCGGGCGCTTGTCATTGATGTGTGCTGATTTAAAAAAAAATCCTAGTTGTTGTTGAGAAAAGTCTCTCCACACTGCATGATGTCATTGGAAGTGTGACAATGATCCTTAACAGAGAGTTTATATTAGGGAAAATATCATCAGGGCAGCTGTCAAGTACACTCATTATGGAGGAAAAGTCACTCTTTCCCATGATCATTTTGCGACTCAACTGCTGAATAAAAACAGCGAATTCAGCATCCTCACTTGATTTTGCATAATGATCGCATATGGTCTTCATCTGCTCTTTCAGGCGGCATGTTTGGGATTCTTTGGAAAAGGAGGCTGCCGCTTGCATGATCCCATATGTGTCTTCTTGAAATGTTGAGTTTAACTCCGTAATCTGTCGGTCTAGAATATTGTTCCATAGTTGCCTCAGGCCACTGTCACTCTTGATGCTGGATGTTTTCCCTAATGAAGTTGTGGTTGTGACTACACTGTCTGCCAATTTTACAGGCAGTTTTCAATGCCGTGACGCGCTCACATCCCAATTACTAATATCACGGTTAATCATCATCTCTTCAGTTAGTTTAGAACTTTATCAAAGTCTCCCCCTGAGTTCTCTCTGAACGTAGAAAAGCTGCTTTTGAGGATTTCAATTAAACCAACAGTCCGTCACAGATAATGTAGAGCTTTGTAATCCCTTCGTAGCAAAATCACTAGTTTCAAACAATTTACTAAACGTGACTAACAGGAATAAAACCTTATTCTGGATTTGTTGTAAGAGGACATCGGCTTCTAATGTGGTTTGTCCACAAGCCTCTGAAAAACTTGCAAGAACCTCTAAAAATGACATCTAGCTGTAACAGCACTTTACTCACAGACCCTGATTTTTAACTCCACCGTACATCCGTGGATCTTCCTAGCTCGATACACGGTCTATCGGGATGCAACTCTTTCTGTTCTTCTAGGAATCCAGCATGTCTGTGGGATCCACTCATAAATGTGTGTAGCTGGTTTACTGTGTCAAACAAAAAAGGTACTGACATGTCCCGACACTTTTGCCGCGGTGCACAGAACCAAATTAAAAACGGAGGGAGTTGAAATGCACATATATCGCTTGCTTAAAAGGTTTGCTTTAGTAGGACATGTACCCCTCTGTTTCCTGACACGACTGAAGCGCCAACGAAACATAAACCCACACAGAGTGGGATCCAACTCCAAGGGGTTGCAACACTTCCAAGTATTTTCAGAGAAATTCCTTGTGTAGACAAATCAGCGGTTTCCATAAACCCAACAGCTCCATCTTTAAATCATTCCAGCATGAATGTATCGGATGCACACAGCAATAAGTTCAGGTTTAGATTGATCTTTATATTAATCTGCTGGTATGGCAAAATACGTGGGCAGAATGAACTTCCATCTTTTATCCTGCACAGTAACAATGATGCTGCACACTCCAGCAACTCGTTCTGAATTTCGGGGCTCATAAGCGTGGCATTGCGAGGTAGCTCATTAAGCCTGTTTTGTACATCTCCAGAGCATGATGCTGCCACCACCATGCTTCACCGTAGGGATGGTGCCAGGTTTCCTCCAGACATGACGCTTGGCGTTTAGGCCAAAGAAATCAATCTTTGTTTCATCTGACCAGAGAATCTTGTTTCTCATGGTCTGAGAGTCTTTAACTCCAAGCGGGCTGTCGTGTGCTTTTTAGTGGAGGGGCTTCCGTCTGGCAACTCTACCATAAAGGCAGTCTTGGTAGAGTGCTGCAGAGATGGTTGTCCTTCTGGAAGGTTCTCCCATCTCCACAGAGGAACTCTAGAGCTTTGTCAGAGTGACCATCGGGTTCTTGGTCACCTCCCTGACTAAGGCCCTTCTCCCTGATTGCTCAGTTTGGCTGGGATGCCGGCTATAGGAAGAGTCTTGGTGGTTCCAAACTTCTTCTATTTAAGAATGGAAGAGCTGTGTTCTTGGGACCTTCAAAGCTGCAAAAATGTTTTGGTAGCTTTCCCCAGATCTGTGCCTTGACACAATCCTGTCTCGGCACGCTACGGACAATTCCTTCAACCTCATGGCTTGGTTTTTGCTCTGACATGAACTGTCAACTGTGGGACCTTATATTGACAGGTGTGTGCCTTTCTAAATCATGTCCAATCAATTGAATTTACCACAGGTGGACTCCAATCAAGTTGTAGAAACATCTCAAGGATGATCAATGGAAAACAGGAAGCACCTGAGCTCAATTTTGAGTCTCACAGCAAAGGGTCTTAATACTTATGTAAATAAGGAACTTATGTGACTTGTTACAGTATTCAAAAAGGTTGCTTGTTCAAATCCCCGAGCCGGCAAGGTGGAAAAATCTGCAGTTCTGCCCTGGAGCAAGGCAGTTAACCCCCAAAACAACTGCTCCCCGGGCACGGATAACGTGGATGTGGATTAAGGCAGCTCCCCGCTCTGATGCAGAGGAGTTAAATGGGGAAGATGCATTCAGTTGTGCAACTTCCCTTTCCCCAGAGTCCATGCAACTCACTATGTAAAGAAATAAATAAAAACAACAGTAAAGACAGTTAAAATAACCGCAGCAAGGCTTATTACAGTAGCGAGGCTATATACAGGCACCGGTTAGTTGGGCTAATTGAGTACTGAACCACACAGCACTGTTCGCACACTTTCTCTTTATAGCCGAGGGGCTCTATTCAGTCTGTCAAGCAGAAGTGTTACAGATAACAAGATAGAAATGTAACGGTCATTTCGGATTGAGCCGAGATACAATTTCATATGATCTCCGTGGGCCTAGTGAAGAATTGTCATATCACTTTTATCATGTATTACGTTTTAATGAGGCATCAACACAACCAGTCGTGATTTTTCATCCGATTGTCAAACAATAATTTTAAAAAGGGCGCTCCTGTAGGTTACCCGCACACGTTTGCCCACTCATAAAATGATTCCAGCATCAAAACAGTGCACTGTGCATCCGCAGTTTGATGAATAGAAAGAGACATCTGTTACAAAACACCTAAATGTGTATTATGTCATTCATACACAATTGCTGCATCCACTGCTGTCCCCGCGCGTCTCGGCCACTCATCCTCCGCCTTGGCAAAGTGTTCCTCGTCAAACCACAATGCAATTTGGAGCATGTGCCACCCTGGCCTCAAGTCAATTCTTACATTTTTCATGCAGCTGACATGCGGTAATGTTAATAGTGTAATATAGATATTGGCATTTTCTGTTAGTAATTGTGATAGGCTCACGTTTTACTGGTACGGCGTACCCCCAATATTTATTTTGCCGGCAAGCCGTGCCGGACCGGCTTACTTTCACCCGTACAAATGCGGATTCTCTTGCTGTTCCATGCAGGGTAGTTATTATACTATGGTAGAAGAATAGTGACCATTGTTTCATCAACGGGCGGGTCACACGGACAAGGGGCAGGGGCACACGGACAAGGTCCTTGCTGCCAAGGATATTAACGTACAGCCACAGGGGTTCTCCTTCCTTCCCTCTTTCTCCCTCCCGATTTCTGAGTTCTCAAGGACTAGTCATGCTACCCAGATGGATATATCCCATTGAACATTCAGATACACCCCTACATCCTTCACCCCATCACCTCCAGCTCATCAGATGACTAGGGCTGATCCCAAATGGTACCCTATTTCCTAACCCTGGGCTCTGGTCAAAGGTAGTGCACAATAAAGGGTATAGGGTGCCATAGGGCTCTGGTCTAAAGTAGTGCACTATAAAGGGAATAGGGTGCCATAGGGCTCTGGTCTAAAGTAGTGCACTATAAAGGGTATAGGGTGCCATAGGGCTCTTGACAAAAGTAGTGCACTATAAAGGGTATAGGGTGCCATTTGGGAAGCAACCTGTAAGCTCCACATCCACAAGCCATGGAGGAATAAACCTGGGAGGGAGGGGTGATGGCAGCCGATGTAAATCAGACAGGAGATGCCTGTATCTATCTGGGCAGCTGGCAGAAGGACATGGTTTCACACACAGTGCTAGAGGGCCAGGAGTCAGAGAGAAGAGAGGCTGCCTGACCTATGAGGAACTTCAACACTTTTCTGATGCATTGCAGTCACTTCAAATCAATACGTCCTTCAACTTGAAATGCTGTCAAAAGTACTGTCATCGCATTAAAAAAGTAAACATTGGCCGTTGATTACATCACTGAGTGAGGTCGCAGATTATTATAATTATTATAATTTTTTTTATAGCAAAATGGGGTCGCAGAGAACAACAGTTTGGGAACACCTATTGTAGACAGTCAGCACCATATAAGCTTCTGTAAGTTACAACCACTTTATGCAATACACAGTGCCTGTTACTTGGCATCAAATCACTGTCTACTCTCGAGCAAGCCACTACCTCACTGAAAACACCCTCGTCCTAGAATATTGGTGCTGAGCGAATAGTGCTTTTTGAAGTCGGTTCGGATTCATTGCCCTGGGGCGGCAGGGTAGCCTAGTGGTTAGAGCATTGGACTAGTAACCGAAAGGTTGCAAGTTCAAATCCCGAGCTGACAAGGTACAACATCTGTCGTTCTGCCCTTGAACAGGCAGTTAACCCACTGTTCCTAGGCCGTCATTGAAAATAAGAAATGTGTTCTTAACTGACTTGCCTGGTAAAATAAAGGTATAAAATAATAATTATTACAAAATAATCATGGTTCTCAATTTCGATTACTTTAAAAAAAAAATCACTGTGCATTGTGGGTTGAATGCTGTAAAACAGAAGAAAACAATGAATATAAGTAGTGACTGCCCATTACTGCTTATTAACCATCATTTATTACCATTAATAACATTTATTTCAGTTATTCATTTTACATTTGTTTTATTTTGATGAATGTATTATTTAATTCCAAGTCATCAGCTCATCTCTATAGAGCTGCTGTCTGACAAAATCACTATTTAGAAGTTCATCAAAGTAAATAAGGCTGAATACCAACTATCAATCACTTAGATAATGTATTTTCAGGTAGCGATACCCAACGAAGCAACTGCTTTCTCAATCGTGCATGCTGCGTAAAAGAAACAGATCGGACAAGTAGGCGTGCAATGGATTATGGTCATTGTAGTTAGTTTAGCACAGAAAACGTGGTAATTATGTAAAATATTGGCCTACATCGCACAGTTCAGGATTGATACAATTTATCTCTAGAAAAACTGAAAAAAACAGAATGAAATGGAATTCAAATTATTGAACCGACATGGTCCAACAAAAAATAACCAACATTTCCGTTAAATATTCAGCACTACATAATAAACACACTATTTGGGGTAAGAATGTAGGCCACCCAAACGGTTTGGACCAACTGTCACTAAGGACAAAAGGACTGGTTCAAAAGTATCACCTAACAGGAGGATCTTACTGCGACCATGTTTGTTTGGTTCCTCACGGTGATCAAAAGAACTGTGATGCAGCCATGAGAAGGACAGATTTCTAAACCATCTGTTTCTTTAAATGATTCATCACACAAAACGCTGCCTCGTTTGTGTTTGGTTTGCCCGTTTTCCTCCTTCACATCCCTGTGGAAATGCCACCGTATCACTAGTTGAGTCTTTTCCCTATATAGTGCACTAAATTTGACCAGAGCACTATGGGGCACTGGTCAAAAGTAGTGCACTATATAGGGGGAGGGACAGTGCCATTTGGGACACACTACACTGTATGTTTGTCTTCTACTTCCCTGTGTTACACTGTTCTCAAAGGTTTTTCTAAGACACAGTCTTTTTGGGATTTAGGTCTGGTCAAGATGTTTCCTGAATGTATTATGTGAACTGTGAGGTTGAATCTGCTGCTATGTTAAAAGGACACTTCACTGTAGTCTCCGTGAGGGCTGAAGCAGCTCCAGGGCATTTGTTTAAAAACGATAAGCTTTCTGGCTTGGCCCAGGCAGGTCAGACCAAGACTACAGTATTACCCTCAACAGTTCAGCTCTGGGAAAACAAATAAGATCAGACTACCCAAAAGCAGGACATCGCTAGGGCCCGTTCCCACATGAGTCTCTAGAAAGTGTATTTTTACAAGTGCAGCAGCAGCAGCATGCTAGCAATGTCATAATATAAAATGGAGAGATGCTTACTAGTATTACAACCCAAATAAAGGTCTGAGAAACACCATCGGCAACAGGGGTGATAGTGTTCCCTACAGCCAGCCAAACGCCATCAGAAACAGAGGTGACAGTGTTCCCTTTAGCCAGCCAAACAGAGGTGACAGTGTTCCCTTCAGCCAGCCAAACAGAGGTGACAGTGTTCCCTTCAGCCAGCCAAACAGGGGTGATAGTGTTCCCTACAGCCAGCCAAACGCCATCAGAAACAGAGGTGACAGTGTTCCCTTCAGCCAGCCAAACAGAGGTGATAGTGTTCCCTTCAGAAACAGAGGTGATAGTGTTCCAGCCAGCCAAACAGAACAGGTGATAGTGTTCCCCTACAGCCACAGCCAGAGGTGATAGTGTTCCCTACAGCCAGCCAAACGCCATCAGAAACAGAGGTGACAGTGTTCCCTTCAGCCAGCCAAACGCCATCAGAAACAGAGGTGATAGTGTTCCCTACAGCCAGCCAAACGCCATCAGAAACAGTGGTGATAGTGTTCCCTACAGCCAGCCAAAACAGGAGCTGTTGCCAAGACCAATTAGTTTAGTTTCTAATGTCAAATAATTAAAAGGAAAAAAAGTCACAGGGATTTTTTTATTGGGATCATCTTGATGCCTGAAATGATCTTACTCCCCAAGGACTTATATAATATTAGGCTAAGTTAGACATATTGTAACACACACAAGAATAGCACCACTACAGCTTCCCTGCAGGTTAAAACAAAGACATTAGATGTTGTTGAGATAGTAATCTACACAGTGAACCAGCACAGCCTTGTTGATCAAACGCCTGCATCTCTGAAAGGACTTGAGGAGTACACAGTTGTATTCTAAATCCTACAACACACCCGATAAAACAAGGCTTATTTTAAAAAGTACCCATTTGTAGTCAACATGCTGGCGAACTATTTGTCTCCTTCTGGTTTAGGTCTATGAGTCAGAAAGCTTAATGTGTAGTAGTGATCTGAAGCCCTATGGTCTAAACAGTACAGGGGGAAATGTCACTAGGTTATTCTATACAGTCATGTCTGTGCATAGATAGGCCACAACTTTCTCACAGTGTCAAAAATATTAGAAAGTGAATTACAATCTAAGATACATTAACATCTTAGTTAAATGCAGATAATTGACAAGGTTATCTTTGTGTGTGTGCCTGTCAGTGTCAATGGGACAAAGGCACAAGGACTCTTTTACCAGTCCCATCTATTGTGTGATGGCCAAAACAAATTTACAATGTGACAAGGAATATTTTTTACAGCCCATGATGTTCTTGAAATGACAGTGAAAAGTTAAGACAACTACAAATGGAACAAGGAATGCATTGAGACTGGTTCCGGAACAGTCTGAATGATCCTTAGGGTTCTAGACTGAGAATGGAGGCTGATACCAGCTGAATAATCTCACTATGAAAGGAGAGATCACAGTAGGCAGTCAGCCCTCAAGTTGCATCACTGCAAAAACAAGGGAGCATCGTTTAATCACACACACAGAGAGAGAGTTAGCGAGCGAGAGAAAGAAAGTTAGCGAGCGAGAGAAGAGTTAGCGAGCGAGAGAAGAGTTAGCGAGCGAGAGAAGAGTTAGCGAGCGAGAGAAGAGTTAGCGAGCGAGAGAAGAGTTAGCGAGCGAGAGAAGTGTTAGCGAGCGAGAGAAGTGTTAGCGAGCGAGAGAAGAGTTAGCGAGCGAGAGAAGTGTTAGCGAGCGAGAGAAGTGTTAGCGAGCGAGAGAAGAGTTAGCGAGCGAGAGAAGTGTTAGCGAGCAAAATAGAGTTTTTTTTGTTCTCCCTTTTGTTTATTTAATTTGCTTTGGCATACGTTTCCCATGCCAATAAAGGCCCCTTTGAATTTAACTGACAGAAAGAGATTAGAGGTCGACCGATTATGATTTTTCGGCACCGATACCTATTATTGGAGGACCAAAAAAGCCGATACCGATTAATCTGACGATTTTTTATTTATAATAATGACAATTACAACAATACTGAATGAACACTTAATATAATACATCAATAAAATCAATTTAGCCTCAAATAAATAATGAAACATGTTCAATTTGGATTAAATAATGCAAAAACAAAGTGTTGGAGAAGAAAGTAAAAGTGCAATATGTGCCATGTAAGAAAGCTAACGTTTCAGTTCCATGCTCAGAACATGAGAACATATGAAAGCTGGTGGTTCCTTTTAACATGAGTCTTCAATATTCCCAGTTAAGTTTAGGTTCTAGTTATTATAGGAATTACAGGACTATTTCTCTCTATACCATTTGTATTTCATTAACCTTTGACTATTGGATGTTCTTATAGGCACTTTAGTATTACCAGTGTAACAGTATAGCTTCCATCCCTCTCCTCGCTCCTCCCTGGGCTCGAACCAGAAACACAACGACAACAGCCACCCTTGAAGCAGCTTTAGCAAGGGAAACAACCACAGGCTCAGAGCGAGTGACGTTTGAAACGCTATTAGCGCGCACTAACTAGCTAGCCATTTCACTTCGGTTACACCAGCCCCATCTCGGGAGTTGATAGGCTTGAAGTCAAAAACAGCAGTCATAAACAGTGCAATGCTTGACGCACAACGAAGAGCTGCTGGCAAA
The DNA here is from genome assembly GCF_034236695.1 of Oncorhynchus nerka. Classification (NCBI taxonomy): domain Eukaryota; kingdom Metazoa; phylum Chordata; class Actinopteri; order Salmoniformes; family Salmonidae; genus Oncorhynchus; species Oncorhynchus nerka. The sequence continues at coordinate 92,590,924 of NC_088417.1, forward strand.
ATGCACGAATGAATGTTTACGCGCCTGCTTCTGCCTACCACCACTCAGTCAGATACTTAGATACTTGTATGCTCAGTCAGATTATATGCAACGCAGGATACGCTAGATAATATCTAGTAATATCATCAACCATGTGTAGTTAACTAGTGATTATGATTGATTGATTGTTTTTATAAGATAAGTTTAATGCTAGCTAGCAACTTACCTTGTCTTAAAGCCTGTTACACGAATGCAGTAAGGTTGCAAGGTTGTAAGGTTGCAAGGTTGGTTCCCAGGGCTGACACTGTGAAAATCTGTCATTCTGCCCCTGAACGAGGCAGTTAACCCACTGTTCCTAGGCCGTCATTGAAAATAAGAATGTGTTCTTAACTGACTTGCCTAGTATTTTTTTTTAAATAAAAAGGTGTAAAAAAAAAATACAAATAAAATAAATTTAAAAAATTAAAATCGGCAAAATCGGTGTCCCAAAATATTGATTTCCGATTGTTATGAAAACTTGAAATCTGCCCTAATTAAATCGGCCATTCCGATTAATCGGTCGACCTCTAAAAGAAATAGACAGTCAAGACAGAACAAGGGCATCAACCATGTGGCTGCTAAGCTGAAAATATTCATCAAAACACAGTTGAGATTCCCCAAATAGTCAGTGAATACTTAATAAATCAAACAGCAAAAACATTTAGAGTACAAGGAATATCTAAAATGTCCACACTACATTAACCAAGTGTTAATACATTATTTTATACAGCCTCGCATGACTGTATCCACCTGTGGAATAGTAGCTGTAGTGAGTGACTGGGACTTGGTGGCAGGTTAAGGCCAGTAACCGAAAGGTTGCTGGTTCAAATCTCCGAGCTGACTATGTGACAAATAGGCCGATGTGCCCTTGAGTAAGGCACTTACATTAACCCTAATTACTCCTGTAAGTCACTCTGGATAAGAGTGTCCTGTTAAACGACTAAAATGTAAATCACATCTAAAGGATGAAATACCCTTTGTAGTTGAACAGAAATACATTTCCCCCATTAGAAAATGAGAATCCAATTCATGATGGATGAAGTTCATTACTGTCGTGCTATAAAGAATTACACTAAAAACCCAATAATGAACATTACAAATTAAGGTTATATCTGTCATGATACATTACGCTCACTTAAAATATTGTCACATCAATATGGAGTAGCCATCCATTTCCAACTGAAATCACTGAACTTAATGACAACACTGTAGATTAAATGGGTAAACTATAAAGACAAGCAAACCTACTTTGTCAAGAATGAAGTGATCTTCCAAAAGCCCATTCATTTTCAATTTGTTATACATGGCCTTTCTGTTTCTCAACATCATTCATGCTACACTCTCAGGAATACCACCCAAAGCTCAGTGTGAATAAAATACAGGTACCGTATATCAAAAAAGAGTGACTAAACTACAAAGAATCACAAAACTAATTCACTACAGTAGAATGACTGATGTTCATTCTACACTGTCTGGAATGCCATCCATAGCCCGTAGCTCAGTCAGTGTTTAAAACCAAAAGGCCCAGGTTCTTACCTGTGGTGTTTCTTAGGGGGAGGGGGTGGTGGAGTGGGGTCATGGCTTGAACTCTTCCCCTCTGCTGAGAGCTGCTCCGTGCTGGAGAGAGACGACGGAGTCGACTTGGCCAACATGCTCCCGCTATGTTTGCCCTCCTCCGCGCTGCTGCAGCCTGCCTGCTTCTGACTGGCACTATTGTTGGCCGTGGTGCCTGGTAGGGTCTGGGTGCTGCCCCGCTGGCCCTCGCTGCCCTGTGTCACCCCCGTGGGTCTCCAGTCACTGGCGTCTCTCCAGACAGCCGCCCTATTGATGAGCCCTGTCACCCTGCTCTGAGAGGCACTCTCCTGAGCATGGCCCTCCTCGGTCTCCTCCTCCTCCTCCTCCTCGATCCGGCCCTCCCAGTTCCAGGGAGTGGTATGGAGCTTGTGCCTCCGGACCTCAGACGAGGCTGAGCTGTGGGGCTCCATCTGGGACTTCACCTGCACCTGGACGTCCCTGGAAGACGGTGATAAAACCAGAGTCTGTATGCTGAGCTCAGGCACCGGGGAGATGCTGGAGGTCCCTGGGAGCGGTTTGGGAGATCGGTTGTTCCTCTTGGGCGGTATAGGGGGGCTGTTCTGGGGTTTGGGCTGGAGTGAAGCAGGGAAACCTGGGGATGATGTCTCTGTTACAGAAGAGCTGGAGGGCCACTTGAAAGCTGGGCTTCCGGGGTTGCTGAGGGCCGTGGGGCTGAAGTCAGGCCACTGGGTGCTGACGGCTGAGTCCGGGCTGCTCAGATAGAATGTCCGGTTGTTCTCCTCAGTATGAGCAGCCCGGACGGTTATCTTGGCCCTCTGGTTCTGACCCTCTTCTGTGAGCTCCACCTCCAGCTCGGAGTGCTGTTTTTGGGCATGGACCTTCCCGTTCCCTCCTCCAGCGCTCTGAGGCCTCCTCTTCCTCTTGGTGCTCTCAGCATAGATGGGTTCTGACGACAGCGTCTGTCCGTCTGAGGGAGAGCTGGCTGACGAGGCTGAGAGGCTCTGAGGAGTGGGACTATCTGGCCCAGCCAGTCCGAAGCCATCCGGCCCTGTGAGAGAGTCTGTGCTGCTGCGATAGGAGCATGAGTCTGACAGAGACAGAGTACCAGGCTCGGAGACGAAGGAGCCGGTTCGGCCTCCTCCACAGGACAGGAGGTTGTGCCCTAGAGGCCCCGGAGATGCCCCTGAGCTTAGGGTGGTTAAAGATGGGACGGGAGAAGTACTGGACTGGTTGGTGTTCCCAGACATAAGGCCCACATTACTAGGGGCTGTTGTGGTGGTGATAAGACCGTTACAGATGCCGTTACCAGCCATTGTTGTTACCGTGGCAATGATGTTGATAGCAATACCCAGAGGTGCTTTCACTTCCTGGATGGCCTGGACTGTGGAAGACCCTCTAGTGGTGGTCACCATGCGGACGCCGTGCCCGTTGCAAGTACTCTTGGTGGTTTTGGTAGTCTTGGTGATCTGTTGCCTGTAGGACGAGTCACTGTTGGTATTCCCTTTCTCCTTCAGACTGTGAGGCCCTCGGCTGTGTCCGTCCTCCTGGGTCACTAAGACACTGCTGATGATCATACTAGAGTCCTTCTGGAGGGCTGACGGGGACAGAGAAGACCGGGGGCTGATAGGACCGGGGGAAAAACGGCTGCAGGGGTAGTCTATCTTCTCAGCGGTTGTAGTACTCTGTAGTACCGCCTCTCTCAGGGCCTTGTTACAACCTTTACTGTCTATGTAGATAGGGGACAGGCCCAACATCTTCTTAAGGCCCAGTCGTTCCACTGGACTCTTCAGATTGTCCTGAGGGGAAACAAATTGAGGGGAAATATAATTCATGGTTATAGAAAGCATACAGACATTATTGAATCACTTCACATTAAGTGACTCTAAAACCTACGGGTTTCATTCTAGATGTACTTAGTTAAATGCAAAGGCATACAGTGTCATGCATTTGTATTTGAGTTAGTGAGATCTAACCTGTTCTATGTTCATGTTGAGGTCTGCCAGCATCTCGTTGGAGTCCGGGAGCATCATGGTGGGGCGAACGGCGATGGTGGGTTTGGAGTAGGGCACGGTCACTCCCTCCTCCTCCTCCTCCTCCTCCTCCTCTCCCCCCAGACTGGTCCTCAGGGCACCACAGGGCACTGTGCTGCCCCCGCTGGCACGGTGGGCGCTACGTGGATGGAAGCAGTTCTTACACGAGCCGGGTTTCCACACGTGTTCTGAAAACTCACCGCAGGCCGACATATTTGTCCGAAACGTATAGTTGATGTCAATGTAGGTGGGAGATGGGATGATCCGACATGGTTCGTAGTTGTACAGAGAAGCCTGGTATCACATGAAACCCTGCAGAGAGGAGAAATCAGAATAACAATGTGTATAGAATTGTATTTACTGTGGCGATTCTCACTTTAAAAGCACTGTTTCTTATCGGAATTCTTTGAGTTAATCAATAACTATCATAATGCTATTGAGAGCACACATTGTTTGAGCTGAACATAACAACGGTGGTTAAGAACAAGACAAGTTCATTCCCCAATAGGTGACCCAATGGAACAATTTGCCCCGGAGGTGATTTTATTTATACCATTTTTATTATTGGACATAAAAGACTAAAAATCACCAGGAAATCAGGTCAAAGTGATTTTAATTTAAGAAATCTGTTCCCAAGTATTCCCACTCATAAATAAAGCAATATGTGATCGTATCCCAATGTAATTAAGGTTTGAAATTATTCTGTTTTTGTCAAATACTATATTGGTTGGGATTCTTGCGGTCAATTTGCAGTGTACATGTCCGTCCGTCCGTCCGTCCACCCCCCCTACAGGTACACACCGAGACAACAGTCAGACAATCAGTCACCTTTCTAGACTTTAACCCTCAACATTACACCATTCAGTTCTGTTGAATTACGAAATACAACTTCATTCATATCAACGCAATAAAAATATCACTTTTAAGGAAAAGGTATTTGAGAGTTGGTTGTGGTGTTGCATAATGATCAGTACTTGACGCCCACTGATGAAAAGCACAAGGTGCAATACTCGGTTGCATCCTAACTGACACCCTATTCCCTACATTGGTTAAAAGTACTGCACTAAAAAAGTATGGCAGTGAGCCTAGTGGTTAGAGCCCTGGACTAGTAACCAGAAGGTTGCAAGATCGAATCCCCGAGCTGACAAGGTAAAAATCTGTCCTTCTGCCCCTGAACAAGGCAGTTAACCCACTGTTCCTAGGCCGTCATTGAAAATAAGAATTTGTTCTTAACTGACTTGCCCAGTAAAATGTAGGGATTAGGGTGCCATTTTGGGACATAAGCCCTTTCCTCTGGTCTCCTCTGCCTAACAGAACTAGCATTATGTCTGGTTCAGGAAGCACCACAGCTGTTTTACTGCAGAGTAAACTAGAATAGAAAGACTACAGTAAACACCTCAGGATAATGATGCGTGTTTCATTGGTTCCCCAATAATATTCTATGGATTTAATTTTCCCAGTGATTCTAACAAATTACTTATGGCCAAATCCATTAAGTGTCTGAATTTGTGTAGTCATGTGTTGCCAGGAAGTTTAAACTATACCAGGCTTTAACCTCTGTAGTAAACTCAACACGCTCCACCACTATCACTACACTGCAGTGTTCTTTGTAACTTCAGATGCCTCTGAGCTCTGTCCTCGTTCCCAGGCGTCCTAAATTAGAGGGTCCTACTTTCTGTTGAGCCCACGTGACCCCCAGGAACATAAAGGCGTTTAGAATGCAGTCTCCTGTTGTAGAATGCCTCAAACATCCCAGAGGTCAGAATGCCTGGAATGTGGAGAGGCGCAAGTGTCAGACCACCACACCAGCAGCTCTTAACACCTCTCCCTGTGCAATTCATGTTAAAGACTGGAGGACGGTGAGAAAATCAACATGACTAGAGGGTTTGTCTGTCTTGTTTCTCCTAGGTGTCCTCCTCTGTCTTCACACAGAGCTAAATACCCAGAGACAAGCCTTGGAAATGGCACACAGCAGTACATATCCCCACCACCTAAAGTCATTAATAAAGCAATACAGAGGATGTAGCCTTATATAAAACCCGGTGGAATAACACAGATTACTCATTCAATTTCAAACACCAGAAACTGGTATTGATTTTGTAGCGTTATAATATCTAGGGACAAACTATAGACATGGGTTGTAGAAGGAGGGGAGTTTCTTGACTTAGTGAGATGCATGTTTACACCTACAGCATCATCTGATATTCCTTTGTTGTAGTTTCTCTGACACAATAACTATCTGGAAAGCACTGGAAACAGCACTGATTGTTGTTTCAACTGTAGCCTATATTCAAATGTATGACTGATAGAGGTATGGCACATGGTCTACTTCTGAATGGTATAGACAAATATGATATTTTCCATTTTCTCATCCGTTTGGGTATCTACCCACAGTGCACTTGGGAAGCATTTAGACCCTTTACTGAACACTTATGTAAATGAGATATTTCTGTTTTTTTATTTCTAAAAACCTGTTTTTGCTTTGTCATTATGGGGTATTTTGTGTAGATTGATGAGGGAAAAAATATATATATTTTAGAATAAGGCTGTAACTGTGGAAAAGGTCCAGGGGTCTCAATATTTTCCCAAATGCACTGTAACACCCAAAACAAAAACAAGCCTGGACATGTGGTGAGAAGGAGTTTAATTTGAGGCTGATGTCCATTTCTCCAGCTCCATCACCTCCAGAAATGAACACGACCAAATCCTCACACAGATTCTGAGTGTAGCCTATGCTCTTTCTTCCTCAGTAAAAAAAAAGACCTTTCTATGTAGGCCTAGTCCTGTACTCTCAGACTAACATATATATACACAAGTACGACCAGATGGTCAAGAGTCATGACACAAATTCAAGGCTGGGCTTTCTGTCATATAGCTGTTAAGAAATTCAGAAGTCAAAATGGGAAAACAATGAAAAAAAGTGATCAGCAGCACAAAGGTGACCTGCTGCATGGGTCTGGGTCAACTTTGTGTCATTCCGCATCTTGGGGACATAATAAAAACCATCTTTGTCTCTCTGTGAGTGCCAGTGTGTAATCAACTAGTGTTGCCTCTGCGCTGTAGTCTACCCCCTGCTGTCTCGTCCTGGCATGCAATAACAGAACAGTGTCTGGAAGCAAAACTGCCTGACTCCTGTCGCCCTAACAACACAACACTACTGACCACACACAATGTATTATTTGCTCAGGGCTAGCCTGATGCAGGGGGAATGCAATCTGTGTGACAATGTTTAGACTCAGGGGCAACATTTTGACAGTCATGGACAGATAACGACGGAGGGGCGGGGCAGGGCTTTGTCAAAGAAAGAACAGCTGAAAAAAAACGGAATTATTGGTTGACTTTTACACTTCCACGTTCAATGTAGCCATACGATACTTAGGACAATATTGATATTATGTGACCAGTAATTCAAGCCTTAGCACGCACGCGCACATATGGGGGGGTCGATACTCTATGGATCGATACTCCTTACATTCCTCGACTGTCTAATAAACGGAACAAAAACGATATATTAACAAATAGTCATACATTCTCAACTCGATCACGGACGACATACATCGAATTATCGTAAGTATCTACAAGGCATTGCCACGCAGTGTTTGTTTCACGCGATTAATTCATTCCTGTGCTGAAGCGCCTGGTTGAACATCGAGACAGAAATTTCCCATTCAGTTGATCGAGCATTCGAACACATTGCTCCCATCTCTGGAATGCCTTCTCATTCGAACCGCGACTCCTGAAGGTTTCATTCCATTTCTGAAACAAGTGGGATGCCTATAGCCTCCTAGAGGACGTGCCTCGTTCCTGAGAATATCTATAGCTATATGTTGACATTTTCAAGCTCTTTATCCTTGCTCAGCCATGGTCTCAAATAACATGTTTCACTTGTAGTATCTAAATGCGTCCTCCTGGACTATGGTTACAGGCTAAGCATTATCACCTGTGACATATTCCTACCCAATACGGGGGTTCTTAGCCTGGTTAGAAGGATGCAAATACTAAATAGACGGACAGCTATATGTTCAACAACCTATATACATTAAACAAACAACGTTACTGGCTTAAATGAACATGACTGTATATGCGAATCTATTGGTCAGAGAAAAGATAAATGCGTGTCAGTTCTGTGGAAAGTGTCAAATGTTTTTGCTTACCTGGGGACTTCTCCCGTTCTTGACTTGCCTGGCAACCCCTTCTCCCTCCCCAAAAACCTCAAAACAATGTAGGTCCCAAAAACAAAGTAGCAAATGTTTATGTTATTTATCCCACGTCCGACGCGCCGATAGGTAGCTGGGGAAATGTGTGGAGTCCCAGCAGGCAGCTTTGATCCGCGGCTCTTGAAACGCACAGCGAGGTGAACTGGTGGAGGAACGGGCGAATAGTGAGCATGAAGCCCTTCAGCGAGGGGCGGAGCTTCCTACTCTAAAGGAATAAACTACTCGTTGAGTTGCAGACTAGTCCGGCCGCATTCAAGTGGGTGTAAAGTGGTTTCGGGTACTATTCAATTTAATTCAAAGGGGTTTTATTGGCATTCGAGACATTGCCAAAGCCAGTGAAATAAACAACAAACACGTGTGTGAAGAAACACAAAACAACATCAACAAAAAAAATCATTAAAAAAAATGTAGTTAACATCGCAGTAGAACTAGCTCACCTTCTGCTCTCAACCTCTGCCGAGCAACAGTGGCGAATTTAATTGAGAGAGGAGAGAAAGACAGCTGGGAGGAGCGGTGTCGGCCCCCGCTGATCCTCATTATGACCGCATTATGACCCGGGCCAAAGGAAGCCCAACTCCGCATTGCCAGTACCATTCAGTATCATCCCATTCCACAACGGAAAGCTGAAACATCACTGTCACCTCACCTCAGAGCTTCCAACCACACCTGCACACCGTTTTTTATGTCATCTTTATTGTTTGTGTATCACTTGTTTTCTGTGGTGCAAATAAATAAATACAAACTTTGTCAAAACAGCCAGGCAAACGACACACACACACACACACACACACACACACACACACACACACACACACACACACACACACACACACACACACACACACACACACACACAGAGTTGAGTTGACAGCTCTCGCCTCAGGGCAGGCATACCCAAAAGGGACCTGTCTTGTCTGTGAATTGTTTTCGTCTGAGCAACCCATATTACCCTAATATGCTGATAGGGGATTATTCATTATTAACTTTCAATGCAAATTGAAAACACTTGCCTTCACCCTTTTTTCCTGATCAACAGGGATGGCAGGTAGTCTAGTGGTTAGAGCGTTGGGCCAGTAACTGTAAAGGTTGCTGTGTTGAATCCCTGAGCTGACAAGGTAAAAATCTTTCGTTATGCCCCTGAACAAGGCAGTTAACCCACTGTTCCCGGTAGGCTGTCATTATAAATAAGAATTTGTTCTTAAATGACTTGCCTAGTTAAATAAATAAAACATCTAATTATGATCCTACACCTGTAGCACCATCATTGCCTATGAAGGTCTAATGTAAGGGCTGGAGAGAAGAAGAAGAGGTAAAGAGGAGAGGACATGTACTGGCATGTTCAACAACACGCCAGCTTTATCTACACAGTCAGTTAAGGTTTGGGAAGTCCAATTCTATGTTATTGTCTTCCTTTTTTGGGACACAACCTGAAAACCCAATACACACACACACACACACACACACACACACACACACACACACACACACACACACACACACAAATCAAATCAAATCAAATCAAATGTATTTATATAGCCCTTCGTACATCAGCTGATATCTCAAAGTGCTGTACAGAAACCCAGCCTAAAACCCCAAACAGCAAGCAATGCAGGTGTAGAAGCACGGTGGCTAGGAAAAACTCCCTAGAAAGGCCAAAACCTAGGAAGAAACCTAGAGAGGAACCAGGCTATGTGGGGTGGCCAGTCCTCTTCTGGCTGTGCCGGGTGGAGATTATAACAGAACATGGCCAAGATGTTCAAATGTTCATAAATGACCAGCATGGTCGAATAATAGTAAGGCAGAACAGTTGAAACTGGAGCAGCAGCATGGCCAGGTGGACTGGGGACAGCAAGGAGTCATCATGTCAGGTAGTCCTGGGGCATGGTCCACACACACACACACACACACACACACACACACACACACACACACACACACACACACACACACACACACACACACACACACACACACACACACACACTTTTACACTCCTAATATGCTGCTGATACTCTGTTCTTTATTTTACTCTTATTATTATTATCTATCCTGATGCCTGGTCACTTTACCCTGCCTTCATGTACATATCTACCTCAAATACCTTATTATTATCTATCCTGATGCTAAGTCACTTTACCTTCATGTACATATCTACATCAAATACCTTATTATTATCTATCCTGATGTCTAGTCACTTTACCCTGGCTTCATGTATATATCTACCTCAAATACCTTATTATTATCTATCCTGATGCTGTCACTTTACCCTGCCTTCACATATCCACATAAAATACCTTATTATTATCTATCCTGATGCTGTCACTTTACCCTGCCTTCACATATCTACTTCAAATACCTTATTATTATCTATCCTGATACTAAGTCACTTTACCCTGCCTTCACATATCCACATAAAATACCTTATTATTATCTATCCTGATACTAAGTCACTTTACCCTGCCTTCATGTATATTGAACAACAAAATAAAAGAAACATATAGCCATTTCAAAGATTTACAGTTAATATAACGAAATATAAGGAAATCAGTCAATTTAAATAAATTCATTAGGACCTAATCTATAGATTTCATATGACTGGGAATACAGACATGCATCTGTTAGTCACAGACACATTTTTTTTAAAGGAATGCTGTGGATCAGAAAACCAGTCAGTCTTCTTTGCATAGAGTTGATCAGGATGTTGATTGTGGCCTGTGGAATGTTGTCCCACTCCTCTTCAATGGCTGTGCGAAGAGCTGGATATTGTCGGGAATTGGAACACTCTGTTGTACACGTCAATGCAGAGCATCCCAAACATGCTCAATGGGTGAAATATCTGGTGAGTATGCAGGCAAAGGAAGAAGTGGGACATTTTCAGCCTCCAGGAATTGTGTACAGATCCTTGCGACACGGGGCCATGCATTATCATGCTGAAACATAATGTGATTGGGGCGTATGAATGGCACGACAATGGGCCTCAGGATCTCGTCACGGTATCTCTGTGCATTCAAATTGCCATCGATAAAATTCAATTGTGTTCAATATCCTCAGCTTATGCCTGCCCATACCATAACCCCACAGCCACTCTGTTCACAACGTTGACATCAGCAAAGCGGTCGCCCACACAATGCCATTTGTGGTTGTGAGGCCGGTTGCACATACTGTCAAATGATCTAAAATGATGTTGGAGGCCGCTTATGGTAGAGAAATTAACATTCAGTTCTCTACCATGGCAACAGCTCTGGTGGACATTCCTGCAGACAGCATGCCAATTGCATGAGTTTGCTGCACTGAAAGTAAAGGGGCTGAATAATTTTGCACGCCCAATTTTTCAGTTTTTGATTTGTTAAAAAAGTTTGAAATATCCAATAAATGTCGTTCCACTTCATGATTGTGTCCCACTTGTTGTTGATTCTTCACAAAAAAAATACAGTTTTATATCTTTATGTTTGAAGCCTGAAATGTGGCAAAAGGTCGCAAAGTTCAAGGGGGCCGAATACTTTCGCAAGGCACTGTACATCTCATTCAGATGTTGAGGCTATCTTACAAATCTTACAAACTAATGTAACAGTATTTATTAAACCTTAAAATGATGAACACATCTTGAGGTTACTGTAGTAATAAATGTCTTCTTATGTAATCATAGAAAGTGTGCATGTTCATGGTCGCATGTCGGTGGAAATCTTTACAATTGCTAAAATAATCTGCACAGAATCTCAGATTCTGATGCACAACCAAATTGTGTTACTTGTAAGATGAGACTCCGACTTGAAATGCCGTTGAAACAACTGTGATTCAACCAGTACAGACCATCCACACAATGTGTGAGAGAGAGAGGAAGAGACAGAGAGAGTGAGAGATACTATGGGCTCGATTCAATCCGTATTGCGGAAGATCCGCACGTATAGCGCAAATTAAATTGAAAGAAAATGTTCCTGCATTGGGCTCAATCAGAAATTTGGGGTGGCAGGGTAGCCTAGTGTTTAGTGTTGGACTAGTAACCGGAAGGTTGCAAGTTCAAATCCCCGAGCTGACAAGGTACAAATCTGTCATTCTGCCCCTGAACAGGCAGTTAACCCACTGTTCCTAGGCTGTCATTGAAAATAAGAATTTGTTCTTAACTGACTTGCCTAGTTAAATAAAGGTTAAACAGAATGTATTATTATTATTTTTTTTAACCTTGATTGAATGGAGCCCTATGGTTTCAGTGAGGAGCCAGAGAGGATGGTTGACCTACGCTGCATCTGCGTCTCAAATGGCACCCGCTTCCTTATAAGCATATAGTGAACTACTTTTTACCATGGCCGGACAGGGGTCTCCAACGGTATATATCATCATCGTCCCCCGGTATTACTAGAGCTGTGTTGTTAACCATGACGTTTCTTTTCCAACACACAGCGACTCCACTATGTAGGGAATAGGGTACTATGTTGGACACAGCACATGCTGCCGCCCCTGCTTCCAACACGAGGAAGCCCATCCTGCCTCCCCTTGCTTCCAACACGAGGAAGCCCATCCTGCCTCCCCTTGCTTCCAACACGAGAAAGCCCATCCTGCCTCCCCTTGCTTCCAACACGAGAAAGCCCATCCTGCCTCCCCTTGCTTCCAACACGAGGAAGCCCATCCTGCCTCCCCTTGCTTCCAACACGAGAAAGCCCATCCTGCCTCCCCTTGCTTCCAACACGAGAAAGCCCATCCTGCCTCCCCTTGCTTCCAACACGAGAAAGCCCATCCTGCCGCCCCTTGCTTCCAACACGAGGAAGCCCATGCTGCCACCCCTGATTCCAACACGAGGAAGCCCATGCCGCCACCCCTTGCTTCCAACACGAGGAAGCCCATGAGGGAGAAGCCATGCCTGCCAGTGCAAAGCATCCCTCCCACTGCCTATCTATGAATTATTAAAGGAAAGATCATCTTGAATTAAGGTCAGCCAAGGGAAAATGGGTTTTAATGTGTCAGAAGATAAAAGTGCAGGGTTCAGACTTGATGGGAGGAGTTACATAGGTCTGTTTGGGCCAATAGGAGTCATGGTGTAACCTCCAGGCAGATCGCTCAAGAGTGACTTCAAAATTGGACGTCTATCCATGAAGCACCTTCAGAACTGACCACCATGGGCATCAGTGAGAGCCATTACCATCAATTAGGTTGAGGTTTTGCTAGGTGTGGATGAGTGTAATCCCATAACTCTGGATCCAGTGGTGGACACTTATTTTACATGTTTTATTTTAACGCCATCCAAAACCTTAACCCTTATCTTAACCATTTGGAATGAGTGCCTTAACTTAATGTTTTAACCCTATCCAAAGCCTTAACTATTAACCTTCTAAATCTGACGTTTAGAGCAACTTCAGAGTCAACCCATGCTGTCAAAACCACTTAAAATGTGATGTTTGGAGAAACGTAGATAAACATCTAGTTCTGCAGTGAGACAACGAGAGCTTGTTGGTAACCTCACCCCAGAGTTGTTATTGGTGTGTGTGTGTGAGTGTGAGTGTGAGTGTGAGTGTGAGTGTGAGTGTGTGTGTGAGTGTGTGTGTGTGTGTGTGTGTGTGTGTGTGTGTGTGTGTGTGTGTGTGTGTGTGTGTGTGTGTGTGTGTGTGTGTGTGAGTGAGTGAGTGAGTGAGTGAGTGAAAAAGAGATGGGGGTAACCAGAGTCCTTGCAGTTGGGGTGGAGACTGGGGATTGGGTAGGGACTACTGAGCAGGGAGATACTGTATATAACAACGATTATGTCAAAGCTGCTGACTAATTCTTCTTACTGCATATCTCTGTTGGACCAATCCCCTGGAGTGGTTTAATAATCTGGATTTTCTCCTGTGTCAAAAAAGGCACCAATCCCCAACCCTGCACATCTTCTATCTACGCTTCTATCTATGCTTCTATCTAGGCTTCTATCTCGGCTTCCCATTAGTTTCTCAATGCCTCTTTCACATTACTTTGCAATATATAAAGGGGAAATCTGCATTTGCAACAATAACAAAGTGAACTCCCCACCACTGTTTTGATAAAAAGTTGAGGGATGGGGCTGGAGAAATGTAACTACTCTCAAATTCATAGACAGAGCTATTGATGCAAGGACTGACCATCCATGATATTAAAATGATAGGCAATACAGTGTTTGTTTACATTTACTTTGTTTGACTAACGTTGGTGTCACGCCTGCTCCCGCTCTTCCCGCCTGCCCTGCATTACGCACTAATGCCACCATCATTTACGCACACCTGCCTTCCCTCGTCACGCGCTTCAGCGATATTGGACTCACCTGGACTCACTCAATCACCTGTTTATTTCCTCCCGTATATTTGTCAGTTTCCTGCTCTGTTCCCCACTGCTGTATTGACTGTCATGTGTCCGTGTTTCCCACTGCTGTATTGACTGTCATGTGTCCGTGTTCCCCACTGCTGTATTGACTGTCATGTATTGACTGTCATATGTCCGTGTTCCCCACTGCTGTATTGACTGTCATGTATTGACTGTCATGTGTCCGTGTTCCCCACTGCTGTATTGACTGTCATGTGTCCGTGTTTCCCACTGCTGTATTGACTGTCATATGTCCGTGTTCCCCCACTGCTGTATTGACTGTCATATGTCCGTGTTCCCCACTGCTGTATTGACTGTCATGTGTCCGTGTTCCCCACTGCTGTATTGACTGTCATGTGTCCGTGTTCCCCACTGCTGTATTGACTGTCATGTGTCCGTGTTCCCCACTGCTGTATTGACTGTCATGTGTCCGTGTTCCCCACTGCTGTATTGACTGTCATGTGTCCGTGTTTCCCACTGCTGTATTGACTGTCATGTGTCCGTGTTTCCCACTGCTGTATTGACTGTCATGTGTCCGTGTTCCCCACTGCTGTATTGACTGTCATGTATTGACTGTCATGTGTCCGTGTTCCCCACTGCTGTATTGACTGTCATGTATTGACTGTCATGTGTCCGTGTTCCCCACTGCTGTATTGACTGTCATGTATTGACTGTCATGTGTCCGTGTTTCCCACTGCTGTATTGACTGTCATGTGTCCGTGTTCCCCACTGCTGTATTGACTGTCATGTGTCCGTGTTCCCCACTGCTGTATTGACTGTCATGTGTCCGTGTTCCCCACTGCTGTATTGACTGTCATGTGTCCGTGTTCCCCACTGCTGTATTGACTGTCATGTGTCCGTGTTCCCCACTGCTGTATTGACTGTCATGTATTGACTGTCATGTGTCCGTGTTCCCCACTGCTGTATTGACTGTCATGTATTGACTGTCATGTGTCCGTGTTTCCCACTGCTGTATTGACTGTCATGTGTCCGTGTTCCCCACTGCTGTATTGACTGTCATGTGTCCGTGTTCCCCACTGCTGTATTGACTGTCATGTGTCCGTGTTCCCCACTGCTGTATTGACTGTCATGTGTCCGTGTTCCCCACTGCTGTATTGACTGTCATGTGTCCGTGTTCCCCACTGCTGTATTGACTATCATGTGTCCGTGTTCCCCACTGCTGTATTGACTGTCATGTGTCCGTGTTCCCCACTGCTGTATTGACTGTCATGTGTCCGTGTTCCCCACTGCTGTATTGACTGTCATGTATTGACTGTTATGTGTCCGTGTTCCCCACTGCTGTATTGACTGTCATGTGTCCGTGTTCCCCACTGCTGTATTGACTGTCATGTATTGACTGTCATATGTCCGTGTTTCCCGTGTGCTGCTGCTGTTCCTGGCTTGTTCTGTTCCCGAATAAATGTTTTTGTATGGTAATGTAAGACTTAAGGGTACATACTGGTCAGACATTACATCAAATCAAATTGTATTTGTTACATGTGCCGAATACAACAGGTGTAGACTTTACAGGGTGGCAGTTAGCCTCGTGGTTAGAGTGTTGGGCCAGTAACTGAAAGGTAGCTAGATTGAATCCCCGAGCTGACAAGGTAAAAATGTTGTTCTGGGGATTGATTTGCACTTTTCGCACCAAAGTACGTTAATCTCTAGGAGACAGTATGTGTCTCCTTCCTGAGCAGTATGACGGCTGCGTGGTCCCATGGTGTTTATACTTGCGTACTATTGTTTGTACAGATGAACGTGGTACCTTCAGGTGTTTGGAAATTGCTCCCAAGGATGAATCAGACTTTTGGAGGTCTACATTTTTTTCTGAGGTCTTGACTGACTTCTTTTGATTTTCCCATGATGTCAAAGAGAGGCACTGAGTTTGAAGGTAGGCCTTGAAATACATCCACAGGTACACCTCCAATTGACTCAAATGATGTCAATTAGCCTATCAGAAGCTTCTAAAGCCATGACATCCTTTCTGTTATTTTCCAAGCTGTTTAAAGACACAGTCAACTTAGTGTATGTAAACTTCTGACCCACTGGAATTGTGATACAGTGAATCATAAGTGAAATAATCACCGTTCTTGTGATCATTTTGACCCCACGGGGTGAGATCTTGCGTGGAGCCCCAGATCGAGGGAGATTATCAGTAGTCTTGTATGTCTTCCATTTCCTAATAATTGCTCCCACAGTTGATTTCTTCAAACCAAGCTGCTTACCTATTGCAGATTCAGTCTTTCCAGCCTGGTGCAGGTCTACAATTTTGTTTCTGGTGTCCTTTGACAGCTCTTTGGTCTTGGCCATAGTGGAGTTTGGAGTGTGACTGTTTGAGTTTGTGGACAGGTGTCTTTTATACTGATAACAAGTTCAAACAGGTGCCATTAATACAGGTAACGAGTGGAGGACAGAGGAGCCTCTTAAAGAAGAAGTTACAGGTCTGTGAGAGCCAGAAATCTTGCTTGTTTGTAGGTGAGCAAATACTTATACTTACTTTTCCACCATAATTTGCTAATAAATTCCTAAAAAATTCCTCTCATTTTGTCTGTCATAGTTGAAGTGTACCTATGATGAAAATTACAGGCCTCTCTCATCTTTTTAAGTGGGAGAACTTGGACAATTGGTGGCTGACTACATACTTTTTTGCCCCACTGTAAGTGTATGTAAACTTCTGACTTCAACTGTATATACAGAGGTACCGATACAGAGTCAATCAATGTGGGGGGTACCGATACAGAGTCAATCAATGTGGGGGGTACCGATACAGAGTCAATCAATGTGGGAGGTACCGATACAGAGTCAATCAATGTGGGGGGTACCGATACAGAGTCAATCAATGTGGGGGGTACCGATACAGAGTCAATCAATGTGGGAGGTACCGATACAGAGTCAATCAATGTGGGGGGTACTGATACAGAGTCAATCAATGTGGGAGGTACCGATACAGAGTCAATCAATGTGGGGGGTACCGATACAGAGTCAATCAATGTGGGGGGTACCGATACAGAGTCAATCAATGTGGGGGTACCGATACAGAGTCAATCAATGTGGGGGTACCGATACAGAGTCAATCAATGTGGGGAGGTACCGATACAGAGTCAATCAATGTGGGGTACCGATACAGAGTCAATCAATGTGGGGGTACCGATACAGAGTCAATCAATGTGGGGGTACCGATACAGAGTCAATCAATGTGGGGGTACCGATACAGAGTCAATCAATGTGGGGGTACCGATACAGAGTCAATCAATGTGGGGGGTACCGATACAGAGTCAATCAATGTGGGGGGTACCGATACAGAGTCAATCAATGTGGGGGGTACCGATACAGAGTCAATCAATGTGCGGGGGTACCGATACAGAGTCAATCAATGTGCGGGGGTACCGGTTAGTCGAGGTAATTAAGGTAATATGTACATGTAGGTAGAATTAAAGTGTCAATCCCAGGGGATGAGTTATAAAGGCATATGAAGGGAAAGGAAGTCTGTGTGTTCCTGTGAATACATTACACCTCTCTGGTCAACAATGCACTTAGCAATGCGACTAAGAGTAGACGTTGCATGGGTACAATGTACTGAGGTTCCCTTTATTAGTTTCTCTATGTGTATCTGTCTGTGGGTGATGCTGTGATTTGTATTCTTACTGCTTAATGTACCACTGTGTAGTGTAGAACATAAAAGGAAGGAATGTTGTTAATTTTATCATGCCCTCAGATAGGCTGGTCCCAATAAGCAGGTTGGTTCTGTCTTCAGATGCCTGGTAGGCTGGTCCCAGTAAGCAGGTTGGTTCTGTCTTCAGATGTCTGGTATGCTTGTCACAGTAAACAGGTAATTTCTTTCCTCAGATGCCTGGTAGGCTGGTCTCAGTAAACAGGTTGGTTCTGTCCTCAGATGCGTGGTAGGATGGTCTCAGTAGACAGGTTCGTTTTGTCCTCAGATGCCTGGTAGGCTGGTCTCAGTAAACAGGTTGGTTTTGTCCTCAGATTCGTGGTAGGCTGGTCCTAGTAAGCAGGTTGGTTCTGTACTCAGATGCCTGGTGGGCTGGTCTCACTAAACAGGTTGGTTTTGTCCTCAGATGGCTGGTTGACTGGTCCCAGTAAGCAGATTGATTCTGTCCTCAGATGCCTGGTGGGCTGGTCCCAGTAAACATGTCATTACTTTCCTCAGATGCCTGGTAGGCTGGTCCCAGTAAACAGGTTTGTTTTGGTCTGCTGTATCCAGGAAAGAGCTTGGTTTTGTCCACAGATGCCGGTTGGATGGTCCCAGTAAACAGGTTGGTTTTGGTTGGCTGGTCCCAGTAAAAAGCTTGGTTTTGTCCTCAGATGCCTGGCTGGATGGTCCCAGTAAACAGGTTGGTTTTGGTTGGCTGGTCCCAGTAAAAAGCTTGGTTTTGTCCTCAGATGCCTGGCTGGATGGTCCCAGTAAACAGGTTGGTTTTGGTTGGCTGTTCCCAGGAAAGAGCTTGGTTTTGTCCACAGATGCCGGTTGGATGGTCCCAGGAAACAGGTTGGTTTTGGTTGGCTGGTCCCAGTAAAAATCTTGGTTTTGTCCTCAGATGCCATGTTGGCTGGTCCCAGTATGACAACTATCATATAACCCTTCCACTCCCTTCCCCTTGTAAAAGCCATTCCTTTACCACACCAGAAGGCTACCCCTGCTCTGTGAAAGGACTTTAACCTAGTTACAGTGTGGTAAAGGAATGGTACAGTGGTTCTATACTAAACCCTTTAAGTTCAGTTCAACCGTTATCCTTCTGGAATGTGTTTTTGATTGGAGTCAAACAGGTTGACTGAACAAGATCCGACAATAAGGTTTCAGGAAATGCCCATCCGGGTCAGAGTCGTCTCTTGTGAAAGACTGTTAACATAAATGTTCTGGTTTCTGAGATTAGGGTCAGGGCATTGTATTGTATTCACCCAGCCTGTGTCCCAAATGGCACCCTATTCCCTATATAGTACACTACTTTTGACTAAGGGTAGTGCACTATAAAGGTAATAGTGCACTATAAAGGAAATAGGGTGTCATTTGAGACATACGGCCAGTGTGAGAAACGCTTTCTCAGCAAACAAACCTCCACTCTCTCAGGTGCATCGTAAACCGTTGTAACCATTTCAAAGGTTCCCCTTCTGTGTAACTGTATGCCTCTGGGAGTCCAGACGCTAAAACAGAAATTAAAGACCAGTGTGTGTGTGTCTGTGTGTGTCTGTGTGTGTGTGCGTGTGTGTGTGTCTGTGTGTGTCTGTGTGTGTCTATGTGTGTGTCTGTGTGTGTGTCTGTGTGTGTGTGTGTCTGTGTGTGTGTGTGTGTGTGTGTCTGTGTGTGCTTGCCTGTGTGTTTGTGTGTGCCTGCGTGTGTGTGTCTGTGTGTGTGTGTGTGTCTGTGTGTGTGTGCTTGCCTGTGTGTTTGTGTGTGTCTGTGTGTGTGTGTGTGTCTGTGTGTGTGTGCTTGCCTGTGTGTTTGTGTGTGCGTGCGTGTGCCTGCGTGTGTGTTCTCACGTTGTGTGTGTGTCTGTGGCAGGAAGTTAAAGACAGAGGGTGTCAGTTTCAGCAGTGTCTTTTTCCATCTGTGTTGCCGTGGCAGCAGTGTTTAAATAAAAGGGTAGGTGTAGTTTGGAATGCAACGATAACGAGACCGGCGCTGCCTGTGTATGTATGTGTGTGTGTGTGTGTGTGTGTACGTGCTGGCTATAAGTGCCACACCTTGTCGCCCATGGTTAAACACACTGTACACAAGCCCACCCTGAGTACTTTAATGCGTAGCCTCTCTCAATTACTCACTGCCATGACGAGATTTCTCCACTGACATTTATTGAAGCGTTCCTCAACATGTTGCGACAGATCTTCTGCCTCCCTGTTAGTCATGAAACATAAAGAAATCCCAAAACACGAAGACATATAAATCACACTTCAGAGTGTCTGAGAACTTCACAGAACTCACAGAACATATAGATATGAAAACTAATGTAGACAAATTACATACTGTAAAAACATACTGTAAAAACTTTTAAAATGATCATTAGTAAAACCTTTTCTATATTGTACATTTAGCAATGGTTTTCACAGTTACATTAATTTATCCTGCTTCCAGAGGAACATTAGATGCCCCGTTGCAAACTTACTGAACAATACGTGAAGTCACCAGACAAGCCTCCTGAGCAGTATGTGAAGTCACCAGACAAGCCTCCTGAGCAGTATGTGAAGTCACCAGACAAGCCTCCTGAGCAGTATGTGAAGTCACCAGACAAGCCTCCTGAGCAGTACGTGAAGTCACCAGACAAGCCTACTGAGCAGTACGTGAAGTCACCAGACGAGCCTCCTGAGCAGTATGTGAAGTCACCAGACAAGCCTCCTGAGCAGTACGTGAAGTCACCAGACAAGCCTACTGAGCAGTACGTGAAGTCACCAGACGAGCCTCCTGAGCAGTACGTGAAGTCACCAGACGAGCCTCCTGAGCAGTACGTGAAGTCACCAGACGAGCCTCCTGAGCAGTACGTGAAGTCACCAGACGAGCCTCCTGAGCAGTACGTGAAGTCACCAGACGAGCCTCCTGAGCAGTACGTGAAGTCACCAGACAAGTGACTCTGAAAAACACCAAAAACAAAGATGCCCAGGGTCCCTGCTCATCTGTGTGAACGTGCTTTAGGCATGCTGCATGGAGGTATGAGGACTGCAGATGTGGCCAGGACAATAAATTGCAATGTCTGTACTGTGAGACGCCTCAGACAGCGCTACAGGGAGACAGGATGGACAGCTGATCATCCTCGCAGTGGCAGACCATGTGTAACAACACCTGCACAGGATCGGTTCATCCGAACATCACACCTGTGGGACAGGTACAGGCAACTACTGCCCGAGTTACACCAATAATGCACAATCCCTCCATCAGTGTTCAGACTGTCCGCAATAGGCTGAGAGAGGCTGGACTGAGGGCTTGAAGCCCTGTTGTAAGGTAGGTCCTCACCAGACATCACTGGCAACAACGTCGCCTATGGGCACAAACCCACCGTCACTGGACCAGACAGGACTAGCAAAAAGTGCTCTTCACTGACGAGTCATGGTTTTGTCTCACCAGGGGTGATGGTCAGATTTGCATTTATCATTGAAGGAATGAGCGTTACACCGAGGCCTGTACTCTGGAGCGGGATCGATTTGGAGGTGGAGGGTCATGGTCTGGGGCGGTGTGTCACAGCATCATCTGACTGAGCTTGTTGTCATTGCAGGCAAACTCAATGCTGTGCATTACAGGGAAGACATCCTCCTTCGTCATGTGGTACTCATCCTGACATGACCCTCCAGCATGACAATGCACCAGCCATACTGTTCGTTCTGTGTGTGATTTCCTACAAGACAGGAATATTAGTGTTCTGCCATGGCCAGCGAAGAGCCCGGATCTCAATCCCATTGAGTACGTCTGGGACCTGTTGGATCGGAGGGTGAGAGCTAGGGCCATTCCCTCCCAGAAATGTCCGGGAACTTGCAGGTGCCTTGGTGGAAAAGTGGGGTAACATCTCACAGCAAGAACTGGCAAATCTGGTGCAGTCCATGAGGAGGAGATGCACTGCAGTACTTAATGCAGCTGGTGGCCACACCAGATACTGACTGTTATTTTTGATTTTGACCCCCCCCCCTTTGTTCAGGGACACATTATTCCATTTCTGTTAGTCACATGTCTGTGAAACTTGTTCACTTTATGTCTCAGTTGTTGAATATTGTTATGTTCATGCAAATATTTACACGTTAAGTTTGCTGAAAATAAACACAGTTGACAGTGAGAGGACGTTTAGTAGGCACAGTTGAAGTCAGAAGTTTACATTCACCTTAGCAAAATAAATTTAAACTCAGTTTTTCACAATTCCTGACATTTAATCCTCGTAAAAAAATCCTGTTTTAGGTCAGTTAGGATCACCACTTTATTTTAAGAATGTGAAATGTCAGAATAATAGTAGAGAGAATGATTTATTTCAGCTTGATTTCTTTCATCACATTCCCAGTTACAAAGTTTACATACACTCAATTGGTATTTGGTAGAATTGCCTTTAAATTGTTTAAGAAGGGTCAAATGTTTTGGGGAGCCTTCCACTGTCACGCGGGACTAGGAAGGAATCAGGCGCAGAGAGTTGCACTGAGAAAAGGTGCACTTTAATGTGGCACAAAAAACAACGAGCCCAAAACACAGGGCGCGGACAATAAAGTGGACCACCCAAAACACAGGGCGCGGACAATAAAGTGGACCACCCAAAACACAGGGCGCGGACAATAAAGTGGACCACCCAAAACACAGGGTGCCAGGTCCAGAAACACGAACACCTCTACCTAACACACACACGTAACATAAATACAATCCCGAACAACACAAGGGCGGGTACACGTACTTTAAATAAGGAAGTCCATTAAGCACATACAACAGGACACAGGTGAAACTAATAAGACAAAACAAACAGACAACGGAAAAGGGATCGGTGGTGGCTAGTAGGCCGGTGACGACGACTGCCCGAACAGGCAGGGGAGCCAATTTTGGCCCATTCCTCCTGACAGAGCTGGTGTAAATGAGTCGGATTTGTAGGCCTTCTTGCTTGCACACACTTTTTCAGTTCTGCCCTCAAATTTTCTATAGGTTTGAGGTCAGGGTTTTGTTATGGCCACTCCAATACCTTGACTTTGTTGTCCTTAAGCCATTTTGCCACAACTTTGGAAGTATGCTTGGGGTCATTGTCCATTTGGAAGACCCATTTGCGACCAAGCTTTAACTTCCTGACTGATGTCTTGAGATGTTGCTTCAATATATCCGCATCATTTTCCAACCTCATGATGCCATTTATTTTGTGAAGTGCACTAGTTTTGGCCCACTAGTCCCTCCTGCAGCAAAGCACCCCCACAACATGATGCTGCCACCCCCGGGCTTCACGATTGGGATGGTGTTCTTCAGCTTGCAAGCCTCCAAAAAGTACGATCTTTGTCCCCATGTGCAGTTGCAAACCATAGTCTGGCTTTTTTATGGCGGTTTTGGAGCAGTGGCTTCTTCCTTGCTGAGCGGCCTTTCAGGTTATGTCAATATAGGACTCGTTTTACTGTAGATATAGATACTTTTGTACCTGTTTCCTCCAGCATCTTCACAAGGTCTTTTGCTGTTGATTTGCACTTTTCTCACCAAAGTACATTCCTCTCTAGGAGACAGAACGCGTCTCCTTCCTGAGCAGTATGACGGCTGCGTAGGATCCCATGGTGTTTATGCTTGCGTACTATTGTTTGTACAGATGAACGTGGTACTTTCAGGCATTTGGAAATTGCTCCCAAGGATGAACCAGACTTGTGGAGGTCTACAATTTTTTTGTTGTTGAGGTCTTGTCTGATTTATTTAGATTTTCCCATGATGTCAAGCAAAGAGGCACTGAGTTTGAAGGTAGGCCTTGAAATACATCCACAGGTACACCTCCAATTGACTCAATCAGAAGCTTCTAAAGCCATGACATCATTTTCTGGAATTTTCCAAGCTGCGCAGCAACTTAGTGTATGTAAACTTCTGACCCACTAGAATTGTGATACAGTAAATTATAAGTGAAATAATCTGTCTGTAAACAATTGTTGGAAAAATGACTTGTGTCATGCACAAAGTAGATGTCCTAACCGACTTGCCAAAACTCTAGTTTGTTAACAAGAAATTTGTGGAGTGGTTGAAAAGCGAGTTTTACTGACTCCAACATAAGTGTATGTAGCTGGAAGTAGAAGCCTAAATGTTGTTGTCCATTAGTTTACTCCAATTAGGGGAGGGGTGGAAGGGTTAGGGTAGGGGTGGAAGGGTTAGGGTAGGGGTGGAAGGGTTAGGGTAGGGGTGGAAGGGTTAGGGTAGGGGTGGAAGGGTTAGGGTAGGGGTGGAAGGGTTAGGGGAGGGGTGGAAGGGTTAGGGTAGGGGTGGAAGGGTTAGGGTAGGGGTGGAAGGGTTAGGGGAGGGGTGGAAGGGTTAGGGGAGGGGTGGAAGGGTTAGGGAAACATAATAAAGGAATATATATAAAAAGTACATATATATACAGTACTAGTCAAAAGTTTGGACACACCTACTCATTCCAGTGTGTTTATTTTTTATTTGAATTTTTTTACTATTTTCCAATATTGTCCATTGAAATTGCTTTTTAGTCCAGCACTAGATTTATCTGTGTCCAGGAAAGCAACCATGCATGTTATATACAGATGTAGGATCTTAATTAGTCATTTCCACTTTGAAATTTCAGACTTGATTTGCCTTAATGACAAACGTATCAACCCCTACAAAATGGCAGTTAATTAGAATCCACATTATAATTCACATTTCCTGTTGCTGCAGGATTGTTTTTCAGCTCTGACTCAAATGAAGATCCGATCTTTAACTTTAATTTGTCCTAGCTAATTAATTTAGACCTACAGTATGAGATCTCACCCATAGTGACAGAATAGACTAATCGTTTGACAAAATAAAGACAACCAATTTTGTTTTTTAAACATGATGTATTATTCCTGTGTCTGACTGGGTTCAAATCTACTGCATGAGAAAGTCCATTATTATTTCATCCATCATATCTGCTTCATGTCAGGCTTTAACCAGTGAAAAGGAAGGATCTCGCTAGCTTTCACTATTTCCAACCAGTATTCAGTCAGTACTAAAACATCATATGTTTGCAAAGCCTATTCATTCGGTGTTACACGGCACATAACTGATTGGGGGGTTAAATAAAATAGAAATTCATCCAGATGACATGAAGACATCAGACAGAAAATCAATGAATGTAGATGCAGCCAAACCCCTAAAGCCTTTCATGAATGTTTACTTACATCGGAGACAGAGAGAGAGAGAAATAGAGAAAGAGAGAGAGAAACTCCAAAGGAGATGGTAGAGAGAAAGACACAGAGAGAATGAAAGAGAGCGAGAGAGAGTGAACGAGAGAGAGAGAATGAGAGAGAGAGAACAAGAGAGAGAGAGAATGAGAGAGAGAGAACGAGAGAGAGAGAGAGAATGAGAGAGAGAGAGAACGAGAGAGAGAGAGAATGAGAGAGAGAGAAAGAGAGAACGAGAGAGAGAGAGAGAGAGAGAGAGAGAGAGAGAGAGAGAGAGAATGAAAATATTCCCACACAGGCCTTGAGGGGGTTTAACCTACCATTAACCCTGCCTTCTCCCCTCTGTCTCATTCTACAGCTGTCTCATCAAATCTATGATACACAGCCCCATCACTGTAATTACACAAATTGACAGACAATCCCTCTGTGTCAATCTTACACAGACTGGACTCTGCTGTAGATCCTACAGATAAAAAAGTTGGGATATCGCTGTCTGTGGGTCTTAACAAGGTCCTTCCGCAAAATTATTGCAGTTTGCCTCTTTTTGATATTTTAAGTGCGCAAATATTGAATTTGAAAAGCCTGTTATATTAAATGAAGTGCTCTTTAATATAGACCATATGGAAAATTCAATACATCTGATTTTCAATATGCCAAAATTGCCCATTTTTACATGTCCATCTGTACACCCTCTGTGACTTCTAGGAAGATTTTAACCCACTTAACCTCAACATTTCTCCAAGTTTTCATTATCTTTGTAAAGACTTTGTTATTATGTTGCTTTGACAAAGTCATTTCTGGGGATTATTATTCATTTAACGTGATTAGTGATTAATTTAACGTGATTAGTGACTCATTTAACGTGATTAGTGATTAATTTAACGTGATTAGTGATTCATTTAACGTGATTAGTGACTCATTTAACGTGATTAGTGATTCATTTAACGTGATTAGTGATTCATTTAACGTGATTAGTGATTCATTTAACGTAATTAGTGATTCATTTAACGTGATTAGTGACTCATTTAACGTGATTAGTGATTCAGTTAACGTGATTAGTGATTCATTTAACGTGATTAGTGACTCATTTAACCGGATTAGTGACTCATTTAACGTGATTAGTGACTCATTTAACGTGATTAGTGATTCATTTAACGTGATTAGTGATCCATTTAACGTGATTAGTGATTTATTTAACGTGATTAGTGACTCATTGTTAACATTTCCTGCAATGACCAAAATCAACCTCTTTGACTTCATGTCTGGAATGTTATTCATATTTTTCATAATTTCATCATTAATAAAGATATATATTTTTTCAAACTGACGAAAATCTGGTGTTTCTATGTCGAACAGTTTTGTTATATTTAGTCTTCTGTGATGTATATAAAGTGTAATATTGGGATGCAAACTCAAAATTGAATACATTTCAACTCTATATTTGACATGGTGCAGGTGTCTTCTCACACACCATGTGTGTGAGGTGTCTACTTTTGTCTACCAAGAATCACTCTGTGTGACCCTGATTTAGCCCACTGCAGTAAAAGGTCCCTAATTTGAAGGAAACCCCTGTTACATGAACTGAACTCTCATTTTAAAATGGTGAAACTATTCTTTTTAAATATGTATTTTAAAATAAATATTGAACATCTTATAGACAAACCATAGTGTAAAAACAGATGAGCTAGTTCTACTCTTTTTGTCCATTTTGTAGGGTTTTGTGGTAGAAAACTGAGCGGGTCGAGCACAACGTGTCACCAATAGATAGACAGGCCAGAAATGTTTAAACAATTACATTTTTCTTGCATTCAATTGCCCCTGTTGCACACAACAAGCTTCCATTCCCCCTGTCACAAGAGCATTTATGGCTGATTTAAGATGAAGTCATCAATCCTGTTAAGGTCAAACCTTCTATGGTCAACCCTGTGATGGTCAACTCTGTTACTTTACTTTGCACTTACTATAGTATTTTTTTTTTACCTCTTGAGATGGGAAAACATGTGTTTTATTAAGTTGAACATGTGCACTTTAGGACAGAATATTAGAATTAGGAACAACAAAACACAATTTATTCCCAAGGTGCAATACTCAAAATGCACCCAATAGGCAGAATGACCACAGGGTTGTTTGACTGGCATGAAAAGGGCAAGGGTGGTTCTCTGTCTGGTTGTGGAATAGATAGAGACCGTGGAGCGAAGGGAAAATTCAATACAAGATGAATATACCAATTGTCTTGGGTCTCTCCACTGTAGTACAGTCTTTACTTTATTGTGAGGTACTAGAGACTGTATACGTTTCCATATTTATTTGTACAAGAGATTGCCGACATGATTTCCATTCAAGTCTAATTGCCGTGGTCTGACAGGCTTTCCTCCTTCTGGTCATTCCTTTTTTATGCTTCAATAACCATAGCCAGTCCCCTGATTGGTCAATGCTGTCACATCCCTCCCCATGTTTTAATTACCGTAGCTGTCATTACCAGGCACTAAAGCACTGTGTTCTTTGCCCCAAAATGGCTCCTCAGTGGCTCATCAGTGTCTAATGACATCCTTCAGCCACCTGCTACTATAACCACTTAATCACAGGCAGGCAATCAGTGGAGGGGAGGGATGGAGAGGAGAGGGATGGAGAGGAGGCCAGAAGAGGAATCAGGGAGGGGAGCGGACTGGAGAGGAGAGGGGAATTTATTTATTTACCTTTATTTAACTAGGCAAGTCAGTTAAGAACAAATTCTTATTTTCAATGACAGCCTAGGAACAGTGGGTTTGAACAGCCTGTTCAGGGGCAGAACGAGAGATTTGTACCTTGTCAGCTCAGGGGTTTGAACTTGCAACCTTCCGGTTACTAGTCCAATGCTCTAACCACTAGGCTACCCTGCCGCCCCAAAGAGAGGAGAGGGATGGAGAGGAGCGGAGAGGAGAGGAGGGGAGAAGAGCAGGGAAGAGAAGAGGAATCAGGGAGGTTAGCAGTGGAGAGGAGAGGGGTGGACTGGAGAGGAGAGGGGAAGAGAGGAGAGGCGAGGAGAGGAGAGGAAGAGAGAGGAGAGGAGAGGGGAAGAGAGGAGAGGAGGATAGAGGAGTAGAGAGAAAAAAGAGAAGAGAAGAGGAGAAGATGTGAGAGAGGAAAGGATTGGTGGAAAGGAGAGAAGAGAGGGGATGGCATGGGGAGAGGAGAGCACAGACCAGTACAGGAGAGGAATGGAGAGAAGGGAGAGGATGGAATGGGGAGAGGAGAGCACAGACCAGTACAGGAGAGGAATGGAGAGAAGGGAGAGGATGGAATGGCATGGGGAGAGGAGAGCACAGACCAGTACAGGAGAGGAATGGAGAGAAGAGAGAGGATGGAATGGCATGGGGAGAGGAGAGCACAGACCAGTACAGGAGAGAAAAGAAGAGAAGGGAGAGGATGGAATGGGGAGAGGAGAGAAGAGAGGGGATGGCATGGGGAGAGGAGAGCACAGACCAGTACAGGAGAGGAATGGAGAGAAGAGAGAGGATGGAATGGCATGGGGAGAGGAGAGCACAGACCAGTACAGGAGAGAAAAGAAGAGAAGGGAGAGGATGGAATGGGGAGAGGAGAGAAGAGAGGGGATGGCATGGGGAGAGGAGAAGAGAGGGGATGGCATGGGGAGAGGAGAGCACAGACCAGTACAGGAGAGAAAAGAAGAGAAGGGAGAGGATGGAATGGGGAGAGGAGAGAAGAGAGGGGATGGCATGGGGAGAGGAGAGCACAGACCAGTACAGGAGAGGAATGGAGAGAAGAGAGGGGATGGAATGGGGAGAGGAGAGAAGGGAGAGGATGACATGGGGAGAGGAGAGAAGGGAGAGGATGGAATGGGGAGAGGAGAGAAGGGAGAGGATGGAATGGGGAGAGGAGAGAAGGGAGAGGATGAAATGGGGAGAGGAGAGAAGGGAGAGGATGGAATGGGGAGAGGAGAGAAGGGAGAGGATGGAATGGGGAGAGGAGAGAAGGGAGAGGATGAAATGGGGAGAGGAAAGAAGGGAGAAGATGGAATGGGGAGAGGAGAGAAGGGAGAGGATGAAATGGGTAGAGGAGAGCACAGGCCAGTACAGGAGAGGAGAGGAATGGAGAGTAGATGAGAGGAGAGGGGGCACATATCTGTCACTCAAACACAGTATGCACATTCTAGTCCTCTAGTGGGTGCAATCACATGGGTTGTATCTGTCTGTTAAGAGGTTCCTAAGTGTTTATTTAGTGTGCTTACCAAATGGCGCCTTATTCCCTACATTGTGCACTACTTTTGACCAGAGCCCCACTCAAAAGTAGTGAGTACCCTACTATATAAGGAAGAGGGTGCCATTTGGGACACATGGTGTTTTTTCCAACTGGTTCTTAGAAGGCAGAGTTAGATGATTGGGGGATGATAATGATCATCACCTAGTGGTCTGGAGGGATGGGATGACAAGTGGGACTTACATTTGACATTTATCTCAGACTACCACAGGATCAGCACAGTGTCAGAGTCTAATAGGATCAGCACAGTGTCAGAGTCTAATGGGATCAGCACAGTGTCAGAGTCTAATGGGATCAGCACAGTGTCAGAGTCTAATGGGATCAGCACAGTGTCAGAGTCTAATGGGATCAGCACAGTGTCAGAGTCTAATGGGATCAGCACAGTGTCAGAGTCTAATGGGATCAGCACAGTGTCAGAGTCTAATGGGATCAGCACAGTGTCAGAGTCTAATGGGATCAGCACAGTGTCAGAGTCTAATGGGATCAGCACAGTGTCAGAGTCTAATGGGATCAGCACAGTGTCAGAGTCTAATGGGATCAGCACAGTATCAGTCCAATGGGATCAGCACAGTGTCAGAGTCTAATGGGATCAGCACAGTGTCAGAGTCTAATGGGATCAGCACAGTGTCAGAGTCTAATGGGATCAGCACAGTGTCAGAGTCTAATGGGATCAGCACAGTGTCAGAGTCTAATGGGATCAGCACAGTATCAGTCTAATGGGATCAGCACAGTGTCAGAGTCTAATGGGATCAGCACAGTGTCAGAGTCTAATGGGATCAGCACAGTATCAGTCTAATGGGATCAGCACAGTGTCAGAGTCTAATGGGATCAGCACAGTGTCAGAGTCTAATGGGATCAGCACAGTATCAGAGTCTAATGGGATCAGCACTGTTGTTTCCTTTACTCCTGCTACGTTAGGTTAGTGTGGGGCAGATAGAGAGCTGTTGTTTCTTTTACTCCTACTACGTTAGGTTAGTGTGGGGCAGATAGAGAGCTGTTGTTTCTTTTACTCCTACTACGTTAGGTTAGTGTGGGGCAGATAGAGAGCTGTTGTTTCTTTTACTCCTGCTACGTTAGGTTAGTGTGGGGCAGATAGAGAGCTGTTGTTTCTTTTACTCCTGCTACGTTAGGTTAGTGTGGGGCAGATAGAGAGCTGTTGTTTCTTTTACTCCTGCTACGTTAGGTTAGTGTGGGGCAGATAGAGAGCTGTTGTTTCTTTTACTCCTGCTACGTTAGGTTAGTGTGGGGCAGATAGAGAGCTGTTGTTTCCTGAGGTTTCTCTACCTGAAAATACATGTGATTGATAGTTGGTTTTCAGCAGACTTGTATTAACTGTTTTATTCTGTGCTGGGTGGTTGTAATGTGTCACCTGTCTTGTAACTCACCTCACCTCAGTCATCTCTCCTCTCCTCTCCTCTCTGACTCAGGTATCCGGGGGAATGATTTACGTGTCTGACTGCTTTAAAACTGGTTTGGGTTTCCTGAAGACAACCTGACTGAGAATTTGCTCCTGGCTGTTTTGGAGACGTGTCACGTTCTGACCTTTTATTTCCTTTGTTTTGTATTTATTTAGGCTGGTCAGGGCGTGAGTTGGGTGGGCAGTCTATGTTTGTTTTTCTATGATTTGGGTATTTCTATGTTTCGGCCTAGTATGGTTCTCAATCAGAGGCAGGTGTCATTAGTTGTCGCTGATTGAGAATCATACTTAGGTAGCCTGGGTTGCACTGTTTGTTTGTGGGTGATTGTCTATGTTGATGGCTTGTTTCAGCGCAGCTCGCATTAGCTTCACGGTTGTTATTTTGTTTACTGTTTTTGTATAGTGTTTCAGTGTTCAGTTCTTTCTTTAATTAAACATTCAACATGAACACATATCACGCTCCATTTTGGTCCTCCGATCCTTCTCACCTCTCCTCTTCAGATGAAGAGGAGGACGACCGTGACAAGACGTTCTGCAGCGAGAGAATAAATACATAAAGATGAGATTTAGACGAGTGAGCAGGATTCAGGAAATATATCTCTCTTGTTTACCCCAGGTCAGTTTGTCTCACAGACATCAGACAGAGTTAGACAAAGCTCCATCTCCATAGAAGAAATGAAGAAGAACATGGTCAGACCACGTCAACAGTAGAAAGTGATCTATGGGGCGAATGAGTGTGTGAATCAACTGGCTCAGTTCTCCGACTTTTATAGAGCGCTTATCAAATGGCACCCTAATCCCTATATAGTGCACTACTTTAGACCAGGGCTGGCACCCTAATCCCTATATAGTGCACTACTTTAGACCAGGGCTGGCACCCTAATCCCTATATAGTGCACTATACAAAAAAAACGTAAATGTGTAGATGATAGCATGGTCTAAGCCTAAGGTCTTCTGTTATGAATATGATAGCAGGATTGTGGAGCTTACTCTCCCATCGCCTGCCACGCTAGCCAGCTGAAGGGTAATGACGTGGACGCTGGTCAGAATTCTGATTTAGGATCAATGCCAGATCTGAGATCTCAGGTGTGATTAGCTCTCTACCCTCTACTAACCTCTACACAGAGAGAGAAATAGAGAGGGGGGGGGGGGCTGTGGGCTAGAGAGGGAGGGTTGGAAAGTAAGAGAAAGAGAGAATGAGAGATGGTGGAGACTGAGAGACAGAGACTGAGATAGATAGTGGAGACTGAGAGACTCGGAGACTGAAATACTGAGAGTTAGAGAGACTTTCAATCAGAAGACCTTGTCATGGCAGTTTCCAAGTCAACACTAGATAGTGAGACTCATGTTTAAGCTTCAGAAAGAACCCAGTGTCCCTGGGGGCAGAAGAGAAGAAAGTAGAAATTCACAGGGTCTATTTTTAAACTGTGGTATGAATGTGAGGTTGCGTCACAAATATCACCCTTTTCCCTTACCAGAGCCCTCGTCAAAAACACTACACTATGTAGATATCAGGGTGCCACAGCCTGTGACTGAGGTGTAGGGCTGCATCAGGCCTATTCTATTTAAGGCCTGTGGTCTTGTGAGCTGTTTATATAGAAACGGTCTACCTGCCTCTTAGCCTGTCTAGCTACAGAGTGACTTTCTAAGTTTAGCTGTAACCATGACATAGCTTTGCCAGAATGGAGCTGTGGCCTAGTTACAGATTCGTCAGCAAATCTTTAGACAACGAATGACTGAAGATGTCAACTGATCCCTCCATGGTTTTGAAATCAATCTGAGAACAATATGGCGTGTCATAGAATATTAACGAATCACATGATAGAACTAAACACATGTAAGGTTGTGATAAGGAGGGATACTTAAGTGCAACCTGATCCAAGACACCCAAATTCCAGTTGGGTTAGTCAATAACAGGTAGAGATTCCCTGAAAAAACAGTGATTCTAGTGTGTCCTCTAAGAGCCTAACTCTCTGATGTGTGTCTTCCTGGGCCAGAGACAAACACACACACACACACACACACACACACACACACACACACACACACACACACACACACACACACACACACACACACACACACACACACACACACACACACACACACACACACACACACACACACACACACACAGAGAGAGAACTCTTCTCTCTCGCCCCCAGTAGCAGCTCATTCACAGATTAAATAAACACTCACTAAAAACGTTCCTGTGTTTGTGTCTCACTGTATTGGACCGACAGGAATTTGGCAACAAGTTTCAATGTTGAACAACAACACAGTTTATCCTTTTAAGGGAAAGTTGCAGCATGTTTAATTGCTAATCCTCTCAAGCTACACTATATATACAAAACTATGTGGACACCCCTTCAAATGAGTGGATTTGGTTAATTCAGCCACACCCGTTGCTGACAGGTGTATAAAGTCAAGCACACAGCCATGCAATCTCCATAGACAAACATTGGCAGTAGAATGGCCTTACTGAAGTGCTCAGTGACTTTCAATGTGGCACCGCCATAGGATGCCACCTTTCCAACAAGTCAGTTCGTCATGGCCGAGCAGCCGCACACAAGACTAAGATCACCATGCGCAATGCCAAGCGTCGGTTGGAGGGGTGTAAAGCTCGCCACCATTGGACTGGAGCAGTGGAAACGTGTCCTCTGGAGTGATGAATTACGCTTCACCATCTGGCTGTCCAAAGGACAAATCTGGGTTTCGTGGATGCCAGGAGAACACTGCCTGCCCAAATGCATAGTGCCAACTGTAAAGTTTGTTTGAGGAGGAGTAATGGTCTGGAGCTGTTTTTCATGGTTCGGGCCCCTTAGTTCCAGTGAAGGGAAATCTTAACTTTACAGCATACAATGACTTTCCAGACGATTCTGTGCTTGCAACTTTGTGGCAACAGTTTGGGAAAGACCCTTTCCTGTTTCAGCATGACATTGTTGAGATTGGCATGGAAGAACTTTACTGGCCTGCACAGAGCCCTGACCTCAACCCCATCGAAAACCTTTGGGATGAATTGTAACGCAGACTGCGAGCCAGGCTTTATCGCCCAACATTAGTGCCCAACCTCACGAATGCTCTTGTGGCTGAATGGAAGCAAGTCCCCGCAGCAATAATCCAACATCTAGTGGAAAGCTTTCCCAGAAGAGTGTTAACGCAGCAAAGGTGGGACCAACTCCATATTAATGCCCATGATTTTGGAATGAGATATTCTCATACTTTTGATCATGTAGTGTATATTGCAACGCACAGCAAAATAAATACATTGCTTGGGTAAAGATTATCTCTCTGTGTGTGTGTGTGTGTGTGTGTACTCAATCAATCACAACAGAAAGCAATATTCAAACAGTTGGCATACTGTGAGGGCTGATGAGGGCTTAATCACTTTTAAATGAGCTTTTAATGGCTTGGAGAGAAGTGGAGGGAATCCTCAGATGAGATGGTAGAGAGAGGGAGAAAACACTCCGACGAGAAGGTAGAGGGTGCCCATTAACCTCTCTGCTCCCAACACCTGCTCTATCATCTCAGACTAATAGAGGGAGCAGGAGGAAGAGGAGGAGAGGGAGGAGAAGAGGAGGAAGAGTGGAGGAGAAGGAGAAGGAGGAGGAAAGGGAGGTGAAGAGGAGGAGGAGAGGGAGGAGAGGGAGGAGAGGAGGAGATGGAGGAGAGGGAGGAGAGGAGGAGGAGAGGAGTAGAGTGAGTAGAGTGAGGAGAAGAGGAGGAAGAGTGGAGGAGAAGGAGAAGGAGGAGGAGAGGGAGGAGAAGAGGAGGAGGAGAGGAGAAGAGGCAGGAGAGGAGAAGGAGAGGGAGGAGAAAAGGAGGAGGAGAGGGAGGAGAGGGAGGAGGAGAGGAGGAGAGGGAGAAGAGTGAGGAGAGGAGGAGGAGAGGAGGAGAGGGAGGAGAAGAGGAAAACAGACCTGGCAGCAGCTGGCCAAATGTTTCCCTGACTCAGCTTGGCCGCTGCAGAGACGGTCCGCCCAGTGACTACACAGCAGGAAGCCTGGGGCAGACCAGGGTCATGAGTGGTTTGCAACACAAGCTCCAAAGAACACACCATCCCTCTCCATTAAGGGTTAGTGAGAGCATGGTGCTATCAGGGATGTGGGATTGATTCCCATAAGGGCCAGTTATACAGAATATACGGTATGTCACTCACTGTCCATTTTTTTTTACAGTTCTGTCACTTTGAATAAGTGGCTTTGGTCGCCAGAAGACCATATGGAAGAGAGGGTTTCTACATTTCAGCGAGACAGGATGTGTGTGTGTGTGTGTGTGTGTGTGTGACGCTAATGCACCCCCTGTTTGCCCCAATCTTTTATTTAAGAGGGGCACATCTGGTCTGGTCTGGCCGCCTGCCTGATGATTGCTCGGATGATCGCAGGCAGACAGCCCTTCGCACCTTGCCCCTCTTGCCCCTCACCACTCAGACACACACTGGGCTGCCCCCTCCACCCCTCCACCTAGGCCCCCTCGACCCCACTACACCATCACCTAGGCCCCCTCCAGCCCACCAACTCACCCCCTCCACCCCACTACCTCCACCTAGGCCCCTCCACCCAACCACCTCACCCCCCACCCCACCTCCTTGGTCCCCTCCAGCCCACCACCTCGGCCACCTCCAGCCCACCACCTCACCCCCTCCACCCCACCACCTAGTCCACCTCCACCTAGGCCCCTCCACCCCAGTGCCCCACCACCTAGGCTACCTCCACCTAGGCCACCTCCACCCCACCACCTCACCCCCTCACCCCCTCCACCCCACCACCTAGGCCACCTCCACCTAGGCCCCTCCACCCCACCACCTAGGCCCCCTCCACCTCGACCCCCTCTACCCCTCCATCTAAGCCCTCTCCACCCCACCACCTAGGCCACCTCCACCTCTCCACATAGGCCCTCTCCACCCTCTCCACATAGGCCCCCTCCAGCCATCCACCTCTCTACCTAAGCCACCTTCACACCCCCACTTAAGTCCTCTGCAACTCTCCAATGACCCGTCTCTCTAGAGCACTAGGGCACCAACACAACACACCACGGCAAACTCACAGAGCAGCAGGAATAAATCTTAAAATGCTGCCTAAGCACGTTTCAGAGCAGAGATCGAGCTATATGCTGTTCTACCAGAGGTCCACTCCATCAGCACCATCTGTCTCCTCTGGTACCTACTGTTTGTGCTTCTCTGACTCTGATCTGATTATGGACATGTGAAAGTCTCTGGAGGATCTGAGGCAAAGACAGATGAGGAAATAGAGAGAAATAGACATGAGGTATCGGAGAGATAGGAGATGTGCTATTACAGTGCATGAACTCAACATAAAAAGAAATGCGTTTATTTTCAGCAAACTTAACATGTGTAAATATTTGTATGAACATAACAATATTCAACAACTGAGACATAAACTGAACAATTTCCACAGATATGTGACTAAGAGACATTTAATAATGTGTCCCTGAACAAAGGGGGAGTCAAAATCAAAAGTAACAGTCAGTATCTGGTGTGGCCACCAGCTGCATTAAGTACTACAGTGCATCTCCTTCTCATTACCCAACTCATTACCCAACTCTTCCACCAAGGCACCTGCAAGTTCCCAGACATTTCTGGGGGGAATGGCCCTAGCCCTCACCCTCTGATCCAACAGGTCCCAGACGTGCTCATGGGATTGAGATCCAGGGCTCTTCGCTGGCCATGGCAGAACACTGACATTCCTGTCTTGCAGGAAATCACGCACAGAACGAACAGTATGGCTGGTGTCATTGTCATGCTGGAGGGTCATGTCAGGATGACCCTGCAGGAAGGGTACCACATGAGGGAGGAGGATGTCTTCCTGTAATACACAGCGTTGAGAATGCCTGCAATGACAACAAGCTCAGTCAGATGATGCTGTGACACACCACCCCAGACCATGACGGACCCTCCACCTCCAAATCGATCCTGCTCCAGAGTACAGGCCTCGGTGTAACGCTCATTCCTTCGACGATAAACGTGAATCTGACCATCACCCCTGGTGGGACAAAACCACGACTCGTCAGTGAAGAGCACTTTTTTGTCAGTCCTGTCTGGTCCAGCGACGGTGGGTTTGTGCCCATAGGCGACGTTGTTGCCGGTGATGTCTGGTGAGGACCTGCCTTTACAACAGGCCTTCAGGCCCTCAGTTCAGCCTCTCTCAGCCTATTGTGGACAGTCTGAGCACTGATGGAGGGATTGTGCGTTCCTGGTGTAACTCGGGCAGTTGTTGTTGCCATCCTGTGCCTGACCCGCAGGTGTGATGTTCGGATGAACCAATCCTGTGCAGGTGCTGTTACACGTGGTCTGCCACTGCGAGGACGATCAGCTGTCCGTCCTGTATCCTGTTACTTAAAACATCATGCTAATCACATTAGCGCACGTTAGCTCAACCGTCCCATAGGGTGGGACACACACACACACCGAACCCGTAGAGGAGACAGCTGGTGCGCATCTCTAATATTAAGAAAGTCCCAAGGTTCTGTTCGCCTGAGTTAGAATACCTTGTGATAAGCTGTAGACCAGAGATCATCAATTAGATTCAGCTGTGGGATGATAAATACACACAAATAATTTGTAATTAACCGCAAAAAGCCCAAACAGATTTAACATTTGACTAAAACATAATAATTTCAAACCTTGCTTACATTTGTATAAGATCACATACATCTCTCTATTGTGTTTGGGAATACTTTGGAACAGATTTACACAATTAAGAAAACTTGCGGGACCAAATAACATTGCCTCCAGCTGTCCCCACAGTGACCTGTGGGGATGGATTACAGGCAACATCCGCACTGAGCCTTTCGACGATCTATCAAACATGGAACTCCCCAAACACAGGTGTGCCAAGCTTGTAGCGTCATACCCAAGAAGACTTGAGGCTGTACTCGCTGCCAAAGGTGCTTCAACAAAGTACTGAGTAAAGGGTCTGAATACTTATGTAAATTGAATATTTCAGTTTTTTTTACTTTAAATATATTTGCAAAAATATCTAAAAATATGTTTTTACTTTGTCATTATGGGGTATTGTGTGTAGATTGATGACGATATATATACAGTTCCAGTCAAAAGTTTGGACACACCTACTCATTCAAGGGTTTTCTTTATTTTGACTATTTTCTTCATTGTAGAGTAATAGTGAAGACATGAAAACTATGCAAATAACACATATGGAATCATGTAGTAACCAAAAGTGTTAAACAAATGAAAATATATTTTAGAGTTTAGATTCTTGAAAGTAGCCACCCTTTACCTTCATGACAGCTTTGCACACTCTTGACATTCTCTCAACCAGCTTCACCTGGAATTCTTTTCAAACCGTCTTGAAGGAGTTCCCACACATGCTGAGCACATGTTGGCTGCTTTTCCTTCACTCTGCGGTCCAACTCATCCCAAACCATCTCAATTGGATTGAGTTCGGGTGACTGTGGAGGCCAGGTCATCTGATGCAGCACTTAATCACTCTCCTTCTTGGTCAAAAATCCCTTACACAGCCTGGAGGTGTGTTGGGTCATTGTCCTGTTGAAAACAAATGATAGTCCCACTGAGCGCAAACCAGATGAGATGGCGTATTGCTGCAGAATGCTGTGGTAGCCATGCTGGTTAAGTATGCCTTGAAACCTAAATAAGTTGAAACCTGGACACCGTATGTGAATGAATCGCCCCCCATTTATCTTCAGAGTTTGTACTGTTAGGTAACCTTTACTGGGTTATGCTTAACACCCGGCCGTCCTACAATCTAAGCTAGATGCCCTCAATCTCACACAAATTATCATGGAACCTACCAGGTACAACCCTAAATCCGTAAACACGGACACCCTCATAGATATCATCCTGACCAACCTGCCCTCTAAATATACCTCTGCTGTCTTCAACCAGGATCTCAGCGATCACTGCCTCATTGCCTGCGTCCGAAATGGGTCAGTGGTCAAACGAACACCCCTCATCACTGTCAAACGCTCCCTAAAACACTTCAGCGAGCAGGCCTTTCTAATCGACCTGGCCCGGGTATCCTGGAAGGATATTGACCTCATTCCATCAGTAGAGGATGCCTGGTTATTCTTTAAAAGTGCTTTCCTCACCATCTTAAATAAGCATGCCCCATTCAATTATTTATGGTATTTATTTGGTTAAATAAAAGTTCAATAAAAAAATCAATAATAATCACTGACAGCGTACCCAGCAAAGCACCCCCACACCGTCCCACCTCCTCCTCCATGCTTCACGTTGGGAACCACACACGAGGAGATCATCTGTTCTCCTACACTGCATCTCACAAAGACACAGAGGTTGGAACCAAAAATCTACAATTTTGACTCATCGGACAAAAGGACAGATACACCCAGTCACTACAAAGATACAGGTGTCCTTCCTAACTCAGTTGCCGGAGAGGAAGGAAACCACTCACGGATTTCACCATGACCCCAATGGTGAATTTAAAACAGTTATTGTATATAGTTTAATGGCTGTGATAGGTGAAAACAGAGGATGGATCAACAACACTGTAGTTACTCCACAATATTAACCTAAATGACAGAGTGAAAAGAAGGATGCCTGTACAGAATAAAAGTATTCCAAAACACGCATCCTGTTTACAATAAGGCACTAAAGTAAAACTGCAAAAAATGTGGCAAAGAAATTAACTTCATGTCCTAAATAGAAGGCATTATATTTGGGGCAAATCCAACACAACACATCACTATATACCACTTTTCATATTTGCAAGCATGGTGGTGGCTGCATTTTGTTATGGGTATGCCTGTCATAGGCAAGGACTATGGAGTTCTTTTTAATAAAAAGAAATGGAATAGAGCTAAGCACAGGAAAAATCCTATAGGATACCCTGCTTCTGTCTGCTTTCCAACAGACACTGGGAGACAAATTCACCTTTCGGCAGGACAATTAACTAACACACAAGGCAAAATATACACTGGAGCTGCTTAGCAAGACAACATTGAATGTTCCTGAGTGGCCTAGTTACAGTTTGGACTTAAATCGGCTTGGACTCTATGGCAAGACTTGAAATTAGCTCTCTAGCAATGATCAACAACCAACTTGAAGAATTTGAAAAATAATAATTTGCAAATATTGTACAATACAGGTGTGCAAAGCTTTTAGACACTTTCCTAGGAAGACTAACAAATGTAAAATCACTGCCAAATGGGATTCTATGTATTTTACCTTTATTTAACCAGGCAAGTCAGTTAAGAACAAATTCTTATTTTCAATGACAGCCTAGGAACAGTGGGTTAACTGCCTGTTCAGGGGCAGAACGACAGATTTGTACATTGTCAGCTCTGGGATTTGAACTTGCAACCTTCCGGTTACTAGTCCAACGCTCTAATCACTAGGCTACCCTGCCGCCTCTACACTCTAACCACTAGGCTACCCTGCCGCCTCTACACTCTAACCACTAGGCTACCCTGCCGCCTCTACACTCTAACCACTAGGCTACCCTGCCGCCTCTACACTCTAACCACTAGGCTACCCTGCCGCCTCTACACTCTAATCACTAGGCTACCCTGCCGCCTCTACACTCTAATCACTAGGCTACCCTGCCGCCTCTACACTCTAATCACTAGGCTACCCTGCCGCCTCTACACTCTAATCACTAGGCTACCCTGCCGCCTCTACACTCTAATCACTAGGCTACCCTGCCGCCTCTACACTCTAATCACTAGGCTACCCTGCCGCCTCTACACTCTAATCACTAGGCTACCCTGCCGCCTCTACACTCTAATCACTAGGCTACCCTGCCGCCTCTACACTCTAATCACTAGGCTACCCTGCAGCCCCGTATTGAGTCACGGGGTGTGAATACAAGATACAGTGCTTTCGGGAAGTATTCAGACCCTCTGACTTTTTGTCAAACTCCGTCATGTGCCTTTTACTGAGGAGTGGCTTCCGTTTGGCCACTCTACCATAAAGGCCTGATTGGTGGAGTGCTGCAGAGATGGTTGTCCGTCTGGAAGGTTCTTCCATCTCCACAGAGGAACTCTAGAGCTTTGTCAGAGTGACCATCAGATTCCTTGTCACCTCCCTGATTGCTCAGTTTGGCCAGGCGGCCAGCTCTAGGGAGAGTCTTGGTGGTTCCAAACTTCTTCCATTTAAGAATGATGGAGGCCACTGTGTTTTTGGGGACCTTCAATGCTGCAGAAATGTTTTGGTAGCCTTCCCCAGATCTGTGCCTCGACACAATCCTGTCTCAGAGCTCTACGGACAATTCCTTCAACCTCATGGCTTGGTTTTTGCTCTGACATGCACTGTCAACTGTGGGACCTTATATAGACAGGTGTGTGTCTTTCCAAATCATGTCCAATCAATTGAATTTACCACAGGTGGACTCCAATCAAGTTGTAGAAACATTTTAAGGATGATCAATGGAGACAGGATGTACCTGAGCTCAATT
Source organism: Oncorhynchus nerka (assembly GCF_034236695.1). Taxonomy (NCBI): domain Eukaryota; kingdom Metazoa; phylum Chordata; class Actinopteri; order Salmoniformes; family Salmonidae; genus Oncorhynchus; species Oncorhynchus nerka. Next base: position 92,631,917 of record NC_088417.1, read on the forward strand.
TAGAGTCTCATAGTAAAGGGTCTGAATACTTACGTAAATAAATGATTTATGTTTATTATTTGTAATACATTTGCAAAAAAAATATCTAAAAACCTGTTATTACTTTGTCATTATGGGGTATTGTGTGTAGATTGTTAATGTAACAAAATGTGGAAAAAGTCAAGGTGTCTGAATACTTTCCGAAGGCACTGTATAATTATATATGTATGTTATACTGTATATGTTATCTTAAGCCTGTGATGAAGAGCTGCTGATGAAACATTTAGCACCTGGCTTTCAATCATTTAAATGTGCATGTTAGGATGTTACCTGTTATCCCTGTAGGGTTTCAACACACTGTGGAGTGTGCTAGCCTTGTGTTAGCCTCTTCCACTGTGGATTGTGCTAGCCTTGTGTTAGCCTCTTCCACTGTGGATTGTGCTAGCCTTGTGTTAGCCTCTTCCACTGTGGATTGTGCTAGCCTTGTGTTAGCCTCTTCCACTGTGGATTGTGCTAGCCTTGTGTTAGCCTCTTCCGCTGTGGAGCGTACTAGCCTTGTGTTAGCCTCTTCCACTGTGGAGCGTACTAGCCTTGTGTTAGCCTCTTCCACTGTGGAGCGTACTAGCCTTGTGTTAGCCTCTACCACTGTGGAGCATACTAGCCTTGTGTTAGCCTCTTCCACTGTGGAGCGTACTAGCCTTGTGTTAGCCTCTTCCACTGTGGATTGTGCTAGCCTTGTGTTAGCCTCTTCCACTGTGGAGCGTACTAGCCTTGTGTTAGCCTCTTCCACTGTGGACCGTACTATCCTTGTGTTAGCCTATTCCAGGCCAACTCAGTCTGCGTCTCAAATTGCACTATTTTCCCTACATAGTGCACTTCTTTTGACCAGAGCCCTGTGCTCCCCAGGCTAAAGTAATGCACTATAGAGGGAATAGTGTACCATCTGAGACACAGACAGAGAGGTAGAGAGAGAGAGAGAGAGAGAGAGAGAGAGAGAGAGAGAGAGAGAGAGAGAGAGAGAGAGAGAGACAGAGAGAGAGAGAGACAGAGAGAGAGAGAGAGAGAGAGAGAGGGAGTGAGAGAGAGAGAGAGAGAGAGAGAGAGAGAGAGAGAAAGAAAGAAAGAAAGAGAGTGGGGAGAGAGAGGAAGAGACATACAGAGAAAGAGAGATAGAGGGTTCTCCAATAGGTGACCTGCTGGCCAAATTCAGCCCGTGGGTGATTTTCAGTTCAGCCCGTGGGTGATTTCCAAGTTTTCAGAGCCCCAATAATAATCGGCCCACGGCTGAATGTAATTGGGGACCCCTGCCGTAGAGACACATACTGTACACAGTGTTTCTAGTGTCACATAGTTTCCCAGAGCCAAGCCACTGAGCTCTTCAACCCCAGTACTCACAAATACAATTAAGCTCCTCTGTCTCCCTCCCAAACATACCCAGACTCACACTTCATTGTTTTTGGCTGCTTCTCATGTCAGACACTTTGTTGTTCATACAAAACCCTTTAAGATCCTCAAATGATGTTGAAAAACTTAATAAATGGAAAACAGCCACAAACCACTGAGGAGACCAGACTGAGACAACAGACGCCCACAGAGGAAGACTGCTATTGTGTCTCAAATGGTACCACATTCCCTATACTGGGCACTACAGATGTAGGATCTTCATTTGAGCCAGTTTGCTACAGCAGGAAAAGAATCCTGCTACAACAGGACATTTGAATTGTTATGTGGACTGTCATTAATGGATGTTTTTGTAGGGGTTGATTTTTTGGTCAAAGAAAATCAAGTCTGTAATTTCAAAGTGGAAATTACAAACTTCAGAAGCATTGTAAACCTCAACATACATACACTATAAGTTTCAAATTAAGATCCTACATCTGTAGTTTAGACCAGGGCCTGCATATATGGCTTGGCAGGATTTTAACATTTTAGTCATAATGTTGCTTGATCAGTAGTTAGGCTATTAGCTGGCCAAAATTAGGCTTCATGAATAGTGTGGGTTTCCAGTGAATTTCTGTAAATCATGAAGTGGTGCAGGAAAATTCTTAGCAACAACAGAGTGATCAAATTAAGATCCGACATCTTTTTATAGGGAATTAAGGTGCTATTTCAGACACACCCTGGCTGGCTTCATCCCAAAAGGGCTTATTTAAAAAAAAAGATCTGTATGTAATTCACAAAGTTAAACCAAATACGACCAATCCATCGTACCCATCACAAGAACAAGAAACCCTGAGGTGACATAGTGTGCATCACAAATTGTAACCTATTCCCATTCAGGGCTAAGGGTCCTGGGATGCAGACATAGCTAGCTTCCCCAAAGCTCGTGTTTAAACGTTTTAAACCTTATAACATTCAGAGTTGGCAACCAGTTCTGCAATAAACTACATAACAGAAAAGCCACAATGATTTTTTTTTTTTATGTCTTTTCCCAAAGATGCTGTGTACAACACAATTGAGGATCATCCAAACTCATTATCTTTCTGAATGGACTGGAGTTCAGTTGATAATTGGCTTTGCATGTGAATATGTTGATGGCAATAGAAACACAAACGCTGCAAATAACTGGAAATGAGAGACAATCTGTGAAAGAAAACCCAAAAGGAATTGTTTGACTTTAAAAGCAAAATATTATATCAACCAATAATCCTGGAGCCTCAAGTTTCAGAATGAGCCATATTTATTTGTAGTTTCATGGAATTGTGAGTTTAATAGAATTGTGATAATAAAACTCTAGTGGTTTACCCAATGGGGTAAACAGTGTGCTGAGAGAAGCTATATAGATGTATGTGATTAACATCTCTCTCTCCTTTGTTCTGTGACCTTCCATTCCACTGACCTCGTCAGACAGCCAAACTCTCCCTATCTCAAGGGGAGAGCTAGTGAAGGAAGAGCCTATCTTGTGTCTCAAATTACACACCTAGAGTGCACCACTTTGCCCAGAGCTGGAAGATAAAGCACAAAGTGTGCATCTGAAATGGCATTCTATTCCCTACTGCTCTGAGTACAGGGAGTAAGGGCCCATTTCAAACTCAATCCCAATTTCCCAGCAGTGGGTAGTCTAGCAAGAGATATCAGGAGATATCCCCATATCCCTCTGTCTACTGTTCAACGTTAATCACTGTCTGTCTGTCAGATCCTGAAACTGCACAGATTAAGAAAGAAAACGGTCAACTTCCTGACCCCAGAGTTAAGCATGAGGACATGAGAATGAATCGGTTGCCAACGGAGGAGACTTTGTGCTTCTTGACTGACTCCTAAATCAAACTCTATTCCTTATGGGCTTTGGTCAAAAGTAGTGCACTCTTCAGTGAATAGGGTACCATTTGGGACAGACCCTTTAATGAGCTCCTGTCTGGAGGAAAGACACTGAATCCCTGTCAGTCTGTCTGGGGGGTTGAACGAAGCGAATGATCACAGCTGAGATCTCTGATTGGTTGTCACTTGACAGAAGGGCCACAGGTGCTGGTAGTTTGGGCTGGTGGTTAGGGCTGGTGGTTAGGGCTGGTGGTCAGGGCTGGTGGTTAGGGATGCTGGTTAGGGCTGGTGGTTAGGGATGCTGGTTAGGGCTGGTGGGTAGGGATGCTGGTTAGGGCTGGTGGTTAGGGCTGGTGGTTAGGGCTGGTGGTTAGGGATGCTGGTTAGGGATGCTGGTTAGAGCTGGTGGTTAGGGATGCTGGTTAGGGCTGGTGGTTAGGGCTGGTGGTCAGGGCTGGTGGTTAGGGATGCTGGTTAGGGCTGGTGGTTAGGGATGCTGGTTAGGGCTGGTGGTTAGGGATGCTGGATAGGGCTGGTGGTTAGGGATGCTGGTTAGGGCTGGTGGTTAGGGATGCTGGTTAGGGCTGGTGGTTAGGGCTGGTGGTTATGGATGCTGGTTAGAGCTGGTGGTTAGGGATGCTGGTTAGGGCTGGTGGTTAGGGATACTGGTGGTTAGGGATACTGGTTAGGGCTGGTGGTTAGGGATACTGGTTAGGGATACTGGTCAGTGATGCTGGTTAGGGATACTGGTTAGGGATACTCGAGCTCCCATCTCCTCAGAGCGCACTCAGAGTTTCAGACCCAGTGAAAAGCAGGAGTTGGCACAGTAGTCTCTCTCTCTCTCTCTCTCTCACTCTCTCTCTGTGTGTACATACATGTTTTTCTCTTTGTGTCCTCTCTACCCCTAATGTCTCTCCTGGCTGGGACTCCCCAGTCCAGAAAACTCTCTGCCTGCTGTAGCCTGCCCTAAACCGGACATTGGCTGACAGAATAGGGCTCAGTATTGGGTAGCTTCTAGCCTGAGAATTGGGCATGGCTGAACTTGACTGGAGAATGGGGGGAGGAGTGTTGGTGAGTTGGACTAAGAAGAGAAACGAGCATCAAATTGTTTATTGTCTGTCGTACTGTAGTAGCTTGTTCCAAAAGCATTATGAACTTCAAACTAAAACCCAGAAAGCGAGCCCAAACTAAAACCCAGAAAGCAAGCCTAAAATAAAACCCAGAAAGTAGAAATAGAAACAAGATTTTAAGAAGTAATACATTATAAATAAGCAATAAAATGACTGTTTTTCTAATCCCTTCTTTAGATGCCTCATGGGTACATGTGAACATAGACAACATGAGTTAGCTCAAAATCAAATCAAATTTAATTTCTCACATACACATGGTTAGCAGATGTTAATGCGAGTGTAGCGAAATGCTTGTAGTGTAGCAAAATGCTTGCTCTGGGATTGAGCTGTGCAGTGGCTAGCCCAGGCATAATGGAATATCAACAGTACACACTAGAAGCACTTTAAACTCACTAGGAGACACAGGGGAAATTAGGAGAGACATCAGCACATTACCCACTGGGCAAACACATTGAATCAAGATTGTTTCCACATCATTCCAACCCCAAACATCTATGTGAGGACGTTGAGTTAACGTGGGAAACTGGATTTCCAAAGTGGATTTCCAAAAGTAATCAACGTAAGGGCATTTCATATTTTTTTCACCCAACTTTTAACCTAAATCCATTGACATGGTGATTTTTGGGGGGGATTTCATGTTGAATCCACATTAGTTGACAAGTCAACCAAATGTAAATCAAAACTAGATGAACTTGAACTGACGTCTGTGCCCAGTGGGTATGTTGTTTTATTCTGAGGTAGATAGGGTCCCAATGGGATTTGGCTGCTATTCCAAGACATCCATAAAGACTGAGTGTTACAGAAATAGAGTACGTGATTGTAAATAAACTCATGAGTAAATCGTCTTGGTTGAAGGAGCTCAGTAAAGTGCACTAGGGACCGTCTGTCTGTCTGTCTGTCTGTCTGTCTGTCTGTCTGTCTGTCTGTCTGTCTGTCTGTCTGTCTGTCTGTCTGTCTGTCTGTCTGTCTGTCTGTCTGTCTGTCTGTCTGTCTGCCTGCTGCTGTATTAGCTCCCGAGAGGGGCAGTGGACTAAGGCACTGCGTCTCAGTGCTAGAGGCATCACTACAGACGCTGGTTTGATTCCAGGCTGTATCACAACCGGCCAGGATTGGGAGTCCCATAGGGCGGTGCCCAGTCGTCTGGGTTAGGGTTTGGCCGGGGTAGGCCGGAATTGTAAATAAGAATTGGTTCTTAACTGACTTGCCTAGTTAAATAAAGTTTAACATTTAAAAAATGTTTTTATCATCCTAGGATTTTGGCCAGTTGGCCAAGCTGCAAAGTCAAAATGAGCTCAATCTTGAAAAGAATTGAACAAGGAAATTATCTTTAGGTTACGATTGAGGTTACTTTAAAAATCGGATTTTCTTAAAAAGCAAATGTCCTAGCTAAGCTTCTTCTGGCTATGCAACCTGACCAGATAGTCACAACCGAGCAGTATGGACTTTCTGTTGCTGCTGTGTCATCTGGTCCTGCTGTCTGCAAAGTCACAACTACAGGATGTTGTCACGGAGACGGAACAGGGAAGGCAGAGAGGGGAAGGACAGGAGCAGAGTGGAGGACGTCAGAAAGCCAGGACAATAGAAGTAGACTTCCTGTTCACTTCCCGTTTGCCATCAAATGAGGAATGAGGATGTTCCTAAACCATCAGAAAAGACGAGATAAAGACAGAGAAGGACAAGGAAAGCTCCTCATAAATACTGCCATTTTATTATCATTGTAAAAGAAACTCTTAATTTTGAGAAACTGTTTGTTGCATCACATTCAATTAATTTAAAATGGGATCTATCTGCACAGTAACCTACAGATGTAGGATCTTAATTTCAGCCATTCCGCTACAGCAGGAAAATAATCCTGCAGCAACAGGAAATTGGAATTATTATGTCATTATAATTAATGACAATTTTTATAGGGGTTGATACATTTTTTGTCAAATCAAGTCTGAAATTTTAAAGCATGAATTAAAAACTTTAGTTTGCATTTCCTGCTGTGCAGAAAAATTATCAGCTACAAAAGAGTGATCAAATGAAGATCCTACATCTGTATAGAAGATAATATAAAGACTAAAACTAGACTTTGAAAGGTTTGTTATTAGATTAGAGTCTACTGGCAAACTTTTAGTTATTTGCATTTCCTAAGTACCCGGAAGCATTCAGAATGTAGACCTATCTCATTACAAGTGCTCATAGCTAATGTTACAGTGGCTGGCTAGCTGAATTTAGGGACATACCTACTGTAACTTGGATAGAATCCTGGAGCTTTCCTTAATTGCCCTTGTAGATCTGACACCCTGGTCAAAAGTAGTGCACTAAATAGGGAATAGGTTGCCATTTTGGACTTAATCATGCTTTGGCTTGGGAGAGGTAGGGGGAAGGGCACGTTTCCCTGTCTGTTTACACAGTATTATACAGTACATCTTTGACTCAGATCTGGGTTGGCAGAGTAATAACCTCTTCCCTTCCCAGAGAGAAAGGGAGGGGGATGGATGGAGAGATAGTGTGTTAGAGACAGACAGTGTGTGTGTGAGTGAAACCTCCAGAACATTGACAACCTTGAGAAGGCCACTGGGCTCTGTTAATGAAAGTGTATAAGTCAGTCTGGGGCTGTGGTGAGGTAGGGCTAGGAACACAATGAGTCAGTGGGTTCCGAAACACAGCTAGGCTTCCCACAGCTCGTCACGTTGGTTGCTGAGGATTCCTTCCTGGTAGGTCCCGCTCCAACAGGCTTGTTGGGCTACAATACACAGTCATTAGACAGAACAGACAACAAGCCTCCTGCCCAACTCTATATCAAAGGTCAATATCAATATAAACTCTGAGACGAGGAGCAAACAATAGGCAAAAGAATACAAACGAACCCTAAGACAATAGAAAACGAAATGAAGACGGTGAGAACAGGATCATAAGCGAAGGGAAAATACACAGATGTTGAGAAATAAATCACATTACTGTTTTCTTTGTAATACCAATATATTTATTTGAGTTTGACAATGAGATCAAGTTTGATTGGGAAAAAGTTCATTTGGTTATATTGCATCAGTGGACATTGGCAGCTTTTCCCCTAATGTGTTAGAACACATTAGGAGAATTCCATTGTGGTATAGAAGCACATACCATCTAAACCAGCATCTAATGACTACATAACATCAAACAATCAGAAGAACAAGCTGTAATAAGAAAACAACCCACACTTTCATTTCCTATGAGGTCATGAACACGCCTTCCCTTGTCATGTTGGGGCGTGTAGTTAACCATGTCAGAAACATGGGGCTTTTGTGCATATAGTATGGAAGCTAGAATTGAGGTCGGAACATTGAATTGGGTTCTAATTCCGTGGTTAAAACATTGCTAGAAGAACCAATGGAATTCTAATTCCATTCTAATTCCAGAACACAGAGAGAGGCAGGGCTGGATTCCGGAGGGGTGAATCAGGATATTTATCCTTGTGAGAGTTGTGTGTTTGCTCAACTGCCACCCTGGTCTACCGTGGTTTACAACGATCACACAATCTGCATATTCTTTACACAGGACATGGATTTAGTTTATCAGAACAACTCCAGAGTCTCCTCTCAACAATCTGATATAGCCTATCAGTGTTTGACTTCCTTATTTGTCCACAGAGGATGAAGAGATCACTGAGCATAAACCTACGGTGCGTCTGAAACGGCTCTGGTTAATAGTAGCGCACTAATAAGCATTGGTCAAAAGTAGTGCCCTATTTAGGGAATAGGGTGCACCCCAGCTGTTATGGATTATAAGAAGTAGTGCCTGAACAAGTAAAAGATTTGATTTGACAACAACTCTGTGACTTAACAACACACCTTCCATAATGTCAGCAACATGACCGTAGCCTAATGTTTATTTCATCTGAAAGTGCTATCCTCTTTTTAAGGCACCATTTGCCCAAGGAATTCAGAAATAGCATTCTGTATTCCATGAAATTAATCAGATGAATGTCCAGCTGACGAATTCAGGCCTGTGTTGTATGAATAGTCTTGACTCTCTCCTTATATGAACAATTTAATTCACTTTTATGGTCCTGTGAAGGACTTTCTAAACAAGCCCCACAAAGCTTGTCACTAATACAGAAATGGTTTCAGATGGTCAGATATATATTATATACAGATATACATAACACACCACTCAACAAGATGAAATTAATATATATATCTATTTTTAATTGAACCTTTATTTAACTAGGCAAGTCAATGAAGAACAAATTCTTCATTACAATGTCTGCCTACGGTTTAAAGCAGGGGGGTGTCACGACATGACCAGAATATCGATTAGGCCTATAGGTTTAGTACAGCCACTTTTTCATAAAATTTTAGCTTAAGTAGGTCTAACGTGACGATATTATAAAATATATTTTTTTACAAGTGTATATTTTTCTCTAATGACCATATATTAAAAACATTGCAACTTACCATGTCACTGAATCAGTGGGAGCCCTGAGCTTGTTTCCCGGCAAAAAGACGGTCCCATCTAGGGGTGATGGGAGACAGTGACACCTGAAGGGTGTTCCAAATGTCCAGTCTACTCCGTTCCATATGTCCAGTCTACTCCGTTCCATATGTCCAGTCTACTCCGTTCCATATGTCCAGTCTACTCCGTTCCATATGTCCAGTCTACTACGTTCCATATGTCCAGTCTACTCCGAGCCATATGTCCAGTCTACTCCGTTCCATATGTCCAGTCTACTCCGTTCCATATGTCCAGTCTACTCCGTTCCATATGTCCAGTCTACTCCGTTCCATATGTCCAGTCTACTCCGTTCCATATGTCCAGTCTACTCCGTTCCATATGTCCAGTCTACTCCGTTCCATATGTCCAGTCTACTCCGTTCCAAATGTCCAGTCTACTCCGTTCCATATGTCCAGTCTACTCCGTTCCATATGTCCAGTCTACTCCGTTCCATATGTCCAGTCTACTCCGTTCCATATGTCCAGTCTACTCCGTTCCATATGTCCAGTCTACTCCGTTCCATATGTCCAGTCTACTCCGTTCCATATGTCCAGTCTACTCCGTTCCATATGTCCAGTCTACTCCGTTCCATATGTCCAGTCTACTCCGTAATTTCGTTTTTGTTGCCGTCATTGCGGAAAAGCCCGCTTTACAGAGACAGGATGTTGGAAATGAAAGCAACGTTTTCTATCTCAGGATATTCAGCCTTGATTTTAATCTAGAAGGTCGGCAGAGATGACGGCCACCGTCATTTGCAACTTCATTTGCAACTTCCTGCACGGACATAGACGAGTCATCTGGGACATTCACAAATGGGTCGCGGATCCATTCCTTCGCACTTCGTGGGTCTTTGGCGGTTGGGAAGTAAACCCTCGAACTCCGTTGACAGGGAAGCTAGGTGATCACCCAGCAGCTGGGAGAGAGACAGCCGAGTCTCAGTCTCTCCCAAAATGGCAGCTAATGTTTGGAACATGTCAAATATGCCCCTGTCCACTCGCCGTTCGCACAGTTCCAGTTTGGCTTTGAATGCAGCCACATTAAAGACAGTTGTCATTCTCCCCTGAAGTGACAGATTGAGCGTGTTGAGCAGATTGAATATGTCACACAGGTAAGAGAGTTTTGCGTTCCATTCCTCGTCATTGAAATGTGCTGCCAGTGGTGACTTTCTTTCTGAAAGAAAACTCTGCAGCAGCTCTTGTAACTCAAACACTCTGGCAAGCGATCTCCCCTTGGTTAGCCATCTGACTTCTGTGTGTAAGAGAAGGTGTTTGTGCTCTGCGTCCATTTCCTCACAAAGCTGTCCAAACAGACGCGAGTTATTAAGGGCGTGTGCTTTGATGTGATTCATAACTTTAATAGCATCATTCAATACGACGTTAAATTCAGGTGACATTTTTCGGCTAGCCAGCATTTCTCTGTTATTGACACAGTGCGTAGACTCACATTCAGGTGCAACCTCTTTAACCCGGGTAGTGGAACCAGACAGCCGTCCAGTCATGGCAGCAGCCCCATCCGTGTATACGCCAACACAGAATGACCAACCTCTTTAACCCGGGTAGTGGAACCAGACAGCCGTCCAGTCATGGCAGCAGCCCCATCCGTGCTACCTTATATAATGTTACTTACCCTACATTATTCATCTCATATGCATACGTATATACTGTACTCTAGATCATCGACTGCATCCTTATGTCACTAGCCACTTTAACTATGCCACTTTGTTTACTTTGTCTACATACTCATCTCATATGTATATACTGTACTCGATACCATCTACTGTATGCTGCTCTGTACCATCACTCATTCATATATCCTTATGTACATATTCCTTATCCCCTTACACTGTGTATAAGACAGTAGTTTTGGAATTGTTAGTTAGATTACTTGTTGGTTATCACTGCATTGTCAGAACTAGAAGCACAAGCATTTCGCTACACTCGCATTAACATCTGCTAACCATGTGTATGTGACAAATAAAATTTGATTTGATTTGTATACGCCAACACAGAATGACCAACCTCTTTAACCCGGGTAGTGGAACCAGACAGCCGTCCAGTCATGGCAGCAGCCCCATCCGTGTATACGCCAACACAGAATGACCAACCTCTTTAACCCGGGTAGTGGAACCAGACAGCCGTCCAGTCATGGCAGCAGCCCCATCCGTGTATACGCCAACACAGAATGACCAACCTCTTTAACCCGGGGAGTGGAACCAGACAGCTGTCCAGTCATGGCAGCAGCCCCATCCGTGTATACGCCAACACAGAATGACCAACCTCTTTAACCCGGGTAGTGGAACCAGACAGCCGTCCAGTCATGGCAGCAGCCCCATCCGTGTATACGCCAACACAGAATGACTAATCCAATGTTCCTGACATCCAAAGACTTGAATAGTTCTGCGGCCGTTGTGTTAGTCGAAGGGGACAGCGCACACAACATATCCTCATGCACATCATCCTGAAATATATATCGCACAAAAACAAGCAGTATTGCCTTGTTGTCGACATTGGTAGATTCATCAACCTGGATTGCATACCACGGTGACTCGTCAAGCCTCTCTAACAATTGTGCCTCAACGTCCTCTGCTCTTTCATCAATTTGCCTAGTGACAATTGTAGCCTGAAAGAGGAACCTGTGCTATCTTTTTAGCTGCAGCCTCTCCTAAGAGTTCATGGCAAATGTCCTTAGCAGCAGGTAGAATCAACTCCTAGCGAAAGGCTTCTTGGCCTTAGCAATACGGCTAGCCACTAAGTATGACGCTCTCAGTGCAGCCACGTTTGTTAATGCGGTGGCTTTCAAGACTTGCTTCTGTCCTTCTTGTTCACGTTTTCTTCGCTCAAAGAATTCAACAGGTTTGACTTTAAGTGCAGGGTGCTTGGATTCAATGTGCCGAAGCAGTTTTGAGGGCTTCATTGCCTCGTTAGATAGCCTATCTCCACATACTACGCACAGGAGGCTTGGAGCATGCGAGTCGCCTGTCGCAGTAAAGCCATATTTTAGGTAGGACTCATCAAATTTTCTATTGAATAAGGCTTTATTTTTTGTTGTAGTCTCGGGCTCTGCTGTCTCTGCATTTATTGACATCATTGTTGGGCCTTTTGTCTCTTACCCCTTCTGACCCTCCAGCGACGTTTGTTTGTTTTTATTCACGTCAGCTAACGTAGCTAGCTAGTACAAAGTTAGCGGGCAACACAGCTCACGCACACCGTGATGAACTCGCAGCGCACGCATTACTCAAGTTCAAAACATGTAAACTGTTGTTGGACGTGACAGAGATACTAGAGTGTTGAGGAAAGGACCAACAGACTGCACCAAGTTAAATGTAACTACTGCACAAATAGCCTATAATTGTATATAATTATTATTTTATTTTACAGATTTAAAAAATATATATATATAATTATCCTTTCTGTGCGGCCAGGTAAAGAATGTGCTGCAGACCGGTACCGGTGGTTGGGGACCGCTGGTTTAAAGGCTTCATTAGAAAGCTGTTCAGAAAAGCATTAAACAACCCGACTCACAAGGCCCAGAACAGGTGCAGCCCAGCTCGGCCATCGACAGAGCAGCTGTTCATTGAAAGGTGTACATTATTTTACAATTCTAAAATTATACAAACTTTTGTTAGCTGTTAATTAGCCATGTTATTGTAGTAGCCTGTGGAGCAGCTACATGCTGATTTCCCAGGAAGCCGTGCCTCGGCCTCGCTCTGAGAACCCCTGAATCATCACATCACCATCTGCCTCTGACTGGGCCTCTGGAATAAACACTGTATGACCTTGGAATCACACTGAGTTATCTTATAGGTCTAAACGTATCTACTGTATATGATGGTTATATTATACAGTATATACCTATACACACTGTATGACCTTGGAATAACCCGAGTTTACAGACTTATCTTATAGGTCTACATCTATCTGCTGTGTATGGTGGTTATATGTTATACAGGAAGGTGATACACAGTAGCTGTATATGTACAATAGGTACATTGTGATTATCAAGGTGCATAGGTTGTAATGAACAGTAGATGATCTGGTCCTTCATGGGGCTCTGGAATACACACTGAAAGACATTGGAATCACAGGCAGGTGGTATATACTGTACACTGAACAAAAATATAAACGCAACATGCAACAATTTCTAAGATTTTACACTTCATGTAGGGAAGTTAATTTAAATAAATAAATTAAGCCCTAATCTATGGATTTCACATGACTGGGCAGGGGCCCAGCCTGGGTGGGCCTGGGAGGGCATAGGCCCAACCACTTGGGAGCCAGGCCCACCCATGGGGAAGCCAAGCACAGCCAATCAGAATGAGTTTTTCCACACAAAAGGGCTTTATTACAGACAGAAATACTCCTCAGCAACACCCTATGGTTTAGATCCATATGGCTATTTAAGCTGTAACTGTCACGCCTGCTCCCGCTCTTCCCCCCTGGTGCTCTTCCCCCCTGGTGCTCTTCCCCCCTGGTGCTCTTCCCCCTGGTGCTCTTCCCCCTGGTGCTCTTCCCCCTGGCGCTCTTCCCCCTGGCGCTCTTCCCCCTGGTGCTCTTCCCCCTGGTGCTCTTCCCCCTGGTGCTCTTCCCCCTGGCGCTCTTCCCCCTGGCGCTTCCCCCCTGGTGCTCTTCCCCCTTGTTTTGACCGTATGCTGACGCTGTGCCTGTCTTGTTTCATGTCTGTTCTTCATTAAATGTTGACTCCCCGTATCTGCTACAGTAACATTGGTGAATAAAGTTATGGCATTCAGAGCAATGAAATACAATGAATTCATACTATGGTTTGTGCCTACATTATTTCTTTTTTATAGGCTTACTATATATACAAGCACACGAGCCATGGCCAGAGGTGAACTCCGCTCAATATTCAGCTCCCTAAACTGACTTCTAAACAGCTTCTACCCCCAAGCCATAAGACTCCTGAACATCTAGTCAAATGGCTACCCAGACTATTCACATTGCCCCCCCCCTCCTCCTCCCCTCTCCACACCACTGCCACTCTCTGTTGCACATTGACTCTGTACCGGCACCCCCTGTATATATTGTTATTTTTTACTGCTCCTCTTTAATTACTTGTTACTTTTCTCTCTTATTCTTATCCATATTTTTTGAAACTGCACTCTCGGTTAGGGGCTCGTAAGCATTTCACTGTAAGGTCTACCTACACCTGTTGTATTCGGCGCATGTGACTAATACATTTTGATTTACACTAGATCTTATCGGCTCATGAATGTTTAAACAGTCGATTAAGGAGGGCGTGCTCATGGATTAGTACTGTGGTGTGCATGGTGTGCACGTACAGTGAAAAGTGTTGTGTTCGTGTCCGTTTGGAAGAGGAATACCTTTCAAAAAAGCTGATCTGAAAGCTGATCTAAAACCTTGAGCATAGCACTGAATCATTCAAAAACCCATCTCCAGTTAAACCTTACATTATATTTCTCTGGCAAGCGTGAAACTCTCATCTAATGGGGAATAGGGAATAGTTTTTTTATTTGTACTATTCAAATATGACTAAACATATTTTGTCTTATCCAGAGCAAATAGCGTTAAGTGCCATGCTCAAGGGGACATCGACAGATTTTTCACCTAGTCGGCTCGGGGGATTCAAACCAACGACCCTCTGTTTACCAGCCCAACGCTCATAACCACTAGACTACCTGCCGCCCTGGTATGAAACTTGGGTATGGAGAATTACTCCACAAGGAAATTGATTTCAATAGCTATGACAAATATGCTGTGCTCTCTTCATTTCAATGTGGATGGTCTTTTGCAGAGGAATGTTGAATAACTGGTTTGTGCAGAATGTTTGAGGTGATGATTAACTCTGCATTCCTCTGCATTCCATTCTGACACTGTCATCCTGGTGAGAGTTCTGAGTTTCGTTCTAGAAGGACAGAGATTTGGTTCAGGGTTCCAAGATTATCAAGCTGTTATCAACTTCTCACATGAAAGCATACTGAGAGAGAGAGAGAGAGAGAGAGAGAGAGAGAGAGAGAGAGAGAGAGAGAGAGAGAGAGAGAGATATGACACTAAAGTCACTCCAAGCTGCTGACATGAAAGCAGACAATTACTACACAACAGGAGGTATGCAGTACAGGTTGACCTAAATGTAACCTATATTACATGGAGCTATGGATGCAAGGACTGACAGTGCATTAGATCAACATGATAGTTTTAAACACATTTAGAAGCATTGTTAGTTTACAAAGACAATTGTTAAAATAATAATTATGACGGGGTAAGACAGTTGTATTAAGCTCATGATGCATTTAAAGGTGATATTCTTCAAGAATCAATGGGTACTGGCTCTGACCCCACTCTCTGAGTGTATTTCAAGGGGAGTGGGATATGTAAAAAAAAGAAAATCAAATTCACACATGCAATTGTACATATGTGTAAGGCCCGGGTGTAGAGGAAGGAGTCAGACGCAGGAGACAGAGAGTTCAGAGTAGCGCTACTTCTTTATTCACCAACCAGGTGAAAACAGACGCCACTCAAAACAAATGCCCCAAAACACAGAGGAACTAAACAGTCCCAAAAACAACCGTGACATACAGGCGTGTACAATGAGTACACATAAAACGGTCCCGCACACCTGGCAGGCGGGCCAGCTGGCTAATAAAGCCCAACTAATAAACCTAATTAACAACAGGTGTAACTAATAAACAGACAAGAAGGGGGAGGAAAATATCAGTGGCAGCTAGTAGGCCGGTGACGACGACCGCCGAGCGCCACCTGAACGGGAAGGGGAGCCACCTTCGGTAGGAGTCGTGACAATATGTGAAATAGGACCTATGTAACCACCCACATTTTAGCTTTAAAGCGGCAATCTGTGGTTGCTACATGCAGTTTTTTACTTATAAATTATTGATATATACCCACTGATTCTGGAAGAATATAACTTAGAAATGCCTCATGAGCTTAGTTCAACTGTCGTACCCCATCAGAACCATAAATAGAGAAGTAAATGTAAACAAACATGGTAAAAACTTCAATTTTGATATCATGGTCAGTCCTTGCATCCATAGCTCTGTCTATGAATTTGAGAGTGGTTACATTTCAAGAGCCCCATCCCTCAGTTTTTTACTGAAAGTACACTTTGTTATTGCTTCAACTGTGGCTTGCCCCTTAAATAAAAAATACATTTTATTGATCCATTAACAGACAAACTGGATGGAAACTCATTCAGACAGTCGTGCTAGTTCCTCTGCTCTCTTTCATCACCTTTAAATCCTCAATATATATGAAATCAACCAACTTCAAGTCTGTTTGTATACCAATTCAAAATGTCTATACTCTTTTTCTTTTCAATCACTATTCAAACTCAATACTCAGGTTCATAATTAGCCTACTATACAAGAACTGCCACAGATCTCCACACCCCTTTTTCCCCGCACAAAGCACATTTTTCCCTGCACAAAGCACATTTCTCCCCGCACACAGGTCAATTTTTCTGGAACAGTCTCCCGGACCACCGTAAGCACTGCAACAGTCTCCCAGACCACGATAAGCACTGCAACAGTCTCCCGGACCACCGTAAGCACTGCAACAGTCTCCTGGACCACCATAAGCACTGGAACAGTCTCCCGGACCACAGTAAGCACTGGAACAGTCTCCCGGACCACGGTAAGCACTGGAACAGTCTCCCGGACCACCGTAAGCACTGCAACAGTCTCCCGGACCACCGTAAGAACTGAAACAGTCTCCTGGACCACTGTAAGCACTGCAACAGTCTCCTGGACCACCGTAAGCACTGGAACAGTCTCCTGGACCACCGTAAGCACTGTAACAGTCTCCCAGACCACCGTAAGCACTGCAACAGTCTCCCGGACCACGATAAGCACTGCAACAGTCTCCTGGACCACCGTAAGCACTGGAACAGTCTCCCGGACCACCGTAAGCACTGGAACAGTCTCCCGGACCACCGTAAGCACTGGAACAGTCTCCTGGACCACCGTAAGCACTGGAACAGTCTCCCGGACCACCGTAAGCACTGCAACAGTCTCCCGGACCACCATAAGAACTGGAACAGTCTCCTGGACCACCGTAAGCACTGCAACAGTCTCCTGGACCACCGTAAGCACTGGAACAGTCTCCTGGACCACCGTAAGCACTGGAACAGTCTCCTGGACCACCGTAAGCACTGGAACAGTCTCCTGGACCACCGTAAGCACTGCAACATTCTCCTGGACCACTGTAAGCACTGGAACCGTCTCCCGGACCAATCACTATTCAAACTCAATACTCAGGTTCATAATTAGCCTACCATACAAGAACTGCCACAGATCTCCACACCCCTTTTTCCCCGCACAAAGCACATTTTTCCCTGCACAAAGCACATTTTTCCCCGCACAAAGGTCAATTTTTCTGGAACAGTCTCCCGGACCACCGTAAGCACTGCAACAGTCTCCCGGACCACGATAAGCACTGCAACAGTCTCCCGGACCACGATAAGCACTGCAACAGTCTCCCGGACCACCATAAGCACTGCAACAGTCTCCCGGACCACCATAAGCACTGCAACAGTCTCCTGGACCACCGTAAGCACTGCAACAGTCTCCCGGACCACCGTAAGCACTGCAACAGTCTCCCGGACCACGATAAGCACTGCAACAGTCTCCTGGACCACCGTAAGCACTGGAACAGTCTCCCGGACCACCGTAAGCACTGGAACAGTCTTCCGGACCACGGTAAGCACTGGAACAGTCTCCCGGACCACCGTAAGCACTGCAACAGTCTCCCGGACAGCTTCAACATTCAAATTGAAAAAATATCTTCTGGACATTCCACTCATTGACTCAGCCGAATAATTCTCTGCCTGTCAGCCACTCATTGACTCATCCCTATAACTCTCTGCCTACCAGCCACTCATTGACTCAACCTAATAATTCTCTGTCTATTAGCCACTCATTTTGTTTCTACATTTTACTTGAAATTCTTTCTTTTTTTTTTACCCCCTAATTCATCATGTTTTCCTTTTGTTGTTTGTGTAAATTTCGAATTATTTGCTTGTCTGTCTTAAGAATCAGTACGTCTTTGTTTTCTAAACATTTGAAAGGGGGAGTTGCCTCTTTGGGTGTTGTGCCTCTCCTGCACATGCTCTTTTCATTATCTTTCTAAACTGTTATCATATTGTTTTGTATTTTCTTGTGTGCACATAAAAAAAAATCATTTCCAAAACTACTATTGGACTAAAGTACTCTCTGAGACCATCATGATTTAGGCCGGTATTCAATCTGATTGCGGGTTATAGGCATTATAGCTTTTAATAGCAATTTCCGATTGAGCCGATATATGCAGCGTTTACAGTGAAT
Source organism: Oncorhynchus nerka (assembly GCF_034236695.1). Lineage (NCBI taxonomy): Eukaryota > Metazoa > Chordata > Actinopteri > Salmoniformes > Salmonidae > Oncorhynchus > Oncorhynchus nerka. The sequence goes on from NC_088417.1 coordinate 92,650,055, forward strand.
GGTATCTCCGCGAACGCGGGAACATTGCCTTTAAAAACCGCCATGCCTATAACCCGCCATCAGAGACGTAGTGGAGGGTAATTGCAAGTAAATGCTGTTTACACACCTTTTTTATTTTGAGCAAGCATTTACCAACCTTTTGAAAATATAGTGTTACTCACCGCGAACAGTGATCAGCCTTTACCCACCTATTTTTCTTTACCATTACATCCATGCTCACGATCGGATCGAATCCCGGCCTTAGCTGACTGGAGAGTAAATGTTTTACATTTGTTTTTGGTATTTAGCAGACGCTCTTATCCAGAGCGACTAAAAATTCTCAATAAAACAAATCAGCAAAATCGGTTGGTAGAAAGTAAAGACAAGTACAAAGGTAAAGTGTTAGGTTGCGTTGAGACCCTTTTGATATATCAGTAACAAATAGACACTAGGCAAAATCAGTCAGTACATGTCACAGTACATGTCATCCAAAGACAATATACAGTTGAAGTTGGAAGTTTACATACACTTAGGTTGGAGTTATTAAAACTAGTTTTTCAACCACTCCACAAATTTCTTGTTAACAAACTAGAGTTTTGGCAAGTCGGTAAGGACATCTACTTTGTGCATGACATAAGTAATTTTTTCAAAAATTGTTTACAGACAGATTATTTCACTTATAATTCACTGTATCAGAATTCCCGTGGGTCAGAAGTTTACATACAGTCAACTAAGTGTGCCTTTAAACAGCTTGGAAAATTCCAGAAAATTATGTCATGGCTTTAGAAGCTTCTGATAGGCTAATTGACATCATTTGAGTCAATTGGAGGTGTACCTGTGGATGTATTTCAAGGCCTACCTTCAAACTCAGTTCCTATTTGCTTGACATCATGTGGAAATCAAAAGAAATCAGCCAAGACCTCAGATACATTTTTTTAGACCTCCACAAGTCTGGTTCATCCTTGGGAGTAATTTCCAAATGCCTGAAGGTACCACGTTCATCTGTACAAACAATAGTACGCAAGTATAAACACCATGGGACCATGCAGCCGTCATACCGCTCAGGAAGGAGACGCGTTCTGTCTCCTAGGATGAACGTACTTTGCTGTGAAAAGTGCAAATCACTCCCTGAACAACAGTAAAGGACCTTGTGAAGATGCTGGATGAAACACGCACAAAAGTATCTATATCCACAGTAAAACGAGTCCTAAATCGACAACCTGAAAGGCCGCTCAGCATGGAAGAAGCCACTGCTCCAAAACCGCCAGAAAAAGCCAGACTACGGTTTGCAACTGCACATGGGGACAAAGATCGTACTTTCTGGAGAAATGTCCTCTGGTCTGATGAAACAAAAATAGAATTGTTTGGCCATAATGACCATCGTTATGTTTGGAGGAAAAAGGGGGAGGCTTGCAAGCCGAAGAACACCATCCCAACTGTGAAGCACAGGGGTGGCAGCATCATGTTGTGGGGGTGTTTTGCTGCAGGAGGGACTGGTGCATTTCACAAAATAGATGGCATCATGAGGAAGGAAAATTATGTGGATATATTGAAACAACATCTCCAGACATCAGTCAGGAAGTTAAAGCTTGGTCGCAAATGGGTCTGCCAAATGAACATTGACCCCAAGCATACTTCCAAAGTTGTATCAAAATGGCTTAAGGACAGCAAAGTCAACATATTGGAGTAGCCATTGCAAAGCCCTGACCTCAAATCCTATAGAAAATTTGTGGGCAGAACTGAAAAAGCGTGTACGAGCAAGGAGGCCTACAAACCTGACTCAGTTACATCAGCTCTGTCAGGAGGAATGGGCCAAAATTCACCCAACTTATTGTGGGAAGCTTGTGGAAGGCTACCCAAAACGTTTGGCCCAAGTTAAACAATTTAAAGGCAATGCTAACAAATACCAATTGAGTATATGTAAACTTCTGACCCACTGGGAATGTGATGAAAGAAATAAAAGCTGAAAGAAATCATTCTCTCTACTATTATTCTGACATTTCACATTCTTAAAATAATGTGGTGATCCTAACTGACCTAAGACAGGGAATTTTTACTATGGTTAAATGTCATGAATTTTGAAACTGAGTTTAAATGTATTTGGCTAAGGTGTATGTAAACTTCAGACTTCAACTGTATATATATATTTTTTAAACTACCAAGTATAGCCCAGTCCATTCTGAAGTTCCTCTCACTATCTCCACCACCAGTCCTTCCCAGATCTGTCCTTGGATGGGAGATCCTGCAGCAGGACAGAGGGAAAAGCAGGGGGGATGGAACTTAATCCATATTTCGGAAGTATCACGGAAGATCTGCGTTCAAATGTATTTCATTTCCAATTGAGCCGACATGTGCAGCGTTTACCGAACCCAGTGTGTGAGAACGCAGGAACATTGCCTTTAAATGTCAATCTAGCTACAACACGAATCTTCCAAGATACTTCAGTGATACGGATTGAATCCAGCCCTTAGTAATGGAATTTCTACTGTAATTTCACTTATTTATTTACCAGAGAGATGGACACTGACCTGTAGGAGATGCGGTGAGAGCTGACCCAGGTCTGCCACAAACACCAAAATCAGGACAAAGATCATGACCAAGATCAGGACCGTGATCCAAACAATTCCAGGGTAAAGGGCAGGGGCTGTTCTTCTTGCTTTAAATCTATCAACAACATCTCTGAATGCTGTGTTGACAACTAGGTTAGGTCTTCTGGGGAATCTCTCCTGACATAGTGGACATTGATACTGGTGTCTGCTATCCCAGTATTCATTGAGACAGGCCATGCAGAAATTGTGTCCACAACTGGTGGTGACTGGATCACTAAATACATCCAAGCAGAGAGAGCACTGGAACGGCTCTTCTTCTGATCTTCTTCTGCGGGCAAACATTGCTGGAAACAAATACCCTTTAATTTAGTTACTTGACTCATTCCAGTTGACTCTTAATGGAGCAAAGGGCCCAAACAATGTTTTCCCAGCAACCCTGATTATTGTAGATGAAACCCTTATCTGGAAACTCCTTTCCAGGGGCTATAATACCAGGACATAATAAAGTGTTCTGGGCATGCATAGCTTAACGCGTTGTAGCCTACACACTGAACCAGTGGCATAGGCAGAAATTCTTTACTGGTTAAATTTGTTAACTTTGAAAATGTGACAATGAAAAAAATGTTTTGCTTTAAATAATAACAATGCAACATGGATGAAACGTTAATCAGAGAAGACAGTGACTAACTAGCTACAGTGACTAGACAACAACTAGGTTGGAGGCTTGCAGAAATAGCTTAATAGATATAAACATCAGTTAATTATTACAGAACCAATCAATAAATAAACAGTAACAATCTAACTGTTTCTTCTACTTACAAGACTAATGCTTGGCAAGGGCACACATGGAGGTTACAGGGTGATGTAGCTAGCAGTTTGAGAGGACACGCTTGCTTGATATATTGTAACAACTGAAAATAGGGAGAACACTTTTTTGTTTACCTAAGTTGTCATGACAACAGCAGCAACCACTTTCGTGCAAGAACAGAGTTCTCAGTTAAATTGGTGAGAAGCTCATTCTTTTGAAATAAATCATGTTGTTCTGAAAACAGTGATATCCTCAACACTTTTTATTTGACAAGTAAAGATTGCCCAGCGGTAACAAGGAAAGCTCAATACAGGCAGACATAATTAAACATCATAGTAACATCAAAATAGCATCTTAAATTCACATTGACTTGTTTAAAAAAAAAAATTATTCCAAAGAGATCAAGAGGATTCAGAAGTAAGAAAGTAAATACATCATACATTAATGCACTTTGAATATTTCCTTCACTGTTGTTTTACTATCTGTTGTTTTACTGTCTGTTGTTTTACTATCTGTTGTTTTACTGTCTGTTGTTTTACTATCTGTTGTTTCACTATCTGTTGTTTTAAAATCTATTGTTACTATCTATTGTTACTGTCTGTTGTTTTACTATCTGTTGTTTTACTGTCTGTTGTTTTACTGTCTGTTGTTTTACTATCTGTTGTTTTACTATCTATTGTTTCACTATCTGTTGTTTTACTATCTGTTGTTTCACTATCTGTTGTTTTAAAATCTATTGTTACTGTCTGTTGTTTTACTGTCTGTTGTTTTACTGTCTGTTGTTTTACTATCTGTTGTTTCACTATCTGTTGTTTTACTATCTGTTGTTTTACTGTCTGTTGTTTTACTATCTGTTGTTTCACTATCTGTTGTTTTACTATCTGTTGTTTCACTATCTGTTGTTTTAAAATCTATTGTTACTGTCTGTTGTTTTACTATCTGTTGTTTCACTATCTGTTGTTTCACAATCTGTTGTTTTAAAATCTATTGTTACTGTCTTTTGTTTTACTGTCTGTTGTTTTACTATCTGTTGTTCTGCTGTCTGTTTTACTACAAATGGAGTCAGAAGATTACATAAACCTTAGCCAAATACATTTAAAGTTTCAGTTTTTCACAATTCCTGACATTTAATCCCAGTAAAAATTCCATGTCTTAGGTCAGTTAGGATCACCACATTATTTTAAGAATGTGAAATGTCATAACGATAGTAGAGAGAATGATTTATTTAAGCTTTTATTTCTTTCATCAGAAGTTGACATACACTAAATGAGAATTTGGTAGCATTACCTTTAAATTGTTTAACTTGGGTCAAATGTTTTGGGTAGCCTTCCACAAGCTTCCCACAATAAGTTGGGCAAATTTTGGCCCATTCCTCCTGACAGAGCTGGTGTAACTGAGTCAGGTTTGTTGGCCTCCTTGCTTGCACACGCTTTTTCAGTTCTGCCCAAAAATGAGGGTTGAGGTCAGGGCTTTGTGATGGCCACTCCAATACCTTGACTTTGTTGTCCTTAAGCCATTTTGCCACAACTTTGGAAGTATGCTTGTGGTCATTGTCCATTTGGAAGGACCATTTGCGACCGAGCTTTAACTTCCTGACTGATGTCTTGAGATGTTGCTTCAATATATCCAAATAATTTTCCCACCTCATGATTCCATCTATTTTGTTAAGTGCACCAGTCCCTCCTGCAGGAAAGCACCCCCACAACATGATGCTGCCACCCCCGTGCTTCACGGTTGGGATGAAGTTTTTCGGCTTGCAAGCCCCCCCCCCCCCTTTTCCTCCAAACATTATGATGGTCATTATGGCCAAAAAGTTATATTTTTGTTTCATCAGACCAGAGGACATTTCTCCAAAAAGTACGATTTTTGTCCCCATGTGCAGTTGCAAACCGTAGTCTGGCTTTTTTATGGTGGTTTTGGAGCAGTGACTTGTTCCTTGCTGAGCGGCCTTTCAGGTTGTCGATTTAGGACTCATTTTACTGTGGATATAGATACTTTTGTACCTGTTTCCTCCAACATCTTCACTAGGTCCTTTGCTGTTGTTCTGGGATTGCTTTGCACTTTTTGCACCAAAGCATGTTCATCTCTAGGAGACAGAATGTGTCTCCTTCTTGAGCGGTATAATGGCTGCATGGTCCTATGTTGTTTATACTTGCGTACTATTGTTTGTACAGATGAACGTGGTACCTTCAGACGTTTGGAAATTGCTCCCAAGGATGAACCAGACTTGTGGAGGTCTACAATTTTTTTTCTTGGGTCTTTACTGATTTCTTTTGATTTTCCCATGATGTCAAGCAAGGAGGCACTGAGTTTGAAGGTAGGCCTTGAAATACAAAATCAAATCAAATCAAATCAAATTGTATTTGTCACATACACATGGTTAGCAGATGTTAATGCGAGTGTAGCGAAATGCTTGTGCTTCTAGTTCCGACAATGCAGTAATAACCAACAAGTAATCTAGCTAACAATTCCAAAACTACTACCTTATAGACACAAGTGTAAGGGGATAAAGAATATGTACATAAAGATATATGAATGAGTGATGGTACAGAGCGGCATGGGCAAGATACAGTAGATGGTATTGAGTGCAGTATATACATATGAAATGAGAATGTTAACAAAGTGGCATAGTTAAAGTGGCTAGTGATACATGTATTACATAAAGATGCAGTAGATGATATAGAGTACAGTATATACATATACATATGAGATGAATAATGTAGGGTATGTAAACATTATATTAGGTAGCATTGTTTAAAGTGGCTAGTGATATATTTTACATCATTTCCCATCAATTCACATTATTAAAGTGGCTGGAGTTGAGTCAGTGTGTTGGCAGCAGCCACTCAATGTTAGTGGTGGCTGTTTAACAGTCTGATGGCCTTGAGATAGAAGCTGTTTTTCAGTCTCGGTCCCAGCTTTGATGCACCTGTACTGACCTCGCCTTCTGGATGATAGCGGGGTGAACAGGCAGTGGCTCGGGTGGTTGTTGTCCTTGATGATCTTTATGGCCTTCCTGTGACATCGGGTGGTGTAGGTGTCCTGGAGGGCAGGTAGTTTGCCCCCGGTGATGCGTTGTGCAGACCTCACTACCCTCTGGAGAGCCTTACGGTTGTGGGCGGAGCAGTTGCCGTACCAGGCGGTGATACAGCCCGACAGGATGCTCTCGATTGTGCATCTGTAGAAGTTTGTGAGTTCTTTTGGTGACAAGCCGAATTTCTTCAGCCTCCTGAGGTTGAAGAGGCGCTGCTGCGCCTTCTTCACGATGCTGTCTGTGTGGGTGGACCAATTCAGTTTGTCTGTGATGTGTACGCCGAGGAACTTAAAACTTACTACCCTCTCCACTACTGTTCCATCGATGTGGATAGGGGGGTGTTCCCTCTGCTATTTCCTGAAGTCCACAATCATCTCCTTAGTTTTGTTGACGTTGAGTGTGAGGTTATTTTCCTGACACCACACTCCGAGGGCCCTCACCTCCTCCCTGTAGGCCGTCTCATCGTTGTTGGTAATCAAGCCTACCACTGTTATGTCGTCCACAAACTTGATGATTGAGTTGGAGGCGTGCGTGGCCACGCAGTCGTGGGTGAACAGGGAGTACAGGAGAGGGCTCAGAACGCACCCTTGTGGGGCCCCAGTGTTGAGGATCAGCGGGGTGGAGATGTTGTTGCCTACCCTCACCACCTGGGGGCGGCCCGTCAGGAAGTCCAGTACCCAGTTGCACAGGGCGGGGTCGAGACCCAGGGTCTCGAGCTTGATGACGAGCTTAGAGGGCACTATGGTGTTAAATGCTGAGCTGTAGTTGATGAACAGCATTCTCACATAGGTATTCCTCTTGTCCAGATGGGTTAGGGCAGTGTGCAGTGTGGTTGAGATTGCATCGTCTGTGGACCTATTTGGGCGGTAAGCAAATTGGAGTGGGTCTAGGGTGTCAGGTAGGGTGGAGGTGATATGGTCCTTGACTAGTCTCTCAAAGCACTTCATGATGACGGAAGTGAGTGGTACGGGGCGGTAGTCGTTTAGCTCAGTTACCTTAGCTTTCTTGGGAACAGGAACAATGGTGGCCCTCTTGAAGCATGTGGGAACAACAGACTGGGATAGGGATTGATTGAATATGTCCGTAAACACACCAGCCAGCTGATCTGCGCATGCTCTGAGGGCGCGGCTGGGGATGCCGTCTGGGCCTGCAGCCTTGCGAGGGTTGACACGTTTAAATGTTTGCCTGGTCTGCCTGGGAGCAAGACATCCTGGTCCGTGACGGGGCTGGTTTTCTTTTTGTAATCCGTGATTGACTGTAGACCCTGCCACATACCTCTTTTTTCTGAGCTGTTGAATTGAGATTCTACTCTGTCTCTATACTGACGCATAGCTTGTTTGATTGCCTTGCGGAGGGAATAGTTACACTGTTTGTATTCGGTCATGTTTCCAGGCACCTTGCCCTGATTAAAAGCAGTGGTTCGCGCTTTCAGTTTCACGCGAATGCTGCCATCAATCCACGGTTTCTGGTTTGGGAATGTTTTAATCATTGCTATGGGAACGACATCTTCAACGCACATTCTAATGAACTCGCTCACCGAATCAGCGTATTCGTCAATGTTGTTGTCTGACGCAATACGAAACATATCCCAGTCCACGTGATGGAAGCAGTCTTGGAGTGTGGAATCAGATTGGTCGGACCAGCGTTGAACAGACCTCAGCGCGGGAGCTTCTTGTTTTAGTTTCTGTCTGTAGGCAGGGATCAACAAAATGGAGTCGTGGTCAGCTTTTCCGAAAGGAGAGCGGGGCAGGGCCTTATATGCGTCGCGGAAGTTAGAATAGCAATGATCCAAGGGTTTTCCAGCCCGTGTTGCGCAATCGATATGCTGATAAAATTTAGGGAGTCTTGTTTTCAGATTAGCCTTGTTAAAATCCCCAGCTACAATGAATGCAGCCTCAGGATGTATGGATTCCAGTTTGCAAAGAGTCAAATAAAGTTTGTTCAGAGCCACCGTCTGCTTGGGGGGGAATATATACAGCTGTGATTATAATCGAAGAGAATTCCCTTGGTAGATAATGCGGTCGACATTTGGTTGTGAGGAATTCTAAATCAGGTGAACAGAAGGACTTGAGTTCCTGTATGTTGTTGTGGCCACACCACGTCACGTTAACCATGAAGCATACGCCCCCACCCCTCTTCTTACCAGAAAGATGTTTGTTTCTGTCGGCGCGATGCGTGGAGAAACCAGCTGGCTGCACCGACTCCGATAGCGTCTCTCCAGTGAGCCATGTTTCCGTGAAGCAAAGAACGTTACAGTCTCTGATGTCCCTCTGGGATACTACCCTTGCTCAGATTTCATCAACCTTGTTGTCAAGAGACTGGACATTGGAGAGAAGAATGCTAGGGAGTGGTGCACGATGTGCCCGTCTCCGGAGTCTGACCAGAAGACCGCTCCGTTTCCCCCTTTTATGAAGTCGTTTTTTTGGGTCGCCGGCTGGTCCACAGGTACACCTCCAATTGACTCAAATGATGTCAATTAGCCTATCAGAAGCTTCTAAAGCCATGACATAATTTTCTGGAATTTTCCAAACTGTTTAAAGGCACACTTAGTTGACTGTATGTAATCTTCTGATCCACTGGAATTGTGATACAGTGAGTGAAATACTATAATTTGTATGGAAGCATACTTCCAAATTACAAGTGAAATAATCTGTCTGTAAACAATTTTGGGAAATATTACTTGTGTCATGTTTGTTAAGAAGAAATTTGTGGGAGTGGTTGAGAAACGAGTTTTAATGACTCCAACCTAAGTGTATGTAAACTTCCGACTTCAACTGTATATTTGAGCGGTTTAACCACATGAGATGTAAGAGAAGCTCCTCATATTATCAGTTGAGGTCTTGTTCTTAATAAATCCTACTTGGTCACTATGTATAATATTAGGTAGTGCCTTCTCTATGCGTATCGCAAAGGTCTTAGTAAGAATCTTACAGTCCACATGAAGGAGGCAGATCGCTTTAAAATTCCCAGGTTCTGTAGTATCTTTATCTTTTTTAGGAATCAGTGATATCAAAGCCTCATTAAAGGTGTCCGGAGGGAGCCATTATTAAATTCCTCTTGGTAAACCACTGTCAATACAGGTACAAGAATGTCAATATACTTTTTATAATATTCTACAGGAAGGCCGTCCAGACCAGGTGATTTCCCTGCTTTCATAGATAAAATGGCGGCTCTAAGCTCCTCTTGTGTTATAGTACAATCCAGGTACTCTACCTGGCTATCTGATAATCTAGGTAATTCTAAACCATACAAAAAAGTATCCATATCTATGGGGCTCACTGAACAGGAGGATATACAATATATACAGTGAGGGAAAAAATATTTGATCCCCTGCTGATTTTGTACGTTTGCCCACTGACAAAGAAATGATCAGTCTATAATTTTAATGGTAGGTTTATTTGAACAGTGAGAGACAGAATAATAACAAAAAAATCGAGAAAAACGCATGTCAAAAATGTTATAAATTGATTTGCATTTTAATTAGGGAAATAAGTATTTGACCCCTCTGCAAAACATGACTTAGTACTTGGTGGCAAAACCCTTGTCGGCAATCACAGAGGTCAGACGTTTCTTGTAGTTGGCCACCAGGTTTGCAAACTTCTCAGGAGGGATTTTGTCCCACTCCTCTTTGCAGATCTTCTCCAAGTCATTAAGGTTTCGAGGCTGACGTTTGGCAACTCAAACCTTCAGCTCCCTCCACAGATTTTCTATGGGATTAAGGTCTGGAGACTGGCTAGGTCACTCCCGGACCTTAATGTGCTTCTTCTTGAGCCTGTTTCTATAAACCAATGAGGAGATGGGAGAGGCAGGACTTGCAGTGCGATCTGCGTCAGAAATAGAACTGACTTCTATTTTTAGCTCTTGGCAACGCAGATGCTCATTGGTGCGCGCGAGCAGTGTGGGTGTAATAATTGAATAATATAGATTTCTAAATGTATTTTACAACGCTCACACACATGACGCGATTAGTGTAGTCAGCCTGCAAATCTACCCTTCCTCACATTATATCAACATGTAGCATGATCTGTGAGGGCAATGGGCCCAATCTGGCAATCAATCACATTACTAACCATGAAATTCAAGAATAAATCTATTCTGGAGTGTGTCTTATGACAGTAGAAGAAAAAAGTATATTCTCTATCATTAGGATGGACTAATCTCCATATGTCTGTAAAGCCCAGATCGTCTGCTAGCATATGTATTGCAAGTCTATCCTTTGGTGTGGAGTAAATGTACTTCTATCAATCATATTGTCCATCACTTGGTTAAAGTGTACAGCAACGACGATCTGCCCCTCCATATGTCCCAGTATAACGTTGACATAATGAAAACAAATCAGGGTCCTCATTGTTGGGAGCATACATGTTGCATAATACTACCTTAATCCCATTTATAAGAGCCTCAATGCAGATCAGTCTGCCAGACTCATCAGTGTTGCTTCAACATTACAAAATTAACTATTTTGTTTATCAGAATAATCACACCATTTTTTGGGGAAGTAAATTAGTTACGTTAAACTACTTCAACCCAGATTCCTATTAATGAGTTACGTTAAACTACTGCAACTCATTCTCCTCTAAATGAGTTACGTTACACTACTGCAACTCAGCCTCCTCTAAATGAGTTACGTTAAACTACTGCAACTCATTCTCCTCTAAATGAGTTACGTTAAACTACTGCTACTCATTCTCCTCTAAATGAGTTACGTTAAACTACTGCAACTCAGCCTCCTCTAAATGAGTTACGTTACACTACTGCAACTCATTCTCCTCTAAATGAGTTACGTTACACTACTGCAACTCATTCTCCTCTAAATGAGTTACGTCATTCTCCTCTAAATGAGTTACTACTGCAACTCATTCTCCTCTAAATGAGTTACGTTACACTACTGCAACTCAGCCTCCTCTAAATGAGTTACGTTACACTACTGCAACTCATTCTCCTCTAAATGAGTTACGTTACACTACTGCAACTCATTCTCCTCTAAATGAGTTACGTTAAACTACTGCAACTCAGCCTCCTCTAAATGAGTTACGTTACACTACTGCAACTCATTCTCCTCTAAATGAGTTACGTTACACTACTGCAACTCAGCCTCCTCTAAATGAGTTACGTGACACTACTGCAACTCATTCTCCTCTAAATGAGTTACGTTACACTACTGCAACTCATTCTCCTCTAAATGAGTTACGTTAAACTACTGCAACTCATTCTCCTCTAAATGAGTTACGTTACACTACTGCAACTCAGCCTCCTCTAAATGAGTTACGTTACACTACTGCAACTCATTCTCCTCTAAATGAGTTACGTTACACTACTGCAACTCATTCTCCTCTAAATGAGTTACGTTAAACTACTGCAACTCATTCTCCTCTAAATGAGTTACGTTACACTACTGCAACTCATTCTCCTCTAAATGAGTTACGTTACACTACTGCAACTCAGCCTCCTCTAAATGAGTTACGTTACACTACTGCAACTCATTCTCCTCTAAATGAGTTACGTTACACTACTGCAACTCATTCTCCTCTAAATGAGTTACGTTAAACTACTGCAACTCAGCCTCCTCTAAATGAGTTACGTTACACTACTGCAACTCATTCTCCTCTAAATGAGTTATGTTACACTACTGCAACTCAGCCTCCTCTAAATGAGTTACGTTACACTACTGCAACTCATTCTCCTCTAAATGAGTTACGTTACACTACTGCAACTCATTCTCCTCTAAATGAGTTACGTTAAACTACTGCAACTCATTCTCCTCTAAATGAGTTACATTACACTACTGCAACTCATTCTCCTCTAAATGAGTTACGTTAAACTACTGCAACTCATTCTCCTCTAAATGAGTTACGTTACACTACTGCAACTCAGCCTCCTCTAAATGAGTTACGTTACACTACTGCAACTCAGCCTCCTCTAAATGACTTATGATAAACTACTGCAACTCAGCCTCCTCCAAATTTCAGTGTCTCTACATATGTTAAATGTGATTTCTGAATGAAGACAATATCCGCCTGTTTTGATTTGAAATATGTCAAAATCCTTTTCCTCTTCACTTGGTTACCACAACCATTTATATTCCAAGAGATTATGTTTACATAACCCTTAGCTATATTTGCTCTGAGCAGTTATAGCCTGTGAGCGTGAAGTGTCCCATTTAACACAAGTGACAACTCTAATTGTCACGTTTGCTCCCTCTCCGGCCTCTAGGTCACCAGGCTGCTCGTTGTGGCGCACACCTGTCACCAGCGTCACAACCATCAACGCATTATGACACCCACCTGGACTCCATCTCCTCCTTGATTACCTGCCCTATATATGTCCCTCCCTTTGGTTTCTTCCCCAGGCGTCATTGTTTCTGTTTCCTGTCTGTGTGCTGTTCGAGTTTCTTGTTTGCATTATGTTACGTTTATTTATTAAAACACACACTCGCTGAACTTGCTTCCCGACGCTCAGCACACATCGTTACAGAATGACGCCTCACCAAAGGGAAGCATCAGGGAGTGTTTATTTTGTTTTGTAGGTTATGTCGGGTCCGGGTGTCAGAACCGGAGCTACCTGGGAGGCCTCAGCCGGTTTGTCAGATTCCCTGCCTCGGCAGGTTCGACGGGTTCCCCTGCCTCAGTTGGCTCGACGGGTTTCCATACCTCAGCTGGCTCGATAGGCTCCCATGGCTCGACCAAGGCAACCAGGGAGGTCTCACCCGGCTCTCACGCCTCAGCTGGTTCGTCAGGTTTCTGCGCTTCCGCGGAGACGACTGGTCCGCTCCTGATCCCCGGGATCATCCCTGTGGTTGGCGTCCTGCGGCTGGAGCCCGAACACGCTGGGGAGGGGGTACTGTCACGCTCTAGGTCGCCATGTTCCCGCGCCTCAACTGGATCGACAGGTTCCTGCACCCTTAGCAGAGGTGCCCTGTCCGCTCCTGATCCTCGGGATCGCCATCTTGGTCGGCGTCCTGCGGTAGGAGCCGCGCTTCAGGGAGGGGGTACTGTCACGTTTGCTCCCTCTCCGGCCTCTAGGTCACCAGGCAGCTCATTAGGGCGCACACCTGTCACCAGCGTTACGTGCATTATGACACTCACCTGGTCTCCATCACCTCCTTGATTACCTTCCCTATATATGTCACTCCCTTTGGTTCCTTCCCCAGGCGTCATTGTTTCTGTTTCCTGTCTGTGCGTTGTTCGAGTTTCTTGTTTTGTATTATGTTCTGTTTATTTATTAAAACACTCACTTCCTGAACTTGCTTCCTGACTCGCACATCGTTACACTAATGAACATCATTATATAACATTTCACAATATGTGCTCAAGCTTTACAAAAAAAACTGTGTAAATAAACATAGAAAACCAATCCCAAAATAAAACAAAGCAACTAGGAATGTCAATCATTACAGAACTGACTTTGATGCTACAGAAGATAACCTGCAGGCTCAACTCAAAATCCCTTATGGTCCGTGAGGCGCTTGAAAGGCTAAATTAGCAACACACCCCAGAGTCCCGCAGGCACATAGGCTTCCTTCCTTTTGAATAATAAACGGCGTACAATTCAACTTGTATTTTTACCTTGTCTTGTCTTCGTTATCTAGGCTAAACACGTCTCTCGCAAGAATCTCTCTGCCTTCACGTTGTCTTTGAAAATAATCTTCTTCCCCTTCCAAGTAAAACCAGTAAATACGTTATTCTTTATACATACATACGGTATGCTTCAGTATGAACGACAACACGATATACAGAAAATAAGGCCCTTCATTTGAAAGGAAGCACACATGTCCAAAGACAAGAATGAAGGCAATGCGGGCGCCAACCAGAAAATGTGCTAGGGGGAAAAAGTTTGTGCAAGGTCTGTTCTGACTAGAGATGTGCAAGGTCTGTTCTGACTAGAGATGTGCAAGGTCTGTTCTGACTAGAGATATGCAAGGTCTGTTCTGACTAGAGATGTGCAAGGTCTGTTCTGACTAGAGATGTGCAAGGTCTGTTCTGACTAGAGATATGCAAGGTCTGTTCTGACTAGAGATGTGCAAGGTCTGTTCTGACTAGAGATGTGCAAGGTCTGTTCTGACTAGAGATATGCAAGGTCTGTTCTGACTAGAGATGTGCAAGGTCTGTTCTGACTAGAGATGCGCAAGGTCTGTTCTGACTAGAGATGTGCAAGGTCTGTTCTGACTAGAGATGTGCAAGGTCTGTTCTGACTAGAGATATGCAAGGTCTGTTCTGACTAGAGATGTGCAAGGTCTGTTCTGACTAGAGATGTAGAGATGTGCAAGGTATGTTCTGACTAGAGATGTGCAAGGTCTGTTCTGACTAGAGATGTGCAAGGTCTGTTCTGACTAGAGATGTGCAAGGTCTGTTCTGACTAGAGATGTGCAAGGTCTGTTCTGACTAGAGATGTGCAAGGTCTTCATACTTGATCTGGGAAACACTGGGGAAGTGCTTGGGCTCTAGTTGAAGAGAGAAGTTTGTCCAGCTCAGTAAAGCCTCAAACATAAATTGTCTTCACTTATGTGAATTAATGAGGAGGCGGAACACACCTCAATTCAAACTGTTGTTAGAAAACAAAACTTGTTAGAAAATCATTTGAAATTGACAAGTTGAAACATATAGGTAATTAGCAGGCAGTGTGCCTTGGTTTGATTACAGCGTAACAATCACGTTTTGGAACATTCTGGAACAGTGCATTCTGACATCACATACATAAAATAACTCACGCTGGGGCGACCGTTAGAGATATTTGGAACTCACACATGAAAAGGTTAAGGGACCTCATGGGCACCCTTAACTTTTTCACATCATTTAAGGGAGAAATTCGCCTTAAAATGTAACTAAACTTTAAGGGAAAAGATAATGGGAAAATTGACTGAAGATGTTTAATAAAACCGAGACCTGGGCTATCTATGCATTTGGAGTTTGACCAACTTTTATCATTTTAAATATTGTTCTAATCAGGGGCGCAACTTTGGTTTTAGAAGTGGGAAGGACATGAATTATTACTATAATAAAAAAATAAAAATCCTGTCAGATAAACACTCCAAACAGCCTACCCGACCGCTTTGAGGTGTCAGCATGGTCCTAAAGCACACTGTTGCCCCTGGTTTTGTTTCACATTCCAATTATAAAACTGGAGGGGACAAAAATGCAATTTCAGAATGTATGTGGGGGGGGACATGTCCCTAGTGAAAGCCCCTGGTTCTAATTCTGGACATTTAGGGTGCGTTCATAAATTCACTCAATCTACTCCGATTTCAGAGCACTCTCGTTTGAGTGTGCCAGGGGGCAGAATACCTGATGAATTTACGAATGCTCAACTTCTGTTGAATATGGCCGGTGTCAGTAAATGTCGTCAAAAATGTGTAATTCAATTGTTGCCAGCAGCACAGTTACTGTCACCAACGCTCTGGATAACATGAAAACAGCCTAACCAGCTCTATTAGGGTTAGGGTTAGGCATAAAGCTAGGGGGTAATTAAAGTTATGGTTGAAGGCAGGGTTAGTGGTTAAAATCTGACTTTGTTTTAGAGAAATAGTTGTGTTTCCTACTTTGCAGCATCATTTAACATTTAAGTCATTTAGCAGACGCTCTTATCCAGAGCGACTTACAAATTGGTGCATTCACCTTATGACCTCCAGTGGAACAGTAGTGCATCTAAATCTTTTCAGGGGGAGGGGGGGTGAGAGGGATTACTTTATCCTATCCTAGGTATTCCTTAAAGAGGTGGGGTTTCAGGTGTCTCCGGAAGGTGGTGATTGACTCCGCTGTCCTGGCGTCGTGAGGGAGTTTGTTCCACCATTGGGGGCCAGAGCAGCGAACAGTTTTGACTGGGCTGAGCGGGAACTGTACTTCCTCAGTGGTAGGGAGGCGAGCAGGCCAGAGGTGGATGAACGCAGTGCCCTTGTTTGGGTGTAGGGCCTGATCAGAGCCTGGAGGTACTGAGGTGCCGTTCCCTCACAGCTCCGTAGGCAAGCACCATGGTCTTGTAGCGGATGCGAGCTTCAACTGGAAGCCAGTGGAGGGAGCGGAGGAGCGGGGTGACGTGAGAGAACTTGGGAAGGTTGAACACCAGACGGGCTGCGGCGTTCTGGATGAGTTGTAGGGGTTTAATGGCACAGGCAGGGAGCCCAGCCAACAGCGAGTTGCAGTAATCCAGACGGGAGATGACAAGTGCCTGGATTAGGACCTGCGCCGCTCCTGTGTGAGGCAGGGTCGTACTCTGCGGATGTTGTAGAGCATGAACCTACAGGAACGGGCCACCGCCTTGATGTTAGTTGAGAACGACAGGGTGTTGTCCAGGATCACGCCAAGGTTCTTAGCGCTCTGGGAGGAGGACACAATGGAGTTGTCAACCGTGATGGCGAGATCATGGAACGGGCAGTCCTTCCCCGGGAGGAAGAGCAGCTCCGTCTTGCCGAGGTTCAGCTTGAGGTGGTGATCCGTCATCCACACGGATATGTCTGCCAGACATGCAGAGATGCGATTCGCCACCTGGTCATCAGAAGGGGGAAAGGAGAAGATTAATTGTGTGTCGTCTGCATAGCAATGATAGGAGAGACCATGTGAGATTATGACAGAGCCAAGTGACTTGGTGTATAGCGAGAATAGGAGAGGGCCTAGAACAGAGCCCTGGGGGACACCAGTGGTGAGAGCACGTGGTGTGGAGACGGATTCTCGCCACGCCACCTGGTAGGAGCGACCTGTCAGGTAGGACGCAATCCAAGCGTGGGCCGCGCCGGAGATGCCCAACTCGGAGAGGGTGGAGAGGAGGATCTGATGGTTCACAGTATCGAAGGCAGCCGATAGGTCTAGAAGGATGAGAGCAGAGGAGAGAGAGTTAGCTTTAGCAGTGCGGAGCGCCTCCGTGATACAGAGAAGAGCAGTCTCAGTTGAATGACTAGTCTTGAAACCTGACTGATTTGGATCAAGAAGGTCATTCTGAGAGAGATAGCGGGAGAGCTGGCCAAGGACGGCACGTTCAAGAGTTTTGGAGAGAAAAGAAAGAAGGGATACTGGTCTGTAGTTGTTGACATCGGAGGGATCGAGTGTAGGTTTTTTCAGAAGGGGTGCAACTCTCGCTCTCTTGAAGACGGAAGGGACGTAGCCAGCGGTCAGGGATGAGTTGATGAGCGAGGTGAGGTAAGGGAGGAGGTCTCCGGAAATGGTCTGGAGAAGAGAGGAGGGGATAGGGTCAAGCGGGCAGGTTGTAGGGCGGCCGGCCGTCACAAGACGCGAGATTTCATCTGGAGAGAGAGGGGAGAAAGAGGTCAGAGCACAGGGTAGGGCAGTGTGAGCAGAACCAGCGGTGTCGTTTGACTTAGCAAACGAGGATCGGATGTCGTCGACCTTCTTTTTCAAAATGGTTGACGAAGTCATCTGCAGAGAGGGAGGAGGGGGGAGGGGAGGAGGATTCAGGAGGGAGGAGAAGGTTGCAAAGAGCTTCCTAGGGTTAGAGGCAGATGCTTGGAATTTAGAGTGGTAGAAAGTGGCTTTAGCAGCAGAGAGAGAAGAGGAAAATGTAGAGAGGAGGGAGTGAAAGGATGTCAGGTCCGCAGGGAGGCGAGTTTTCCTCCATTTCCACTCGGCTGCCCGGAGCCCTGTTCTGTGAGCTCGCAATGAGTCGTCGAGCCACGGAGCGGGAGGGGAGGACCGAGCCGGCCTGGAGGATAGGGGACATAGAGAGTCAAAGGATGCAGAAAGGGAGGAGAGGAGGGTTGAGGAGGCAGAATCAGGAGATAGGTTGGAGAAGGTTTGAGCAGAGGGAAGAGATGATAGGATGGAAGAGGAGAGAGTAGCGGGGGAGAGAGAGCGAAGGTTGGGACGGCGCGATACCATCCGAGTAGGGGCAGTGTGGGAAGTGTTGGATGAGAGCGAGAGGGAAAAGGATACAAGGTAGTGGTCGGAGACTTGGAGGGGAGTTGCAACGAGGTTAGTGGAAGAACAGCATCTAGTAAAGATGAGGTCGAGCGTATTTCCTGCCTTGTGAGTAGGGGGGAAGGTGAGAGGGTGAGGTCAAAAGAGGAGAGGAGTGGAAAGAAGGAGGCAGAGAGGAATGAGTCAAAGGTAGGCGTGGGGAGGTTAAAGTCGCCCAGAACTGTGAGAGGTGAGCCGTCCTCAGGAAAGGAGCTTATCAAGGCATCAAGCTCATTGATGAACTCTCCGAGGGAACCTGGAGGGCGATAAATGATAAGGATGTTAAGCTTGAAAGGGCTGGTAACTGTGACAGCATGGAATTCAAAGGAGGCGATAGACAGATGGGTAAGGGGAGAAAGAGAGAATGACCACTTGGGAGAGATGAGGATCCCGGTGCCACCACCCCGCTGACCAGAAGCTCTCGGGTGTGCGAGAACACGTGGGCAGACGAAGAGAGAGCAGTAGGAGTAGCAGTGTTGTCTGTGGTGATCCATGTTTCCGTCAGTGCCAAGAAGTCGAGGGACTGGAGGGAGACATAGGCGGAGATGAACTCTGCCTTGTTGGCCGCAGATCGGCAGTTCCAGAGGCTACCGGAGACCTGGAACTCCACGTGGGTCGTGCGCGCTGGGACCACCAGATTAGGGTGGCCGCGGCCACGCGGTGTGGAGCGTTTGTATGGTCTGTGCAGAGAGGAGAGAACAGGGATAGACAGACACATAGTTGACAGGCTACACAAGAGGCTACGCTAATGCAAAGGAGATTGGAATGACAAGTGGACTACACGTCACGAGTGTTCAGAGAGTTAAGCTTACGTAGCAAGAATCTTATTGACTAAAATGATTAAAATGATACAGTACTGCTGAAGTAGGCTAGCTGGCAGAGGCTGCGTTGTTGACTAAGTAGGCTAGTTGGCATTGGCTGCGTTGTTGACACTACACTAATCAAGTCGTTCCGTTGAGTGTAATAGTTTCTACTGTGCTGCTATTCGGGGCTAGCTGGCTAGCTAGCAGTGTTGATTACGTTACGCTTGCTAAAAGAACGACAATAGCTGGCTAGCTAACCTAGGAAATCGCTCTAGACTACACAATTATCTTTGATACAAAGACGGCTATGTAGCTAGCTATGTAGCTAGCTACGATCAAACAAATCAAGCCGTTGTACTGTAATGAAATGAAATGAAAATGTGATACTACCTGTGGAGCGAAGCGAAATGCGACCGGATTGTTGAGTGCAGAAGTTCTGTTCGGTAGACGTTGGCTAGCTGTTGGCTAGCTAGCAGAGTCTCCTATGTTAAGGACGACATAAAACTACACACTCTAAACTACACAATTATCTTGGGTACGAAGACAGCAAAGACAACTATGTAGCTAGCTAACACTACACTAATCAAGTCGTTCAGTTGAGTGTAATAGTTGTGCTGCTAATCGGTAGACGGTGGACTAGCTAACGGTGGACGTTAGCTAGCTGGCTAGCTGCAGGGCAGTGTAGACTGCGTTAGGACGACGAAATACGATAATTACGCAATTATCTATGATACAAAGACGGCTGTGTAGCTAGCTAAGAAGAAACTGCTAAGATTAGACAAATCAAACCGTTGTACTATAATGAAATGTAATGAAATGTAATACTACCTGCGGACCGAGTGCAGATGCGACCGCTCGCTCCAACCCGGAAGTGCTTTTATAATGTGCTAATTTCCCTAATGTGGACAGTTTGTGTTACCACCTTACACAAGGTCACATTGTTTACCTCATACAATTGTGTGAAATGACCTCAGATTGGTGACTGCTTTAATCAGATTCATTTCCTTGGTTTGGTACCGTTCACTTTGTTATACACACCTGTCCGTCACAGGACTTAGAAAGCAGTTGTCATTTTCAAAGAGCAAGGAAAAAACGGGGAGCTCCCTTTCTAAAAGTTGCTGGCCACATGTAAATATACAGATTTGACAGTCAAGCCGTCCTTTATTTTGAGCCCTTTCACTATTTAGAACTACCTGTGGAGAGATGATTCGTTGAAATGATCCAGTCAAAAAAGTGTTGTTTCCTTTTTCATATTGGCCATCTACCGGAAACATCGCCCCACAAGGAGATGAGTCGCTAAAGGGATAGTTGCTTCTCGTCTATCGATGGGTAATATACCTAAGTTCGCTGTGGTTTGCCTTTTAGAGGAGCACGAATGGCACATGTAACGGCAGCCAGTTCCATTGGTTTTCACACAATGTCAATGACATTGTAGTGACTACCAATGTTGAATGTCTGGTTGGGGACGGGGGGGGGGACGACGACATGCAGTGGCTTCTATTCTGGCTGAGGCTGCCGGGTGGATGAAAGGCTGGCTTTGAGGGAAGCCTCTGGGGGTATTCTGTGGAGCTGACTGGCAGGGCAGGGACACTGGATCATGGGGCTGGTGCTAACCTCCATGGCCCACTGTCTGGGGACTCCACTGTTCCCTCTGTGTCAAAAGGCTGGAGATGCCAGGAATCTAGGGATTATTCAAATGGAACCCCTACATACTAATTACAGTAAGAGCATTGGAGAGGAGGGAGGACAATGCATTTTTAACAAGAGAACGCTCAGTGAGGTGAAACCTCCGTACTCTCTCTGACTTATGTTTATTTATACAGTTTTTTATTTTTCCTCCCCATCTATTGAAGAGGGGGTTTATCTGAAGCGTTCATCGAAAAATAATGGATGGTCTCTTTCAAGGACATGTGAAAGTATCGAGGAGGAAAATTAGTGAGGTAATGAACCAAAGGGTTGGAGGAGGGATGCAGCGTAGACTGTTAATATTTCATGATTAAAGCCCTTCTTTACATACAGGTCCTCCTCATAAAACCAGCCTCATATATCTATTATACAGATTAAGCCATAAAGGAGGAGAGGAAGGTGACAAAATAAATTAAATAAAAACACAACATCAAACGTCCTTCTCCACCCCATGAATGGTTGACCTGGAACAGCACGACTACCCCCTAGGTCCTTGTCCAAACGCTTCACACGTCTGATACTTGAAATGCAGGAATTATGAGATTCTCCACTGGGAGAAATAAAGAGATTCCAGGGACCAGTCTTTTTGTTTTGTTCTCATCAGCTCTTCTATTCCCACAATATGCTGCATCTCTGTCACAAAGGAACAGAATGATTGCCTGGACAGACACTATCTTCCCCCTATTGTTCTTCTGTGAGTCAGACATGCCCCAGTTCTCTCTCTCTCTCTATCTCTCTCTCGCTCTCTCTCTCTCTCTCTCGCTCTCTCTCCAGTTTATTAGTCTGTGGAAAACATGTTTCTGTCTGAAGGTCTCTCGCTTTCTCTCTCTCCCTTACTCCCATACATTCATTAGAAACACAAGTTTCATCCCCCAGCTTCACTTTGAGGAGAATGACTCACATACACAGTTATCTCTCTCTCTCTTTTTCTGTTTCCTCTCTCTCTGTCTCTGTCTGTCTCTCTCTCTGTTTCCTCTCTCTCTCTTCCTCTCTCCCCTCTGGCTCTCTCTCGCTCTCTTTCTTTCTCTCTCTGTCGCTCTCTCTTTGCAGTTATTATTAGTCTGTGGAGAACATGTTTCTGTCTGAAGGGTCTCTCTCTTCCTCTCTCTCCCTTACTCCCATACATTCATTAGAGATACAAGTCTTGTCCCCCAGCTTCTCTTTAATGGGGAGAATGACTCACAGACACAGTTATCTCTCTCTCTCTCTCTCTCAATTCAATGTCAATTTAAGGAGCTTTATTGGCATGGGAAACATATGTTTACATTGCCAAAGCAAGTGAAATAGATAATAAACAAAAGTGAAATAAATAATAAACAAAAGTGAAATAAACAATAAAAAATGTACAGTTTAAACATTACACTCACAGAAGTTCCAAAATAATAAAGACATTTAAAATGTAATATTATGTCTATATACAGTGTTGTAATGATGCAAATAGTTAAAGTACAAAAGGGAAAGTAAATAAACATAAATATGGGTTGTATTTACAATGGTGTTTGTTCTTCACTGGTTGCCCTTTTCTTGTGGCAACAGGTCACAAATCTTGCTGCTGTGCCCAATAGATATGGGAGTTTTTCAAAATTGGTTTTGTTTTCAAATTCTTTGTGGGTCTTGTGTAATCTGAGATAAAAATGTGTCTCTAATATGGTCATACATTTAGCAGGTTAGGAAGTGCAGCTCCGTTTCCACCTCATTTTGCTGGCAGTGTGCACTTAGCCTGTCTTATCTTGAGAGTCAGGTCTGCCTTCGGGGGCCCTTCTCACTGAGTCTGTACGTAGTTAAATATTTCCTTAATTTTGGGTCAGTCACAGTGGTCAGGTATTCTGTGACTGTGTACTTTCTGTTTAGGGCCAAATACCATTCTAGTTTGCTATGGGGTTTTTGGAAATTCTTTCCAATGTGTTAAGTATTTATTTATTTCTCATGATTTGGTTGGGTCTAATTGTGTTGCTGTCCTGGGGCCCCAGGACCAGCTTTCTTAGGGAGCTCTTCTAAAGGTTCATCTCTCTGTAGGTGATGGTTTTGTTATGGAAGGTTTGAGAATCGCTTCTTTTAAGGTAGTTGTAGAATTTAATGGCTCTTTTCTGGATTTTGATCATTAGCGGGTTTCGGCCTAATTCTGCTCTGCATACATTATTTGGTGTTTTACTTTGTACAGAGAGGACAGTTTTGCAGAATAGTCAATTGGAATTTGTGGTCTGTATATTTTATAATTTTATTGAGGATACCATCAACCCCACAGACCTTTATGGGTTGGAGGGTTTGTATTTTTAGATTCTATGGATTCTTTAATTACATTGAGCTGATTTCTGACGTGCTGTTCCTTCTTTTTCTGTAGTGTATTTCTGTGTTGTTTTAGTGATTCACCATAGTGAAGGCATAGGCTCAGGTTTTCTGGGTTGGATAGGTTTCTCAATTTCTTTCTTATGTTTTTGCATTCTTCAAGCTCTGTAGGGTTTCTACCCAGACATTTTAGAAATTGAAGAAACTTTTAATGATTTCATAGAATATTACTTATTCAAATATGCAGGAACCTGACAGATCTTCATATTTCATCGAAGACAGAGCAATTTCCCTGACAGAATTGATATAGATTGTTTCTACATTGTTTGATACAAAGAATAAAAATCATTATGTCTATGGTCCCATCCCTTTTCCTGGAACGTCACCCATCCCAAGCTGCAGACACCAGGGTTGACTCACCCTATAGTCTTTCGATAACTGACTGTTAAGGGACCATTGTTAATCATTTTATGTACATTCATATGGTATGTCACAGACATAAACCTGGCACAATAGGCCTTTTGTCTGGTTCCAGTAACACCAGCGCTGGTGACCAGTTAACTTCATTTACCACACTCTGTTTGAGTTACAGTATTGAGGCTCACTACAGCACGGTGTCCCAAATGGCACCCTATTCCCTATGTAGAACACTACTTTTGACCAGGGCCCTTAGGTAGTGCACTATAAAGGGAACATGGTACCATTTGGGACACAGCAAATGAGGCTCAACATATGTTTTACTTTTTTTAACTAGGCAAGTCAGTTTAGAACACATTCTTATTTTTAATGACAGCGTAGGAACAGTGGGTTAACTGCCATGTTCGGGGTAGAACGTCAGAGTGTTACCTTGTCAATTCAGGGATTTGATCTTGCAACCATACGGTTACTAGTCTAACGCTCTAACCACTAGGCTACCTGCCACTCCAATATGTTAACATGGTGGTTATGTTGTGGATTGGTCTGCAGCCATGTCTCATCACTTTGGCAGAATAGGAATGGCTGAGAATGGGGTGGGGGTACCCGGAATATCTGGCCAATGGACCAAAACTCTGTTACCATTAAAAAAGATTCTTTAACACCATTTGTTATCGGTGTTATTGTTTAACTAAGGGCTCAGCTGACACATTGAGGCATGCAATGATGGTTAATGCAAATCAAAACATACCTTTTTTATCTCTCAGATACAGTCCTGTTCACACAACCTTATCCACATTTTGAAACAACCAACACTACACCACAGCCACCTGGCAGCAAACACAAGTCCATCACTGTCGTTTGATTAGCCCTGTGTCAACAGGTCCTGGTAAACACTCTTCACACTGTAAACATGTCATCTCAACCTGCTGTAGCCCTCAATAAACAACCCACCCAATGTGGTCTAAAAACCACAACAGACAGACAGGGGCCTTAAGGAGTCAGCATGCAGCGGTTCGGCTGGCGCCTAGCCAAACTCAGCTAGCCGAACCGAAAGAGTGTGCTCGTATAATCCCTTAAAAGACCTTGGTTTGAAAAAACAAGAATAAAGTAGCAATAGTATTGTTTGTCCATTTTGAGACGCCGTAGCTTCCTCCAAATAGTCAGATAACTCAAGAAATCTGTCATAAATGTTGACGTTTTTTAAGTCGTGTAATTATACATCTAACTAAGATGTTTGGTGCAGTATTACTCGAAAATTTGTGCATGAAAACGAGTCGTCTCTCGTTGAATGACAACAAATCAGTTTTTGAAGAATCCCTACTGTTGACCAATCACAGACGAAGGGACGTAGATGTTGGCTCAGAACTTTGGTTTTGCCTCCAGAAAAATGTGCCCGAAAAGTCCCCAAAAATAAAAATAAGTGAATTCCAAAAGGAATAAAACACACACCTTCACTGTCACATCCTGATCTGTTTCACCTGTATTGTGCTTGTCTCCAACCCCCCACCAAGTGTCTCCTATTTCCCCCATTATCCCCTGTGTATTTATACCTGTATTGTGCTTGTCTCCACCCCCCTCCAAGTGTCTCCTATTTCCCCCATTATCCCCTGTGTATTTATACCTGTATTGTGCTTGTCTCCAACCCCCCACCAAGTGTCTCCTATTTCCCCCCATTATCCCCTGTGTATTTATACCTGTATTGTGCTTGTCTCCACCCCCCACCAAGTGTCTCCTATTTCCCCCATTATCCCCTGTGTATTTATACCTGTATTGTGCTTGTCTCCACCCCCCACCAAGTGTCTCCTATTTCCCCATTATCCCCTGTGTATTTATACCTGTATTGTGCTTGTCTCCACCCCCCACCAAGTGTCTCCTATTTCCCCCATTATCCCCTGTGTATTTATACCTGCGTTTTCTATTGGTCTGTTGCCAGCATCTTTCTCTGTGTTTTTTCCTCTTTCTGGTTTTTGCTCTAGTCTCCCTGGTTACGACATGTCTTGCCTGTCCTGAGCCTGCCTGCCGTCTACGTCTGCCAAATATTACCAGGATTCCCAACCCCTGCCTGATCTGAGCCTGCCTGTCATCTACGTTTGCCAACTATTACCAGGATTACAAACCCCTGCCTGATCTGAGCCTGCCTGCCGTCTACGTCTGCCAACTATTACCAGGATTACCAACCCCTGCCTGATCTGAGCCTGCCTGTCGTCTACGTTTGCCAACTATTACCAGGATTCCCAACCCCTGCCTGATCTGAGCCTGCCTGCCGTCTACGTTTGCCAACTATTACCAGGATTCCCAACCCCTGCCTGATCTGAGCCTGCCTGTCGTCTACGTTTGCCAACTATTACCAGGATTACCAACCCCTGCCTGATCTGAGCCTGCCTGCCGTCTACGTTTGCCAACTATTACCAGGATTCCCAACCCCTGCCTGATCTGAGCCTGCCTGCCTTCTACGTCTGCCAACTATTACCAGGATTCCCAACCCCTGCCTGATCTGAGCCTGCCTGCCTTCTACGTCTGCCAACTATTACCAGGATTAAAAACATTTACATTTAAGTCATTTAGCAGACGCTCTTATCCAGAGCGACTTACAAATTGGTGCATTCACCTTATGACCTCCAGTGGAACAGTAGTGCATCTAAATCTTTTCAGGGGAGGGGGTGAGAGGGATTACTTTATCCTATCCTAGGTATTCCTTAAAGAGGTGGGGTTTCAGGTGTCTCCGGAAGGTGGTGATTGACTCCGCTGTCCTGGCGTCGTGAGGGAGTTTGTTCCACCATTGGGGGGCCAGAGCAGCGAACAGTTTTGACTGGGCTGAGCGGGAACTGTACTTCCTCAGTGGTAGGGAGGCGAGCAGGCCAGAGGTGGATGAACGCAGTGCCCTTGTTTGGGTGTAGGGCCTGATCAGAGCCTGGAGGTACTGAGGTGCCGTTCCCCTCACAGCTCCGTAGGCAAGCACCATGGTATTGTAGCGGATGCGAGCTTCAACTGGAAGCCAGTGGAGGGAGCGGAGGAGCGGGGTGACGTGAGAGAACTTGGGAAGGTTGAACACCAGACGGGCTGCGGCGTTCTGGATGAGTTGTAGGGGTTTAATGGCACAGGCAGGGAGCCCAGCCAACAGCGAGTTGCAGTAATCCAGACGGGAGATGACAAGTGCCTGGATTAGGACCTGCGCCGCTTCCTGTGTGAGGCAGGGTCGTACTCTGCGGATGTTGTAGAGCATGAACCTACAGGAACGGGCCACCGCCTTGATGTTAGTTGAGAACGACAGGGTGTTGTCCAGGATCACGCCAAGGTTCTTAGCGCTCTGGGAGGAGGACACAATGGAGTTGTCAACCGTGATGGCGAGATCATGGAACGGGCAGTCCTTCCCGGGAGGAAGAGCAGTTCCGTCTTGCCGAGGTTCAGCTTGAGGTGGTGATCCGTCATCCACACGGATATGTCTGCCAGACATGCAGAGATGCGATTCGCCACCTGGTCATCAGAAGGGGGAAAGGAGAAGATTAATTGTGTGTCGTCTGCATAGCAATGATAGGAGAGACCATGTGAGGTTATGACAGAGCCAAGTGACTTGGTGTATAGCGAGAATAGGAGAGGGCCTAGAACAGAGCCCTGGGGGACACCAGTGGTGAGAGCACGTGGTGTGGAGACGGATTCTCGCCACGCCACCTGGTAGGAGCGACCTGTCAGGTAGGACGCAATCAAGCGTGGGCCGCGCCGGAGATGCCCAACTCGGAGAGGGTGGAGAGGAGGATCTGATAGTTCACAGTATCGAAGGCAGCCGATAGGTCTAGAAGGATGAGAGCAGAGGAGAGAGAGTTAACTTTAGCAGTGCGGAGCGCTCCGTGATACAGAGAAGAGCAGTCTCAGTTGAATGACTAGTCTTGAAACCTGACTGATTTGGATCAAGAAGGTCATTCTGAGAGAGATAGCGGGAGAGCTGGCCAAGGACGGCACGTTCAAGAGTTTTGGAGAGAAAAGAAAGAAGGGATACTGGTCTGTAGTTGTTGACATCGGAGGGATCGAGTGTAGGTTTTTTCAGAAGGGGTGCAACTCTCGCTCTCTTGAAGACGGAAGGGACGTAGCCAGCGGTCAGGGATGAGTTGATGAGCGAGGTGAGGTAAGGGAGGAGGTCTCCGGAAATGGTCTGGAGAAGAGAGGAGGGGATAGGGTCAAGCGGGCAGGTTGTAGGGCGGCCGGCCGTCACAAGACGCGAGATTTCATCTGGAGAGAGAGGGAGAAAGAGGTCAGAGCACAGGGTAGGGCAGTGTGAGCAGAACCAGCGGTGTCGTTTGACTTAGCAAACGAGGATCGGATGTCGTCGACCTTCTTTTCAAAATGGTTGACGAAGTCATCTGCAGAGAGGGAGGAGGGGGGGGGGGGGAGGAGGATTCAGGAGGGAGGAGAAGGTTGCAAAGAGCTTCCTAGGGTTAGAGGCAGATGCTTGGAATTTAGAGTGGTAGAAAGTGGCTTTAGCAGCAGAGAGAGAAGAGGAAAATGTAGAGAGGAGGGAGTGAAAGGATGTCAGGTCCGCAGGGAGGCGAGTTTTCCTCCATTTCCGCCGGCTGCCCGGAGCCCTGTTCTGTGAGCTCGCAATGAGTCGTCGAGCCACGGAGCGGGAGGGGAGGACCGAGCCGGCCTGGAGGATAGGGGACATAGAGAGTCAAAGGATGCAGAAAGGGAGGAGAGGAGGGTTGAGGAGGCAGAATCAGGAGATAGGTTGGAGAAGGTTTGAGCAGAGGGAAGAGATGATAGGATGGAAGAGGAGAGAGTAGCGGGGGAGAGAGAGCGAAGGTTGGGACGGCGCGATACCATCCGAGTAGGGGCAGTGTGGGAAGTGTTGGATGAGAGAGAGAGGGAAAAGGATACAAGGTAGTGGTCGGAGACTTGGAGGGGAGTTGCAACGAGGTTAGTGGAAGAACAGCATCTAGTAAAGATGAGGTCGAGCGTATTTCCTGCCTTGTGAGTAGGGGGAAGGTGAGAGGGTGAGGTCAAAAGAGGAGAGGAGTGGAAAGAAGGAGGCAGAGAGGAATGAGTCAAAGGTAGGCGTGGGGAGGTTAAAGTCGCCCAGAACTGTGAGAGGTGAGCCGTCCTCAGGAAAGGAGCTTATCAAGGCATCAAGCTCATTGATGAACTCTCCGAGGGAACCTGGAGGGCGATAAATGATAAGGATGTTAAGCTTGAAAGGGCTGGTAACTGTGACAGCATGGAATTCAAAGGAGGCGATAGACAGATGGGTAAGGGGAGAAAGAGAGAATGACCACTTGGGAGAGATGAGGATCCCGGTGCCACCACCCCGCTGACCAGAAGCTCTCGGGGTGTGCGAGAACACGTGGGCAGACGAAGAGAGAGCAGTAGGAGCAGTAGGAGTAGCAGTGTTGTCTGTGGTGATCCATGTTTCCGTCAGTGCCAAGAAGTCGAGGGACTGGAGGGAGACATAGGCGGAGATGAACTCTGCCTTGTTGGCCGCAGATCGGCAGTTCCAGAGGCTACCGGAGACCTGGAACTCCACGTGGGTCGTGCGCGCTGGGACCACCAGATTAGGGTGGCCGCGGCCACGCGGTGTGGAGCGTTTGTATGGTCTGTGCAGAGAGGAGAGAACAGGGATAGACAGACACATAGTTGACAGGCTACACAAGAGGCTACGCTAATGCAAAGGAGATTGGAATGACAAGTGGACTACACGTCACGAGTGTTCAGAGAGTTAAGCTTACGTAGCAAGAATCTTATTGACTAAAATGATTAAAATGATACAGTACTGCTGAAGTAGGCTAGCTGGCAGAGGCTGCGTTGTTGACTAAGTAGGCTAGTTGGCATTGGCTGCGTTGTTGACACTACACTAATCAAGTCGTTCCGTTGAGTGTAATAGTTTCTACTGTGCTGCTATTCGGGGCTAGCTGGCTAGCTAGCAGTGTTGATTACGTTACGCTATGCTAAAAGAACGACAATAGCTGGCTAACTAACCTAGGAAGTCGCTCTAGACTACACAATTATCTTTGATACAAAGACGGCTGTGTAGCTAGCTATGTAGCTAGCTACGATCAAACAAATCAAGCCGTTGTACTGTAATGAAATGAAATGAAAATGTGATACTACCTGTGGAGCGGCGAAATGCGACCGGATTGTTGAGTGCAGAAGTTCTGTTCGGTAGACGTTGGCTAGCTGTTGGCTAGCTAGCAGAGTCTCCTATGTTAAGGACGACATAAAACTACACAATTATCTTGGGTACGAAGACAGCAAAGACAACTATGTAGCTAGCTAACACTACACTAATCAAGTCGTTCAGTTGAGTGTAATAGTTGTGCTGCTAATCGGTAGACGGTGGACTAGCTAACGGTGGACGTTAGCTAGCTGGCTAGCTGCAGGGCAGTGTAGACTGCGTTAGGACGACGAAATACGATAATTACGCAATTATCTATGAAACAAAGACGGCTGTGTAGCTAGCTAAGAAGAAATTGATAAGATTAGACAAATCAAACCGTTGTACTATAATGAAATGTAATGAAATGTAATACTACCTGCGGACCGAGTGCAGATGCGACCGCTCGCTCCAACCCGGAAGTTGGAGCGAGCGTGATCTGAGCCTGCCTGTCGTCTACGTCTGCCAACTATTACCAGGATTCCCAACCCCTGCCTGATCTGAGCCTGCCTGTCGTCTACGTCTGCCAACTATTACCAGGATTCCCAACCCCTGCCTGTCCTCGACTTGAATTTCGCATACCCCTGTATATTCAATAAATCTCTGAGACTTGAACCATCTGCCTCACGTGTCTGCATCTGGGTCTCATCCTAAGTCATTATACACACACACACACACACACACACACACACACACACACACACACACACACACACACACACACACACACACACACACACACACACACACACACACACACACACACACACACACAAAAACACTAGATTTCGATGAGATCTCTGTTTACCCACATGAAAAAATACTATAGTATACTATGGTATAAATACTGTAACATTACTATAATCTATAATCACTGTATTGTTTTTACTGTGATGATTGTAGTATACTGTATTATTTACAATACTGTTTTTGCGGACATGACTGTACTATACTGGGCGGATTACTTGAAAAAAATGTAATCCGTTACTGATTAAAGTTACATGAAAAACAAAGTAATCAGTAATGTAATGCTTTGGATTACTCAACATGAGTAATGTAATATGATTACATTTGGATTACTTTTGGATGATCTTTCACTTATAGCCTAACACCCAGACATATTTCAAAATATTAATCTAATGTAGCATTTTATCCCCATTTAGTAACATGACTATTTCTATACTAACATTTTCAGTTGGTGGCACCAGCCCATGATTTGGTCGCACCACAAGATGGGAGGGCTGCCGTCTTATCGGCTCTTAACCAATCATGCTATTTTTTTTTTTTGCGTTGTTCGTAACTTGTTTTGTACATAATGTTGTTGCTACTGTCTCTTATGACCGAAAACGGCTTCTGGACATCAGAACTGGGATTACTCACCTAAAATTGAACGAGGTGTTCTTCTTCAATGAGTCGAACGCGAGGGACATACTACAGACACCTGACTAGGCCCAGATCCCTGTGATTCACTGGAAAAGGAAACGTAGGTTTCGAGGAAAGAGATCAGGATGCCTTGTGAGGATCAGGCGACCAGTGGCTAATCTGCCCTTGCCTTCCATTCTGCTAGCTAACATTCAATCGCTGGAAAATAAATGGGACGAATTGAAAGTACGTATATTAACGTTAAAAACTGTAATATCTTATGTTTCACCGTGTCATGGCTGAACGACGACATTAAGAACATACAGCTGGCGGGTTACACACTCTATAGGACAGAACAGCATCCTCTGGTAAGACACGTGCCTATGCCTATTTGTAAACAATAGCTGGTGCATGATATCTAAGGAAGTCTCAGGGTTTTGCTCACCCGAGGTAGAGTATCTCATGATAAGCTGTAGGCCACACTATCTACCTAGAGAGTTTTCATCTGTATTTTCCGTCGCTGTCTACATACCACCACAGACCGATGCTGGCACTAAAACCCCACTCAATGAGCTGTATTCCGTCACAAGCAAACAGGAAAATGCTCATCCAGAGGTGGAACTCCTAGTGGCCGGGGACTTTAATGCAGGGAAACTTAAATCAGTTTCACCTCATTTCTATCAGCATGTTAAACGTGCAACCAGAGGGAAAAACATTCTAGACCACCTTTAGTCCACACACAGAGATGCGTACAAAGCTTTCCCTCGCCGTCCATTTGGCAAATCTGACGATAACTCTATCCTCCTGATTCCTGCTTACAAGCCAAAATTAAAGCAGGAAGCACCAGTGACTCGGTCTATAAAAAAGTGGTCAGATTAAGCAGATGCTAAACTACGGGACTGTTTTGCTAGCACAGACTGGAATACTATAGTATTCTATAGTAAACTGTAGTATTTTTTTATGTGGCTAAAGCTGACTGAACACCCCTTTACCCCACCACTGGGCCTCCACTTTAGGGATGTTTTTACTTCAAAGGCTCTCTGCTGGGAGGCTGGAGGCCCAAAAGTCCAAACCCATGCAGAGAGACAGAGTGAGTGACTGGGGGGAGAGAGGACTGCTAGATTGGCTATATCTTTGACTTTCATCTTCTCTGGTTCTCGAAATAGCAGCTGAGCACTTCAGTTAAGACACCGTAGGAACTTAAGGAAGCAGAGACAGGGAGGGAGTGTCAGTATGCAGCAGGCACAAGTGTGTGTGTGTGTGTGTGTGTGTGTGTGTGTGTGTGTGTGTGTGTGTGTGTGAAGGCCATTCTTAACTTAACTGTGTGTCTTTCCAACAATTGATCACCTTGAGACAGAATACTGCTGACACAAGAATGCGACTCGAAGAGTCCCCACTGTTTTTTTTTTTTTAACATGAACCAGCACTCACAGGACAGGACTGGCTACTGTACTACAGACAGACAGACAGACAGACAGACAGACAGACAGACGGACAGACGGACGGACGGACAGACGGACGGACGGACAGACAGACAGACAGACAGACAGACAGACAGACAGACAGACAGACAGACAGACAGACAGACAGACAGACAGACAGACAGACAGACAGACAGACAGACAGACAGACAGACAGACAGACAGACAGACAGACAGACAGACAGACAGAGAGAGAGAGAGAGAGAGAGAGAGAGAGAGAGAGAGATCCTCCCCAGGGGTTTACTCTCTCCTCTTCTGAGTCACTATGAGACTTGAATGAAAGACAGGGAAAGGCATGTACACACGCACCGCGCGTCATGTTCACTCCATCCCGTGTCTATTTGGCACTCATTTCCATGCCCAGGAGGTCTCACCTGTGAAGTACAAGTACGTCAAACAACAGTGGCGCTTGGTCGACAGCTGTTTCTCCTGTGTGATCACTCGCACCTTGGCGAAAGTTATACTGTACCCTTCCCACTTTAGCCCTATCACTGTTGATTACTGTGGTGTCTTTAGCCCTATCACTGTTGATTACTGTGGTGTCTTTAGCCCTATCACTGATGATTACTGTGGTGTCTTTAGCCCTATCACTGTTGATTACTGTGGTGTCTTTAGCCCTATCACTGATGATTACTGTGGTGTCTTTAGCCCTATCACTGATGATTACTGTGGTGTCTGGCCATGACTTAGAGGCAGTAATTGTTGATGGAGAATAAAAATATAAAAACAGAACCAGCACCTGAACTTGACCCCCCTCCCCGAGTCTACTGATGGCTACTGATGGCTACTTTATTGAGGAAAAATGTACTTTCTGTAATATGTGGTTGTCCCACCCAGCTATCTTAAGATGAATACACTAACTGTAAGTCGCTCTGGATAAGGGCGTCAGCGAAATGACTCAAATGTCAAATGTAAATTACAATGACTAGCTTTCAATCATGCTGATGAGGTATGATGTGTTGGCAGGTGTTTCTGGTATTAACATGGGAAAAAACAAGGAGACGACAGAAGATTTAAACACCTGGGGTATAATACAAA
Organism: Oncorhynchus nerka; assembly: GCF_034236695.1. Classification (NCBI taxonomy): domain Eukaryota; kingdom Metazoa; phylum Chordata; class Actinopteri; order Salmoniformes; family Salmonidae; genus Oncorhynchus; species Oncorhynchus nerka. The sequence continues at coordinate 92,683,537 of NC_088417.1, forward strand.
GCAGGATCAGGATCAGTCAGCTGGCTATGTCATTGATCTTGTTTTGTAGTATACCCTTCTGCTAGCTAAGGTAATTAATGGTAGAAATGAGTGGAGAAAACAACAATAGCTGGGTCATTGTGCTTGGACAGTACCTATGCTTGTAGACATGCTGCGTGCTAAAATGAAAGCCACACAATATTTTGGGCTACAGTATATTATGATTCTCCCTGACTAGATTACTTTTATCCGGCTCAAAACAAAACCTACCATAGATAAAGCTGATATGCTTTGGCCCAGCTTACAAGACCGGGCCCAGCTAAGAGAGACAATACCTGGTGTTTTCACTGGATCTTTCTGTCAAGACATGTTGCACAGAGCGTTACTCAGACAACAGTACATCTTTAGAAAGGGTTGACTGGTGTACTGTATGACTGGTGTACCGTATGATAGGCCAAACCTCTCTTTACCTCGCTTCTCTCTTTCTCTCTTTTCATATGTGAGATACAACATAAAGCTTTATCCCTCAGGGGATGAATAACGCAAAGAGCAGTCTCATAAAAACTCATAAAACTCATAAAGGCTACCCTGGGGTGGCAGGGTAGCCTACTGGTTAGAGCAGTGGACTAGTAACTGGAAGGTTGCAAGTTCAAATCCCTGAGCTGACAAGGTACAAATCTGTCATTCTGCCCCTGAACAGGCAGTTAACCCACTGTTCCTAGGCTGTCATTGAAAATAAGAATTTGTTCTTAACTAAATTGCCTAGTTAAATAAAGGAATAAAAATGTCTTTAATCGTTTATTGTGTCAGAAGAAGATGACGCGAGCAGCTCCTGCCTCCCTGAGAGCTGCTGGTGTGTGCGTGTGTGTACCTCCCCTAGAGTTGGGGTATGATGTAAGGCGAGAGGTAACCTGTTTCATTTCTACCATTTAAGGCAGAGAAGGATTGTTGTCTGAAAGACAGGGGAGACAGAATGTCCTACTAGTGGCACAACATTTGGAAGAGGTTTTTATACATTCCAAAAGAGAGAATCAAATCAAATTAAAGTCTGATAAGTAAAACAAAACAATAACTGTGTCCTAAATGGCACCCTATCCCCTATATAGTGCATTCCCTTTGCCCCTCTACCCATAGGGCTCTGGTCAAGAGTAGTGCACTTTGTATGGAATAGGGTGCAATTTGGGACTTAGATACAGTGCAATTTGGGACTTAGATACAGTGGAAAAAGGAGCTCTGTTCATGTCCAGTCAGGCTTGTCATGGTGGGGCAGTTACGAAACAAGCTAAGCCTCACCGAAAGAAGTACAGGGGAGAGAGAGAGAGAGAGAGTGAGAGTGAGTTCAGGATGTCTCTACATTCCTTGTCAGCTCAGCTGCTCTGCTCGACCTTTACAGAAAGCTGTAGGAAGTAGGAACATCTTGTTTTGATTTATTCATTGTTAAATGTGTGACTGCAAGTATATACTGTCAGTGTTAGTGGACTATGGCAGTGTAATAAGACTGTCAGTATACAGTTAGTGGACTATGGCACTGCAATAAGACTGTCAGTATAGAGTTAGTGGACTATGGCAGTGTAATAAGACTGTCAGTATAGAGTTAGTGGACTATGGCACTGCAATAAGACTGTCAGTATAGAGTTAGTGGACTATGGCACTGTAATAAGACTGTCAGTATAGAGTTAGTGGACTATGGCACTGCAATAAGACTGTCAGTATAGAGTTAGTGGACTATGGCACTGCAATAAGACTGTCAGTATAGAGTTAGTGGACTATGGCAGTGCAATAAGACTGTCAGTATAGAGTTAGGGGACTATGGCACTGTAATAAGACTGTCAGTATAGAGTTAGTGGACTATGGCACTGTAATAAGACTGTCAGTATAGAGTTAGTGGACTATGGCACTGCAATAATACTGTCAGTATAGAGTTAGTGGACTATGGCAGTGCAATAAGACTGTCAGTATAGAGTTAGTGGACTATGGCACTGCAATAAGACTGTCAGTATAGAGTTAGTGGACTATGGCAGTGCAATAAGACTGTCAGTATAGAGTTAGGGGACTATGGCACTGCAATAAGACTGTCAGTATAGAGTTAGTGGACTATGGCAGTGCAATAAGATTGTCAGTATAGAGTTAGTGGACTATGACACTGCAATAAGATTGTCAGTATAGAGTTAGTGGACTATGACACTGCAATAAGAATGTCAGTATAGAGTTAGGGGACTATGGCACTGCAATAAGACTGTCAGTATAGAGTTAGTGGACTATGACACTGCAATAAGAATGTCAGTATAGAGTTAGTGGACTATGACACTGCAATAAGAATGTCAGTATAGAGTTAGTGGACTATGGCACCGCAATAAGACTGTCAGTATAGAGTTAGTGGACTATGGCACCGCAATAAGACTGTCAGTATAGAGTTAGTGGACTATGGCAGTGCAATAAGACTGTCAGTATAGAGTTAGTGGACTATGACACTGCAATAAGACTGTCAGTATAGAGTTAGTGGACTATGGCACTGCAATAAGACTGTCAGTATAGAGTTAGTGGACTATGGCAGTGCAATAAGACTGTCAGTATAGAGTTAGGGGACTATGGCACTGCAATAAGACAGTCAGTATAGAGTTAGTGGACTATGGCAGTGCAATAAGACTGTCAGTATAGAGTTAGTGGACTATGGCACACTACATCCTCATGTTAGATTAGAGGCATTCAATGAAATGTCCCAATATTGATTCAAAATCCATAGTAGTACTAGAGGTTCTTACATAAGAAAGACCCAGATAATATATGGCCTGAGGGGAAATAGAGTCCTCTTTATGGATGGAAAGCACATACCAATACAGTACAGCTGTTAAAACTTCCTCCAGTGGCTAAGCCTGAAGGGCAGCAAGCCAGACCTTGACTACAGTCTCAGGTTCATAAGGATCATAAGGAAACTCCATTCTCTTAAAGTGGAACTGACAGCGTTTGAACTACTTTGCAGATATGAAACAAACAGGCAATCATAATATCAGTCAAGAATATCAAATTCACAGTTTATGTTACAAAACCAACTTTATAAGAGGTTTTAAAAAATAGTTTATATTTGACTCAGCGTTCCATGACGTACACTAAGGCATTGTTGGCAGAATAGATGGATGCAGTTCAATGCATGATTAATATAATTCACCAATACATGTCTTGGTAGTCCAAAATATATGCCATCTGTAAATACAAATACAATTGTTAAAATTACGAGCCTAGTTGGTTTAGCCATGGAAAAAGACCGACACCTTCCTGCTAGCCATGACTGGCTGAGATAATGGATGTGCTGGACATGCCGAGAGATGAGTTTGGATTGGTCTGCCACACTCAAACCCTACACCCGAACCCGATCACTCTGTTCTCTTGGCCCTCCCACCCCTAAGGGGGGGACAGCTCCTGCTCTGCTCAGCCCAGTCCAAGCTCTTCTCTGTCCTGGCAGTCCAATGGTGGAACCAGCTTCCACCTGAAGCTTGGACCCTGTCCATCTTCCGAAAAGATCTGAAACCCTACCTCTTCAAACAGTATCTTAAATAATCCTCCTCACCTCGGACCCCCCTAGCTCTGATTCTATTGCTAGCTACGATATTGATGAAAAATGTACTTTCTATGCCTGTGATATGTGGTTGTCCCACCTCGCTATTGTCACGCCTTGGTCATTATATTTTGTGTTTTTGGTATATGTTTGGGTAAGCCAGGGTGTGACATGGGTTTATATGTTGTGTTTCGTATTGGGGTTTGTAGTAATTGGGATTGTGTTGATTAGGGGTGTGTCTAGTTAGGCTTGGCTGCCTGAGGCGGTTCTCAATTAGAGTCAGGTGCTTCTCGTTGTCTCGGATTGGGAACCGTATTTAGGTAGCCTGTGTTCACGTTGTATTTCGTGGGTGATTGTACCTGTCTTTGTGTATTCACCAGATAGGCTGTATAGTTTCACGTTCCGTCTGTTGTTTTGTATCTCACAGTTATTTCATGTATCGCTATTTCCTTTATTAAAGCACATGAGTAACCTACACGCTGCATTTCGGTCCGACTCTCTTCTTTCAACAGACGAACGCCGTTACAGAATCACCCACCGTAAACGGACCGAGCAGCGTGTGAACTGGCAGGAGCTAAAGGACGACGTTATGGACAGCAGAAGCATGGAGTATACTACGTGGGAAGAAATCGACAGGTGGGCGGCCGATCCAGAGCGAGTGCAGGAGCCCGCCTGGGATTCCCTACAGCAGTGCGAAGAGGGCTACAGGCTAATGGAGTCAAAAAGGAAAACACGGCGACGCAGAGCGAAAACCGAAAGTAACGGGGGAAAGCGCAGAGAGAGAGTGGCTGAGTCAGGAGTCAGACCTGAGCCTACTCTCCCTGTTAATCGGGAAGAACAGTTGCAGTGGGAGAGACTGCACCATTTGGAGATTTGGACATGGGAGGAGGAATTAGACGGTAAAGGACCCTGGGCGCAGCCGGGAGAATATCGCCGTCCCAAGGAGGAAATAGAAGCAGCTAAAGCGGAGAGGCACAGGTATGAGGAAGCAGCACGGCGAGCGGTTGGAAACCGGAAAGTCACCCCAAAAAATGTATTGGGGGGGGGCTAGAAGGAAGAATAGTTATGCCAGGTAGGAAACCTGCGCATACTCCCTGTGCTCACCGTTGGGCTAGAGAGACCGGGCAGGCACCGTGTTATGCTATGGAGCGCACGGTGTTTCCAGTGCGGGTGCAGAGCCAGCTGCGACACATACCAGCTTTTCCTATTGGCCGGGCTAGAGTGGGCATCGAGCCAGGTAAGCTTGGGCAGGCTCGGTGCTCAAGAGCTCCAGTGCGCCTGCACGGTCCGGTCTATCCAGAGCCACCTCTACACAACAGTCCTCCGGTAGCAGCTCCCCGCACCAGGCTTCCTGTGCGTGTCCTCAATCCAATACCACCAGTTCCAGCACCACGCACCAGGCCTTCAGTGCGCCTCGCCTGTTCAACACAGCCAGAGCCTTCCTTCCCTCCTACGCTGTCGGAGTCTCCCGCCTGTTCATCACAGCCAGAGCCTTCATTCCCTCCTACGCTGTCGGAGTCTCCCGCCTGTTCAGCGCAGCCAGAGCCTGTCTCCTCTCCTGCGCTGCCGGAGTCTCCCGCCTGTTCAGCGCAGCCAGAGCCTGTATCCTCTCCTGCGCTGCCGGAGCCTCCTGCCTGTTCGGAGCAGCCTGAGCTGCCAGTCTGCAGAGATCTGTCAGTCTGCCAAGTGCTGTCAGTCTGCATGAAGCAGCCAGAGCTGTCAGTCTGCCCAGCGCCGCCAGTGCTCCCAGTCTGCCCAGCGTCGCCAGTCTGCCCAGCGCCGCCAGTGCTCCCAGTCTGCCCAGTGCCGCCAGTGCTCCCAGTCTGCCCAGCGTCGCCAGTCTGCCCAGCGCCACCAGTCTGCCAGGATCCGCCAGAAGTGCCAGACAACCAGTCTCTTCCAGATCCGCCAGACAACCAGTCTCTTCCAGATCCGCCAGACAACCAGTCTCTTCCAGATCTGCCAGACAACCAGTCTCTTCCAGATCTGCCCGACACCCAGTCTCTTCCAGATCTGCCCAACACCAAGTCTCTTCCAGATCTGCCCGACAACCAGTCTCTTCCAGATCTGCCAGACAACCAGTCTCTTCCAGATCTGCCAGACAACCAGTCTCTTCCAGATCTGCCAGACAACCAGAATCTTCCAGTTCCGCCAGCCAGCCAGGATTTACCGGAGCCTACTACCTGTCTGAGCTTCATCTCAGTACTGAGCTTCATCTCAGTACTGAGCTTCATCTCAGTACTGGGATTCCTCACAGTCCCGGGCATCCCCTCGGTCCCGAGCTGCCTCTGTCCCGAGCTGCCCCTCTGTCCCGAGCTGCCCCTCTGTCCCGAGCTGCCCCTCTGTCCCGAGCTGCCCCTCTGTTACGAGCGGCTCCTCAGTTATGTGGGGATCTGGGTGAGGACTATTAGGCCATGGTCGGCGGAGAATGTGGATTATCCCAGGACGCGAAGGGGAGGAACTAGGACATTCATGGAGTGGGGTCCACGTCCCGAGCCAGAACCGCCACCATGGACAGACGCCCACCCAGACCCTCCCTATGCTCTTGAGGTGCGTCCCGGAGTCCGCACCTTAGGGGGGTTCTGTCACGCCTTGGTCATTATATTTTGTGTTTTTGGTATATGTTTGGGTAAGCCAGGGTGTGACATGGGTTTATATGTTGTGTTTCGTATTGGGGTTTGTAGTAATTGGGATTGTGTTGATTAGGGGTGTGTCTAGTTAGGCTTGGCTGCCTGAGGCGGTTCTCAATTAGAGTCAGGTGCTTCTCGTTGTCTCGGATTGGGAACCGTATTTAGGTAGCCTGTGTTCACGTTGTATTTCGTGGGTGATTGTACCTGTCTTTGTGTATTCACCAGATAGGCTGTATAGTTTCACGTTCCGTCTGTTGTTTTGTATCTCACAGTTATTTCATGTATCGCTATTTCCTTTATTAAAGCACATGAGTAACCTACACGCTGCATTTCGGTCCGACTCTCTTCTTTCAACAGACGAACGCCGTTAAAGCTATGTTAATATGAATGCACAAGCTGTAAGTTACTCTGGATAAGAGCGTCTGCTAAATGACAAAAATGTAAATGTAAAATGTAGCATGCTTCTGTATATAACATGAGCTGCTCAGTACTGTAGGTCTACTGTAGATAATCCTTTATACCGTAGCTTTTTTAAAAAGATATTGTGAAGAACTGCAAAAGTGTTGCTACTGCTCTCCACATTCGGGAGGACGATCGTGCCATGTTGTCTCCCTCTGACTTTCAAAATGAATCAGATGATGAGGAAATCCCTGATTTAGGTCAAAACATTTTAGATGAACCAGACATTTTAGAGTCTTCTTCTTCTTGGCATGTGACAAATAAAGTTTGATTTGATTTGAGTTTTGAAATCAGTGGAATGCTCGGGGAAGCAGAATATGATAGCTAAAGAAATTGAAAAAATACTGGCATTTGATTGCGAATATACTGATGGAGTCGAAAAGAGAACACAGAAGGCTGTTGTATAAAACAGCGGTCTCCGGATTACATCTTCAAACTAAGGGCAACCATGGTATCCGTAACAGAGAGGGATATATGGGTAAACTTCTAGCTAGCTATCTTTTCAGTTATTATACGTTTATAATTTGGTCAGATAGTCGCTAGCTAACGTTACATGTATGATCTGTGCAGTAACATTTTTAGTATCTCAGAAAGCCATTTGTATTGCTAGTTATAGCCTAATGTTAGCTATGTAGCTAACATGGAACCTAGTTAGTTAGCTTTAGCTACCTTTAGATTCATGCATGATGGCTAGCTATGACAATCGTATTTTATTGCTAGTAGTATGGGTTGGGATTACCACGTTCAAAACCACTAGGAACTCGTAACTGGGAACTCGGAAATCTCTGACTTCCGACTTCAACTGGGAACTGAAAAAAATGAGCAATTAACCAATTCACTGTATTATTTACACCTTCTGTATCCTGTGCATGTGACAAATAAACTTTGATTTTATTTGATATAGTGTGTGTTTGGGGCTCCCGAGTGGCGCAGCATTCTAAGGCACTGCATCTCAGTGCTAGATGCATCACTATAGGTAGTCCCATAGGGTGGCACACCATTGGCCCAGTGTCATACGAGTGTAGGCCCTCATTGTAAATAAGAATTTGTTCTTAACTGACTTACCTAGTTTAAATAAAACATAAAAACAGAGATGGTAATGTGAAGAACAACTTAACCTGCACTAAAGTCAGATTAGGATATAGGCAAATGACTAGATAAAGTGTATTTATACACTTATTGTAGGCTACTACTTTCACCACTTTTAGTCTTGAAAACTTTGGTTGTTTACTACACTACCTTACTATGTTTAGCACATGGCCTCAAATGTGAATCCTAATAGAGATGGGTGGGGCTTAAGAGGGTGTGAATGATGCTTAATGGATGTAGACAAAGAAGAGCTCTCAAGTAGTTGAATTAAAACTCAAAACAAAACTCACTTTCTCAAAAGTGATGGGTCATGTGAAAGAAATGCTAATTTGTCAACTTTTAAAGAATAATTACTTTCCCATTGTTCCTCAACTGCAGTGTATTTTGTAACTCTGAGTCTCTACTTTTATCCAATGAAAAAACACAATTTCCCATTCAGTTGTCAAAAAGTGGGTTGGGACAAGCATGCATTGGCAGGCAAGCTGCAGAAGGATGAGCAGGCTACTATTCCCCATTGTTTATCAGCGCAAATTTGACAGCCAACTAGCTGAAAACTTTACAGAGGGTTTATCTAATGTTCCCTCATTAGATTTGAGCTTATCTTGCTCTGGCTAGCATTAGTTGTTGATCTTGATGTGCATAGGTGTTTGGACAGGAAATATTTTTAAGCCAATAGGACAAGAAAATACATTGAGATAGAAAAATAGTGATTTTATAAGCATTCAAATTATTAATGAAAAGAAATATGTTGCAGTTCTTAGGGATGGTAAAATACTGTAGATAATGTATCCCACACTATGCAACATATATTACATTGATGTGACTGATACAGTGGACTCCCGAAGGAAAGATTTCATTAGTACAGAAAGCAGATGATATGGTTCGCATTCCTTTTGGCTTCATTTGATCATTAGAAGATTTTTTATTTAAATAGTATAAAGTGGACAGGAATATATGACATCTGTGGTGATTCAGGATTATTGATAGGATCAAGATAACCTTAATTAACCTATGTAAGGACTTTAGAAATTGCCACCATTGAAACATTTTTCCCAAAAAATCCATGAGTTTAGAAAAAGCCAAACAGTGAGACATTTAGTTAATATTTGAAAACAAACAACACATAGTTGTTACAGACAGATAGGGGAAATGGCAGACAGAGGAGCCCTCCCCGCACTGCTGAGACCTTGAAGGTTTGAGAGCAGAGAGGAGAAGGGGGGCCAGGAAATGAGAAAGTGTCACGCCCTGGTCGTAATATATTGTGTTTGTCTTCATTTATTTGGTCAGGCCAGGGTGTGACATGGGTTTATTGTGGTGTGTTTTGTCTTGGGGTTTTGTGGGGTGTTGGGTGTGTGGCTTAGTGGGGTTATCTAGCAAAGTCTATGGCTGTCTGGAGTGGTTCTCAATCAGAGGCAGGTGTGTATCGTTGTCTCTGATTGGGAACCATATTTAGGCAGCCATATTCTTTGAGTGTTTTGTGGGTGATTGTTCCTGTCTTTGTGTTTGCACCAGATAGGGCTGTTTCGGTTTTCACATTTCATTATTTTGTAGTTTCTTCATGTATAGTTTTTTCCTTCATTAAAATATTATGAATCATCATCACGCTGCATTTTGGTCCGACTCTCCTTCACCACAAGAGAACCGTTACAGCAAGATAGGAGTGACACTGAAATAGTAGCATTGACTAGTGTCTGTGAAATAAGAAAGGAGAGAAAAGGGTTACTGTTTAAATAGACAAATATATATACATATTTAAGAACATACAAAGCAGCACAGATAACTCTTAAAGTAGATAAGACACTTGACAGAGAATTGATACAGGATAGACATGAATGGACGCCCAAGGGAGAATTGGACATGTGGAGAATGAAAGGGGCGCTCCTACGTGATAATGTCAGAGCATAAGGATAATTTACTAATCTTACCTAAGTCATTGTTTAGAGTAGGCAAGGTTGTTACCTGGGCAGAGCCAGCCTTCGCGGTGAGAATAGCTGAAAGACCTACCTGGGTTCATATCACCCACTGCAAAAGGGTAAGACACACTGACACTGTCGAACAATCACAGTGTTAGAGAGGAGAACCGTAACCAACAGGGTTCGGGGGTCATCTCTCTAATGAAGGTTCCCTGATCCAGTCTTTTCCCCACTGTGAGCGTTCATAGAAGTGAAAGTGTGGGCTGGCCTCTGGCTGATGATATGCTCTCTGGGAGGAGGTGGAACTTTACAGGAGTGCTGATTGGTCTGAGCTGTCTTATTGTGGGAGCAATATTCCTTATTACACCAGGACCCATCCAAGAATTCAGAACGTGGTAACTTGACACATAGTTAAACAATGAGGATTTTGTATTAACCAAGCATAAGAGATCACTTGATCTGGATAAACAGGAAGTAAGAGTGGAGATTGGGAAGGATGTCTCAGTGGAGTTCTATGTAGACCAAATGGGGTCTCTGACTCCTTGGCAGTCTAGTACTATGAGCCATTATGGAAGATATTTGTGCAAGTCCCTGGGTAGTTCATGGAAACAGGTTATAGCTCACACCGAGAGAGAGGGTAACATAAATCCACATACCCTGTATGGAAGAAGATGGAGTGTAGTGAAAGTAAGGGTTTCAGTTGATAACCTAGTGCCATTCCGGGTAGAAGAAGTTAGGGCAGATGATAGTTCTATAGTCATCCAGAATGCAAGCAGAGCCCCGGACAAAACAGATACTGACGGTGGAGTTGTCCAGAGCCAAGGGCCGGTGTGGATAGAGTCAGACGAAAGATCTTAAGGAAGTGATTGAGGTGGAAACTGGTTATGGGGATTCTAAGGGAAACCAGACAATGACAGTTGCATTGATCTGCATTATCTATATCCCCATGTGCCTATTACATCCAGACTTCACCCTTTCACAGTTACAGGAGGACATTATTATTGTATGGCTCGCTACACCACACACAGATGGGACGTAGGGGAAGTAAGAATATTATTATTGTATGGCTCGCTACACCACACACGGATGGGACGTAGGGGAAGTAAGAACATTATTATTGTATGGCTCGCTACACCACACACGGATGGGACGTAGGGGAAGTAAGAACATTATTATTGCATGGCTCGCTACACCACACACGGATGGGACGTAGGGGAAGTAAGGACATTATTATTGTATGGCTCGCTACACCACACACGGATGGGACGTAGGGGAAGTAAGGACATTATTATTGTATGGCTCGCTACACCACACACGGATGGGACATAGGGGAAGTAAGGACATTATTATTGTATGGCTCGCTACACCACACACGGATGGGACGTAGGGGAAGTAAGAACATTATTATTGTATGGCTCGCTACACCAGACACGGATGGGACGTAGGGGAAGTAAGGACATTATTATTGCATGGCTCGCTACATCACACACGGATGGGACGTAGGGGAAGTAAGAACATTATTATTGTATGGCTCGCTACACCACACACGGATGGGACGTAGGGGAAGTAAGAACATTATTATTGTATGGCTCGCTACACCACACACGGATGGGACGTAGGGGAAGTAAGGACATTATTATTGTATGGCGCGCTACACCACACACGGATGGGACGTAGGGGAAGTAAGAACATTATTATTGTATGGCTCGCTACACCACACACGGATGGGACGTAGGGGAAGTAAGAACATTATTATTGTATGGCTCGCTACACCACACACGGATGGGACGTAGGGGAAGTAAGAACATTATTATTGTATGGCTCGCTACACCACACACGGATGGGACGTAGGGGAAGTAAGGACATTATTATTGTATGGCTCGCTACACCACACACGGATGGGATGTAGGGGAAGTAAGAACATTATTATTGTATGGCTCGCTACACCACACACAGATGGGACGTAGGGGAAGTAAGGACATTATTATTGTATGGCTCGCTACACCACACACGGATGGGACGTATGGGAAGTAAGAACATTATTATTGTATGGCTCGCTACACCACACACGGATGGGACGTAGGGGAAGTAAGGACATTATTTTTGTATGGCTCACTACACCACACACGGATGGGACGTAGGGGAAGTAAGAACATGCAATAGGACAGAGAATGTTACAACCGACAAGACAATGAGGGACTTGACTGGCAGATGAAAGGCCTGGAGTGGATGTCTGGTGATTTGTGGGGGTGTGAGACTGTGACCTAACCTGCCTACCATTTGTACCGGTAGTTGTGCAGCTAGAGATGCTATTTACCCTTACCCAGCGCCAGGTAGAAGAGAGAGGAGGAGTGCTCCGTCAGGATCTTTTGACAATAGAGTTTACATTGATAGCATTGGAGTTACAAGGGGGTTACCTGTTGAGTTGTGGATTAGAATCAAGCATCTTCTGGTGATAACAGCTGCAACTAGGTTGATGGGATGTCAGGATAGAATAGCTTTGGATATGTGACTGGCTGAAAAGGGTGGGGGTGTATGAGGTTTCATCCCAGAATAACACAGCTCCAGACGGATCAGTGACCAAGGCCCTGGCAGAGAACTGGAGTAGATAATGCTCTAACAAATTGGTCTGATAGTGTGTCTGGGAAATGAAAAAATGTCATGATCATTGTGTTTTGGGCAACCTTCACCTGTGTGACTGTGTTAGTTTTGTGCGGATATTGTGAGAAAGGTTTTCATTTCTAGGACTCTGGAGAAATCGATGACGGAATAGATGTTGAGATACGCACCGATTCCAAGCTCTGACCAGTGGAATGATTAATACAAGCCCCCAGACCTAGTATATGAATCCAGATCCTTCACATACGAGGAGCCTATGTTAGATGAGACCATTTTTGATGTTTAGGGAATTTAGGTTGTTTCTTGTTTTGATGTTTAGACTGTTTCTTTGATGAAGATCGTAACGAAAATCCGGATAAGAAGAGTCATGATTCTGATGTAGGCCTAGAACAGTCATTGATGAGGAATCGAATGTAAATACATGTATTGTTTTGGATATACTCTTGTATAACATTAATGTTTCCATATAGTGTTTGATATGTCAGTATGAATTATTTAGTCATTAAGGGTGGATTGTTATGAATTATGTGAATAATGACTAAATAACAATGTATACATTTAACTAGGACTATAACTAATTGAATTCTACCCTGTTTTACTATATCTGATTAATAATGTTAGTTCATAAGAAAGAGGTTATGTAGCATGGACAAGGGGTAATTGGAAATGATAACCATTGTGGAAGAAGGAATGTATGTGTGTGTGTCTAAAGTAAGCAAAGAGAATCATTAACCTATGTTTGAACCGACCAGGCTATAACTCTGGAGATAAAATTAGACTGTGAGAGCCCCTCCAGGTTTTCCTTATCTGAGGGTGACTGGAACTGTCTGCTAAGTGGTAATAAACCTTGGTGAGACTTCAGGTGAATATCCAGATATAGTATGTAATGTATAGGCATTAGTGGGTTGGAATGGACTGTAGAAGCAGCTTTGTCCTTGTCGGAGAGAAGGAGGGGCATTTATGATGAAATGTAAGGTATATAAACCAATGTACATGGTATTATGACCAGAGCTCTCGGGAAATACATGCTACTGATTAATTTTAAGACTGATCTTTGTCTATTTTATGCCAATAAGAACCTTACAAATTCTTATAAACGGACAGTGTTTTGCTTTGTTACAATTGAATTGGTTTATGAACATATAGGAATTAAACTTCTCTAACAATAGGCAACTGAGGTAGAGAGAGCCTATTTTTTCACGGTTGATCAATAAGACTGTAAAGGTCCCAATTGTAAGAGGACTCCTGTGGTATTTACATATTTAAAGAAATCCATTCAGGTGTATTTGTTGTAGCTGTTGCTACTGCCTGTAAACACACAGTCCTGATAAACGTGAATGACAGTAAGTTCATGTGGCAAATGGCTGGTTTGCATAACGGCCTACTTATCAGGGCACAAGGTAAGACCCAGATGCAGACACAGGAGGCAGATGGTTGGAGCCTTAAATGTTTATTGATCGAAAAAGAGGTAGGCAAGAGAATGATCGTGGACAGGCAAAAGGTCAAAACCAGTTCAGGAGGTACAGAGTGGCAGGCAGGCTCGAGGCCAAGGCAGGCAGAATTGTCAGGCAGGCGGGTACAGAGTCCAGAAACAGGCAAGGTTCAAAACCGGGAGGACTAGAAAAGGCAGGAGCACAGGAAAAACACGCTGGTTGAAATGGACATACAAGATGAAGTGGCACAGAGAGACAGGAAACACAGGGATAAATACACTGGTAAAGAGAGACAGGAAACACAGGGATAAATACACTGGGGAAAACAAGTGACACCTGGAGGGGGTGGAGACAATAACAAGGACAGGTGAAACAGATCAGGGTGTGACACTACTATAGCTCTGATTGGCTATGGTGCACCGGTCTGCGTAGACTCCAATCCTGGGCGAGACAGATGTTTCTAGTAGGTTTTAGTAGGTTTTATTTACTGCAGTGTCTATTAATTGTCCAAACACACGACCGCTCTCCCACTCTATATTGCTATAGAATTTTCACAAATGCCTTACTATATGTCATTACCAAACATTCTATGAATTTATGAAAATGTGAAAATGACCATATCTAAGTGCTCGACTGGTCAGAAAATATAAAAAAAAGGTGATATAATTTTCCTGGGGGTGTATATGAACAGATTTGAACCTTGTCGCTAAAACGCTGTCAGTTCCACTTTAACTCAATGGAGATAATATCTACAAACAATAAAGGGAAGTTGTAAGTTGCTACCTGACCTGAGTGGTCCTTCTCTCATATGTTCCAGACGGATATTGAGTGCGTCTCAAATGGCACATTATCCCCTACATAGTGCACTTTTTTATTTATTACCAGAGCTCTGTTAAAAAAAATAGTGCACTGTAAATGGAATAGGGTGCCATTTGGGATGCAGTTTGTGATGAACAGTATCAAGTGTTACTTAGCTACACTCTGTTCCAATCAGGAAACCCTGAGTCAGCAGAAGGATTGACTCTGGAACAGGATCAGGGCTGGGAGAGCAGGAAGGACCGGAAGAGCGACGCGGACGACTCCCATCTGAGCAGTAAGGCTCCAGGCTCCATATATACGGTAATGGTCCATTGGGGCTCAGTTGGTAAGAGGGTCAGGTGGTGTTGACGGTTCAAGGCTCCTCAGGATTCCATGTACAGTACACGAGTATAGTACCAAGGAGAATTTCATGGGAAGGCCTTTAGGCCAGCACACTTGGGGTGTAAAATCACAAATCACACTGTATTTGTCTTACACTTGTTGACTTGGAGGGAAATGCTGAATACAAGAAATAGTCACATCCAGCTTTTTCAACTTTTTTCATCCAGCTTTTTTTCAACTTAACCACTGCCTTACTCCAGGCTGCATCATATCCGGCCGTGATTTGGAATCCCATAGGGCGGTGCACAATTGGCACAGCGTCATCCGGGTTTGGCCGCCATTGTAAGTAAGAATTTGTTCTTAACTGACTTGCCAAGTTAAATAAAGGTTCAATTGAAAAAAAATACCATACAACCCAGCCCTAGCACCATCCCCAGCACCAGCACCAGCCCCTGCCCTGATCCCCATACCCAGCCCCAGCCCCTGCCCTGATCCCCATCCCCAGCCCCTGATCCCCAGCACCATCCCCAGCACCATCCCTAGCCCCTGCCTTGATCCCCATCCCCAGCCCCAGCACCAGCACCATCCCCAGCCCCGATCCCCAATCCCCATCCCCCTGCCCTGATCCCCAGTCCCAGCACCAGCCCCAGCCCCGATCCCCAGCCCCTGCCCTGATCCCCATCCCCAGCCCCGATCCCCATCCCCCTGCCCTGATCCCCATCCCCAGTCCCAGTCCCAGTCCCAGCACCATCCCCAGCCCCTGCCCCTGCCCCGATCCCCATCCCCAGCCCCTGCCCCGATCCCCATCCCCATCCCCTGCCCCTGCCCCTGCCCCGATCCCCATCCCCATCCCCTGCCCTGATCCCCATCCCCTGCCCTGATCCCCATCCCCTTCCCTTCCCTTCCCTGATCCCCATCCCCATCCCCTGCCCCTGCCCCTGCCCTGATCCCCGATCCCCGATCCCCGATCCCCATCCCCATCCCCTGCCCCTGCCCTGATCCCATCCCCATCCCCTGCCCTGATCCCCAGCCCCTGTCCTGATCCCCAGCCCCAGCCCCTGCCCCGATCCCCCATCCCCCTGCCCTGATCCCCATCCCCAGCCCCTGCCCTGATCCCCATCCCCTGCCCCTGCCCTGATCCCCATCCCCAGCCCCTGATCCATCCCCTGCCCCTGCCCCATCCCCTGCCCCTGCCCTGATCCCCATCCCCAGCCCCTGCCCTGATCCCCATCCCCAGCCCCTGCCCTGATCCCCATCCCCATCCCCAGCCCCTGATCCATCCCCTGCCCCTGCCCCATCCCCTGCCCCTGCCCTGATCCCCATCCCCAGCCCCTGCCCTGATCCCCATCCCCTGCCCTGATCCCCTGCCCCTGCCCCATCCGTCTCTCAAGCACTTAAGGATTTAGACAATGGAAAAGGAGAAGAGGTGTCATCATGATATCTAATTTCCTACCAACAGTCAGAGCTGAGCGGAACTGAGACCCGGCCCAGAGTAGAATAAGGGCTCTCGCTTCTAATTGCTACCAGGAAGGAAGTGGATAAAGGTTAGGGAGGTTCAGGGAGGGCAGAGCCTGCTGTATGGCAGGAAGAGCCATGTGAGCCGTGTTTTAATGAAGAGGCCGTCAACACATGACCCGTCATCACGCTCCATTGCCCCCAGGTGGTGTTCATTAGGCAACAAATGGAAGAAAATGGATTAGAACAGGAATGGACTGAACTTGTCCAATGAGAAACTCTCGTTTTTATTATCCGTTGCAAAATGTTTTGTTATGTTGTGCTGTAATGAATATGAACCAGGTTCTTTGTTCCTAACGGGAACAAAATGATGTAGCTTAGGTTCTGAGCAGCAGGGCTGGGTTGCATTTCTCTTAGCAACGCTGATAAACTCAGGTCAGTAAGAGATCAACTCAGGTCAGTAAGAGATCAACTCTGGTCAGTAAGAGATCAACTCTGGTCAGTAAGAGATCAACTTTGGTCAGTAAGAGATCAACTCTGGTCAGTAAGAGATCAACTCTGGTCAGTAAGAGATCAACTCTGGTCAGTAAGAGGTCAACTCTGGTCAATAAAGAGATCAACTCAGGTCAGTAAGAGATCAACTCTGGTCAGTAAGAGATCAACTCAGGTCAGTAAGAGATCAACTCTGGTCAGTAAGAGATCAACTCTGGTCAGTAAGAGATCAATTCTGGTCGGTAAGAGATCAAGTTTGGTCAGTAAGAGATCAACTCTGGTCAGTAAGAGATCAATTCTGGTCGGTAAGAGATCAACTTTGGTCAGTAAGAGATCAACTCTGGTCAGTAAGAGATCATCTCTGGTCAGTAAGAGATCATCTCTGGTCAGTAAGAGATCAACTCTGGTCAGTAAGAGATCAACTCTGGTCAGTAAGAGATCAACTCTGGTCAGTAAGAGATCAACTCTGGTCAGTAAGAGAGCCAGTTTTATTTCATGAATCATGGCCTGATGTATTTCCTTCCAGAAAATGAGCAGGAAGTAACTGTGAAGTACTGCAGATGAATGAAATCTCCCTTTAGTGGGTATGGGAAAATTTCACGGAACTCCTTGACTCCAATCCAATCCAGTTCATGGGTTTGGTAGTGAGGAGAGTAGCCTAAGCACAAAAGCCAGGGAATACGGTCAGCACAGATTATGACGCATGTATCTCAATTTCTCAGTGACTTTACGGTGCAGGCTAAGGAGTAGCTAAATACAGGCTGAGAAGTTAAACACAGGCTGAGTAATTAATTACAGGCTGAGTAGTTAAATACAGTCTCAGGAGTAGCTAAACAGGCTGACAGGCTGAGAAGGCTGATTAGTAGTTAAATACAGTCTCAGGAGTAGCTAAATACAGGCTGAGAAGTTAAACACAGGCTGAGTAATTAATTACAGGCTGAGTGGTAGTTAAATACAGGCTGATTAGTAGTTAAATACAGTCTCAGGAGTAGCTAAATACAGGCTGAGAAGTTAAACACAGGCTGAGTAATTAATTACAGGCTGAGTGGTAGTTAAATACAGGCTGCTAAAGCCACTTTCTACCACTCTAAATTCCAAGCATCTGCCTCTAACCCTAGGAAGCTCTTTGCCACCTTCTCCTCCCTCCTGAATCCTCCCCCCCCCCCTCCTCCCTCTCTGCAGATGACTTCGTCAACCATTTTGAAAAGAAGGTCGACGACATCCGATCCTCGTTTGCTAAGTCAAACGACACCGCTGGTTCTGCTCACACTGCCCTACCCTGTGCTCTGACCTCTTTCTCCCCTCTCTCTCCAGATGAAATCTCGCGTCTTGTGACGGCCGGCCGCCCAACAACCTGCCCGCTTGACCCTATCCCCTCCTCTCTTCTCCAGACCATTTCCGGAGACCTTCTCCCTTACCTCACCTCGCTCATCAACTCATCCCTGACCGCTGGCAACGTCCCTTCCGTCTTCAAGAGAGCGAGAGTTGCACCCCTTCTGAAAAACCTACACTCGATCCCTCCGATGTCAACAACTACAGACCAGTATCCCTTCTTTCTTTTCTCTCCAAAACTCTTGAACGTGCCGTCCTTGGCCAGCTCTCCCGCTATCTCTCTCAGAATGACCTTCTTGATCCATATCAGTCAGGTTTCAAGACTAGTCATTCAACTGAGACTGCTCTTCTCTGTATCACGGAGGCGCTCCGCACTGCTAAAGCTAACTCTCTCTCCTCTGCTCTCATCCTTCTAGACCTATCGGCTGCCTTCGATACTGTGAACCATCAGATCCTCCTCTCCACCCTCTCCGAGTTGGGCATCTCCGGCGCGGCCCACGCTTGGATTGCGTCCTACCTGACAGGTCGCTCCTACCAGGTGGCGTGGCGAGAATCCGTCTCCACACCACGTGCTCTCACCACTGGTGTCCCCCAGGGCTCTGTTCTAGGCCCTCTCCTATTCTCGCTATACACCAAGTCACTTGGCTCTGTCATAACCTCACATGGTCTCTCCTATCATTGCTATGCAGACGACACACAATTAATCTTCTCCTTTCCCCCTTCTGATGACCAGGTGGCGAATCGCATCTCTGCATGTCTGGCAGACATATCAGTGTGAATGACGGATCACCACCTCAAGCTGAACCTCGGCAAGACGGAGCTGCTCTTCCTCCCGGGGAAGGACTGCCCGTTCCATGATCTCGCCATCACGGTTGACAACTCCATTGTGTCCTCCTCCCAGAGCGCTAAGAACCTTGGCGTGATCCTGGACAACACCCTGTCGTTCTCAACTAACATCAAGGCGGTGGCCCGTTCCTGTAGGTTCATGCTCTACAACATCCGCAGAGTACGACCCTGCCTCACACAGGAAGCGGCGCAGGTCCTAATCCAGGCACTTGTCATCTCCCGTCTGGATTACTGCAACTCGCTGTTGGCTGGGCTCCCTGCCTGTGCCATTAAACCCCTACAACTCATCCAGAACGCCGCAGCCCGTCTGGTGTTCAACCTTCCCAAGTTCTCTCACGTCACCCCGCTCCTCCGCTCTCTCCACTGGCTTCCAGTTGAAGCTCGCATCCGCTACAAGACCATGGTGCTTGCCTACGGAGCTGTGAGGGGAACGGCACCTCAGTACCTCCAGGCTCTGATCAGGCCCTACACCCAAACAAGGGCACTGCGTTCATCCACCTCTGGCCTGCTCGCCTCCCTACCACTGAGGAAGTACAGTTCCCGCTCAGCCCAGTCAAAACTGTTCGCTGCTCTGGCCCCCCAATGGTGGAACAAACTCCCTCACGACGCCAGGACAGCGGAGTCAATCACCACCTTCCGGAGACACCTGAAACCCCACCTCTTTAAGGAATACCTAGGATAGGATAAAGTAATCCCTCTCACCCCCTCCCCTTAAAAGATTTAGATGCACTACTGTTCCACTGGATGTCATAAGGTGAATGCACCAATTTGTAAGTCGCTCTGGATAAGAGCGTCTGCTAAATGACTTAAATGTAAATGTAAATGTAAATACAGGATGAGTAGTTAAATACAGGCTGAGTAGTTAAAAACAGGCTCAGTAGTTAAATGCTGGCTGAGTAGTAGTTAAATACAGGTTGTGTGGTAGTTAAATACAGGCTGAGTAGTTAAATACAGGCTGAGTAGTTAAATACAGGCTGAGTAGTAGTTAAATACAGGTTGTGTGGTAGTTAAATACAGGCTGAGTAGTTAAATGCTGGCTGAGTAGTAGTTAAATACAGGCTGAGTAGTTAAAAACAGGCTGAGTAGTTCAATGCAGGCTGAGTACTAGTTAAATACAGGTTGTGTGGTAGTTAAATACAGGCTGAGTAGTTAAATACAGGCTGAGTGGTAGTTAAATACAGGCTGAGTAGTTAAAAACAGGCTGAGTAGTTCAATGCAGGCTGAGTAGTTAAAAACAGGCTGAGTAGTTAAATACAGGCTGAGTAGTTAAAAACAGGCTGAGTAGTTCAATACAGGCTGAGTAGTTAAATACAGGCTGAGTAGTTCAATACAGGCTGAGTAGTTCAATACAGGCTGAGTAGTTAATAACAGGCTGAGTAGTTAAATACAGGCTGAGTAGTTAAATACAGTCTCAGGAGTAGCTAAATACAGGCTGAGAAGTTAAACACAGGCTGAGTAATTAATTACAGGCTGATTAGTAGTTAAAAACAGGCTCAGTAGTTCAATACAGGCTGAGTAGTAGTTAAAAACAGGCTCAGTAGTTCAATACAGGCTGAGTAGTAGTTAAAAACAGGCTCAGTAGTTAAATACAGGCTGATTAGTAGTTAAATACAGGCTGAGTAGTAGTTAAAAACAGGCTCAGTAGTTCAATACAGGCTGAGTAGTTAATAACAGGCTGAGTAGTTAAATACAGGCTGAGTAGTTAAATACAGGCTGAGTAGTTCAATGCAGGCTGAGTAGTTAAAAACAGGCTGAGTAGTTAAATACAGGCTGAGTAGTTAAAAACAGGCTGAGTAGTTCAATACAGGCTGAGTAGTTAAAAACAGGCTGAGTAGTTCAATACAGGCTGAGTAGTTAAATACAGGCTGAGTAGTTAAAAACAGGCTGATTAGTAGTTAAATACAGGCTGAGTAGTAGTTAAAAACAGGCTCAGTAGTTCAATACAGGCTGAGTAGTTAATAACAGGCTGAGTAGTTAAATACAGGCTGAGTAGTTAAATACAGGCTGAGTAGTAGTTAAATACAGGCTGAGTAGTAGTTAAAAACAGGCTCAGTAGTTCAATACAGGCTGAGTAGTTAATAACAGGCTGAGTAGTTAAATACAGGCTGAGTAGTTAAATACAGGCTGAGTAGTTAAAAACAGGCTGAGTAGTTCAATACAGGCTGAGTAGTTAAAAACAGGCTGAGTAGTTAAATACAGGCTGAGTAGTTAAAAACAGGCTGAGTAGTTCAATACAGGCTGAGTAGTTAATAACAGGCTGAGTAGTTAAATACAGGCTGAGTAGTTAAAAACAGGCTGAGTAGTTCAATACAGGCTGAGTAGTTAAATACAGGCTGAGTAGTTAAAAACAGGCTGAGTAGTTAAATACAGGCTGAGTAGTTAAAAACAGGCTGAGTAGTTCAATACAGGCTGAGTAGTTAATAACAGGCTGAGTAGTAGTTAAATACAGGCTGAGTAGTTAAATACAGGCTGAGTAGTTAAAAACAGGCTGAGTAGTTCAATACAGGCTGAGTAGTTAATAACAGGCTGAGTAGTTAAATACAGGCTGAGTAGTTAAAAACAGGCTGAGTAGTAGTTAAAAACAGGCTGAGTAGTTAAATACAGGCTGAGTAGTTAAATACAGGCTGAGTAGTAGTTAAAAACAGGCTGAGTAGTTAAATACAGGCTGAGTAGTTAAAAACAGGCTGAGTAGTTCAATACAGGCTGAGTAGTTCAATACAGGTTGTGTGGTAGTTAAATACAGGCTGAGTAGTAGTTAAAAACAGGCTGAGTAGTTAAATACAGGCTGAGTAGTTAAATACAGGCTGAGTAGTTAAAAACAGACTGAGTAGTTAAATACAGGCTGAGTAGTTAAAAACAGGCTGAGTAGTTCAATACAGGCTGAGTAGTTCAATACAGGCTGAGTAGTAGTTAAAAACAGGCTGAGTAGTAGTTAAATACAGGCTGAGTAGTTAAATACAGGCTGAGTAGTTAAAAACAGGCTGAGTAGTTAAATACAGGCTGAGTAGTTAAAAACAGGCTGAGTAGTTAAATACAGGCTGAGTAGTTAAATACAGGCTGAGAAGTTCAATGCAGGCTGAGTAGTTAATAACAGGCTGAGTAGTTAAATACAGGCTGAGTAGTTAAATACAGTCTCAGGAGTAGCTAAATACAGGCTGAGAAGTTAAACACAGGCTGAGTAATTAATTACAGGCTGATTAGTAGTTAAAAACAGGCTCAGTAGTTCAATACAGGCTGAGTAGTAGTTAAAAACAGGCTCAGTAGTTAAATACAGGCTGAGTAGTAGTTAAAAACAGGCTCAGTAGTTAAATACAGGCTGAGTAGTTAATAACAGGCTGAGTAGTTCAATGCAGGCTGAGTAGTTAAAAACAGGCTGAGTAGTTCAATACAGGCTGAGTAGTTAATAACAGGCTGAGTAGTTAAATACAGGCTGAGTAGTTAAAAACAGGCTGAGTAGTTCAATACAGGCTGAGTAGTTAAATACAGGCTGAGTAGTTAAAAACAGGCTGAGTAGTTAAATACAGGCTGAGTAGTTAAATACAGGCTGAGTAGTTAAAAACAGGCTGAGTAGTTCAATACAGGCTGAGTAGTTCAATACAGGCTGAGTAGTTAATAACAGGCTGAGTAGTAGTTAAATACAGGCTGAGTAGTTAAAAACAGGCTGAGTAGTTCAATACAGGCTGAGTAGTTAAATACAGGCTGAGTAGTTAAATACAGGCTGAGTAGTTAAAAACAGACTGAGTAGTTAAATACAGGCTGAGTAGTTAAATACAGGCTGAGTAGTTCAATACAGGCTGAGTAGTTCAATACAGGCTGAGTAGTAGTTAAAAACAGGCTGAGTAGTAGTTAAATACAGGCTGAGTAGTTAAAAACAGGCTGAGTAGTTAAATACAGGCTGAGTAGTTAAATACAGGCTGAGTAGTTAAAAACAGGCTGAGTAGTTCAATGCAGGCTGAGTAAAAACAGGCTGAGTAGTTAAATACAGGCTGAGTAGTTAAAAACAGGCTGAGTAGTTCAATACAGGCTGAGTAGTTAAAACAGGCTGAGTAGTTAAATACAGGCTGAGTAGTTAAATACAGGCTGAGTAGTTAAAAACAGGCTGAGTAGTTCAATACAGGCTGAGGTTAAAAACAGGCTGAGTAGTTAAATACAGGCTGAGTAGTTAAAAACAGGCTGAGTAGTTCAATACAGGCTGAGTAGTTAATAACAGGCTGAGTAGTTAAATACAGGCTGAGTAGTTAAAAACAGGCTGAGTAGTTCAATACAGGCTGAGTAGTTAAATACAGGCTGAGTAGTTAAAAACAGGCTGAGTAGTTAAATACAGGCTGAGTAGTTAAAAACAGGCTGAGTAGTTCAATACAGGCTGAGTAGTTAAATACAGGCTGAGTAGTTCAATACAGGCTGAGTAGTTAAATACAGGCTGAGTAGTTAAAAACAGGCTGAGTAGTTCAATACAGGCTGAGTAGTTAAATACAGGCTGAGTAGTAGTTAAAAACAGGCTGAGTAGTAGTTAAAAACAGGCTGAGTAGTTAAATACAGGCTGAGTAGTTAAATACAGGCTGAGTAGTAGTTAAAAACAGGCTGAGTAGTTAAAAACAGGCTGAGTAGTTCAATACAGGCTGAGTAGTTCAATACAGGTTGTGTGGTAGTTAAATACAGGCTGAGTAGTAGTTAAAAACAGGCTGAGTAGTTAAATACAGGCTGAGTAGTTAAATACAGGCTGAGTAGTTAAAAACAGACTGAGTAGTTAAATACAGGCTGAGTAGTTAAAAACAGGCTGAGTAGTTCAATACAGGCTGAGTAGTTCAATACAGGCTGAGTAGTAGTTAAAAACAGGCTGAGTAGTAGTTAAATACAGGCTGAGTAGTTAAATACAGGCTGAGTAGTTAAATACAGGCTGAGTAGTTAAATACAGGCTGAGTAGTTAAAAACAGACTGAGTAGTTAAATACAGGCTGAGTAGTTAAATACAGGCTGAGTAGTTCAATACAGGCTGAGTAGTTAATAACAGGCTGAGTAGTTAAATACAGGCTGAGTAGTTAAATACAGTCTCAGGAGTAGCTAAATACAGGCTGAGAAGTTAAACACAGGCTGAGTAATTAAATACAGGCTGATTAGTAGTTAAAAACAGGCTCAGTAGTTCAATACAGGCTGAGTAGTAAAAAACAGGCTCAGTAGTTAAATACAGGCTGATTAGTAGTTAAAAACAGGCTGAGTAGTTAAATACAGGCTGAGTAGTTAAATACAGGCTGAGTAGTTAAATACAGGCAGGCTGAGTAGTTAAAAACAGGCTGAGTAGTTCAATACAGGCTGAGTAGTTAAAAACAGGCTGAGTAGTTAAATACAGGCTGAGTAGTTAAAAACAGGCTGAGTAGTTCAATACAGGCTGAGTAGTTAATAACAGGCTGAGTAGTTAAATACAGGCTGAGTAGTTAAAAACAGGCTGAGTAGTTCAATACAGGCTGAGTAGTTAAATACAGGCTGAGTAGTAGTTAAAAACAGGCTGAGTAGTTAAATACAGACTGAGTAGTTAAATACAGGCTGAGTAGTTAAAAACAGGCTGAGTAGTTCAATACAGGCTGAGTAGTTCAATACAGGTTGTGTGGTAGTTAAATACAGGCTGAGTAGTAGTTAAATACAGGCTGAGTAGTTAAATACATGCTGAGTAGTAGTTCAATACAGGCTGAGTAGTTAAATACAGGCTGAGTAGTTAAATACAGGCTGAGTAGTTAAAAACAGACTGAGTAGTTAAATACAGGCTGAGTAGTTAAATACAGGCTGAGTAGTTCAATACAGGCTGAGTAGTTCAATACAGGCTGAGTAGTAGTTAAAAACAGGCTGAGTAGTAGTTAAATACAGGCTGAGTAGTTAAATACAGGCTGAGTAGTTAAATACAGGCTGAGTAGTTAAAAACAGGCTGAGTAGTAGTTAAATACAGGCTGAGTAGTTAAATACAGTTGAGTTAAATACAGGCTGAGTAGTTCAATACAGGCTGAGTAGTTCAATACAGGCTGAGTAGTTAAATACAGGCTGAGTAATTCAATACAGGCTGAGTAGTTAAAAACAGGCTGAGTAGTTCAATACAGGCTGAGTAGTTAATAACAGGCTGAGTAGTTAAATGCAGGCTGAGTAGTTAAATACAGGCTGAGTAGTTAAATACAGGCTGAGTAGTTAAATACAGGCTGAGTAGTTCAATACAGGCTGAGTAGTTAAATACAGACTGAGTAGTTAATAACAGGCTGAGTAGTTAAATACAGGCTGAGTAGTTCAATACAGGCTGAGTAGTTCAATACAGGCTGAGTAGTTAAATACAGGCTGAGTAGTTAAATACAGGCTGAGTAGTTCAATACAGGCTGAGTAGTTAAATACAGGCTGAGTAGTTAAATACAGGCTGAGTAGTTAAAAACAGGCTGAGTAGTTCAATACAGGCTGAGTAGTAGTTAAAAACAGGCTGAGTAGTTCAATACAGGCTGAGTAGTTAAAAGGCTGAGGTTCTGAGGCTGAGTAGTTAAAAACAGGCTGAGTAGTTAAATACAGGCTGAGTAGTTAAATACAGGCTGAGTAGTTAAAAACAGGCTGAGTAGTAAAAATACAGGCTGAGTAGTTAAATACAGGCTGAGTAGTTAAAACAGGCTGAGTAGTTAAATACAGGCTGAGTAGTTAAATACAGGCTGAGTAGTTCAATACAGGCTGAGTAGTTCAATACAGGCTGAGTAGTAGTTAAAAACAGGCTGAGTAGTAGTTAAATACAGGCTGAGTAGTTAAATACAGGCTGAGTAGTTAAATACAGGCTGAGTAGTTAAAAACAGGCTGAGTAGTAGTTAAATACAGGCTGAGTAGTTAAATACAGGCTGAGTAATTCAATACAGGCTGAGTAGTTCAATACAGGCTGAGTAGTTCAATACAGGCTGAGTAGTTAAATACAGGCTGAGTAGTAGTTCAATACAGGCTGAGTAGTTAAAAACAGGCTGAGTAGTTAAATGCAGGCTGAGTAGTTAAATGCAGGCTGAGTAGTTACAGGCTGAGTAGTAGTTAAAAACAGGCTGAGTAGTTCAATACAGGCTGAGTAGTTAAATACAGGCTGAGTAGTTAAATACAGGCTGAGTAGTTAAAAACAGGCTGAGTAGTTCAATACAGGCTGAGTAGTAGTTAAAAACAGGCTGAGTAGTTCAATACAGGCTGAGTAGTTCAATACAGGCTGAGTAGTTCAATACAGGCTGAGTAGCTTAAAAACAGGCTGAGTAGTTAAATACAGGCTGAGTAGTTAAATACAGGCTGAGTAGTTAAAAACAGGCTGAGTAGTTAGTGAGTTAAATACAGGCTGAGTAGTTAAATACAGGCTGAGTAGTTCAATACAGGCTGAGTAGTTAAAGTTCAATACAGGCTGAGTAGTTAAATACAGACTGAGTAGTTAAATACAGGCTGAGTAGTTCAATACAGGCTGAGTAGTTAAATACAGGCTGAGTAGTTCAATACAGGCTGAGTAGTTAAATACAGGCTGAGTGGTTAAATACTGGTTGTGTGGTAGTTAAATACAGGTTGAGTAGTAGTTAAATACAGGCTGAGTAGTTAAATACAGGCCGAGTAGTTATATACAGGCTGAGTAGTTAAATACAGGCTGAGTAGCAGTTAAATACAGGCCGAGTATTTAAATACAGGCTGAGTAGTTAAATACAGGCTGAGTAGTTAAATACAGGCCGAGTAGTTAAATACAGGCTGAGTAGTTAAATACAGGCTGAGTAGCAGTTAAATACAGGCTGAGTAGTTAAATACAGGCTGAGTAGTTAAATACAGGCTGAGTAGTTAATAACAGGCCGAGTAGTAGTTAAATACAGGCTGAGTAGTTAAATACAGGCTGAGTAGTAGTTAAATACAGGCTGAGTAATTAAATACAGGCTGAGTAGTTAAATACAGGCTGAGTAGTTAAATACAGGCTGAGTAATTCAATACAGGCTGAGTAGTAGTTAAATACAGGCTGAGTAGTTCAATACAGGCTGAGTAGTTAAATACAGGCTGAGTAGTTAAATACAGGCTGAGTAATTCAATACAGACTGAGTAGTTGAATACAGGCTGAGTAGCAGTTAAATACAGGCTGAGTAGTTAAATACAGGCTGAGTAGTTAAATACAGGCTGAGTAGTAGTTAAATACAGGCTGAGTAGTTAAATACAGGCTGAGTGGTAGTTAAATACAGGCTGAGTAGTTAAAAACAGGCTGAGTGGTAGTTAAATACAGGCTGAGTAGTTAAAAACAGGCTGAGTAGTTCAATGGGCTGAGTAGTTCAATGCAGGCTGAGTAGTTCAAGTTAACAGGCTGAGTAGTTAAATACAGGCTGAGTAGTTAAATACAGGCTGAGTAGTTCAATACTGGCTGAGTAGTTAATAACAGGCTCAGTAGTTCAATACAGGCTGAGTAGTAGTTAAAAACAGGCTCAGTAGTTCAATACAGGCTGAGTAGTAGTTAAAAACAGGCTCAGTAGTTAAATACAGGCTGATTAGTAGTTAAATACAGGCTGAGTAGTAGTTAAAAACAGGCTCAGTAGTTCAATACAGGCTGAGTAGTTAATAACAGGCTGAGTAGTTAAATACAGGCTGAGTAGTTAAATACAGGCTGAGTAGTTAAAAACAGGCTGAGTAGTTCAATGCAGGCTGAGTAGTTAAAAACAGGCTGAGTAGTTAAATACAGGCTGAGTAGTTAAAAACAGGCTGAGTAGTTCAATACAGGCTGAGTAGTTAATAACAGGCTGAGTAGTTAAATACAGGCTGAGTGAGTTTCAATACAGGCTGAGTAGTTAAATACAGGCTGAGTAGTTAAAAACAGGCTGAGTAGTTAAATACAGGCTGAGTAGTTAAAACAGGCTGAGTAGTTAAATACAGGCTGAGTAGTTAAATACAGGCTGAGTAGTTCAATACAGGCTGAGTAGTTAAATACAGGCTGAGTAGTTAATAACAGGCTGAGTAGTTAAATACAGGCTGAGTAGTTAAATACAGTCTCAGGAGTAGCTAAATACAGGCTGAGAAGTTAAACACAGGCTGAGTAATTAATTACAGGCTGATTAGTAGTTAAAAACAGGCTCAGTAGTTCAATACAGGCTGAGTAGTAGTTAAAAACAGGCTCAGTAGTTCAATACAGGCTGAGTAGTAGTTAAAAACAGGCTCAGTAGTTAAATACAGGCTGATTAGTAGTTAAATACAGGCTGAGTAGTAGTTAAAAACAGGCTCAGTAGTTCAATACAGGCTGAGTAGTTAATAACAGGCTGAGTAGTTAAATACAGGCTGAGTAGTTAAATACAGGCTGAGTAGTTAAAAACAGGCTGAGTAGTTCAATGCAGGCTGAGGCTGAGTAGTTAAATACAGGCTGAGTAGTTAAAAACAGGCTGATTAGTTCAATACAGGCTGAGTAGTTAAAAACAGGCTGAGTAGTTCAATACAGGCTGAGTAGTTAAAAACAGGCTGAGTAGTTAAATACAGGCTGAGTAGTTAAAAACAGGCTGAGTAGTTCAATACAGGCTGAGTAGTTAAATACAGGCTGAGTAGTTAAATACAGACTGAGTAGTTAAAAACAGACTGAGTAGTTAAATACAGGCTGAGTAGTTAAAAACAGGCTGAGTAGTAGTTAAAAACAGGCTGAGTAGTTAAATACAGGCTGAGTAGTTAAATACAGGCTGAGTAGTAGTTAAAAACAGGCTGAGTAGTTAAATACAGGCTGAGTAGTTAAAAACAGACTGAGTAGTTAAATACAGGCTGAGTAGTTAAAAACAGGCTGAGTAGTTCAATACAGGCTGAGTAGTTCAATACAGGTTGTGTGGTAGTTAAATACAGGCTGAGTAGTAGTTAAAAACAGGCTGAGTAGTTAAATACAGGCTGAGTAGTTAAATACAGGCTGAGTAGTTAAAAACAGACTGAGTAGTTAAATACAGGCTGAGTAGTTAAAAACAGGCTGAGTAGTTCAATACAGGCTGAGTAGTTCAATACAGGCTGAGTAGTAGTTAAAAACAGGCTGAGTAGTAGTTAAATACAGGCTGAGTAGTTAAATACATGCTGAGTAGTAGTTCAATACAGGCTGAGTAGTTAAATACAGGCTGAGTAGTTAAATACAGGCTGAGTAGTTAAAAACAGACTGAGTAGTTAAAAACAGGCTGAGTAGTTCAATACAGGCTGAGTAGTTCAATACAGGCTGAGTAGTTCAATACAGGCTGAGTAGTTAAATACATGCTGAGTAGTAGTTCAATACAGGCTGAGTAGTTAAAAACAGGCTGAGTAGTTAAATACAGGCTGAGTAATTCAATACAGGCTGAGTCGTTAAAAACAGGCTGAGTAGTTCAATACAGGCTGAGTAGTTAAATACAGACTGAGTAGTTAATAACAGGCTGAGTAGTTAAATACAGGCTGAGTAGTTCAATACAGGCTGAGTAGTTCAATACAGGCTGAGTAGTTAAATACAGGCTGAGTAGTTCAATACAGGCTGAGTAGTTAAATACAGGCTGAGTAGTTAAAAACAGGCTGAGTAGTTCAATACAGGCTGAGTAGTAGTTAAAAACAGGCTGAGTAGTTCAATACAGGCTGAGTAGTTCAATACAGGCTGAGTAGTTCAATACAGGCTGAGTAGTTAAAAACAGGCTGAGTAGTTAAATACAGGCTGAGTAGTTAAATACAGGCTGAGTAGTTAAAAACAGGCTGAGTAGTTAAAAACAGGCTGAGTAGTAGTTAAATACAGGCTGAGTAGTTAAATACAGGCTGAGTAGTTAAAAACAGACTGAGTAGTTAAATACAGGCTGAGTAGTTAAATACAGGCTGAGTAGTTCAATACAGGCTGAGTAGTTCAATACAGGCTGAGTAGTAGTTAAAAACAGGCTGAGTAGTAGTTAAATACAGGCTGAGTAGTTAAATACAGGCTGAGTAGTTAAAAACAGGCTGAGTAGTAGTTAAATACAGGCTGAGTAGTTAAATACAGGCTGAGTAATTCAATACAGGCTGAGTAGTTCAATACAGGCTGAGTAGTTCAATACAGGCTGAGTAGTTAAATACAGGCTGAGTAATTCAATACAGGCTGAGTAGTTAAAAACAGGCTGAGTAGTTCAATACAGGCTGAGTAGTTAATAACAGGCTGAGTAGTTAAATGCAGGCTGAGTAGTTACAGGCTGAGTAGTAGTTAAAAACAGGCTGAGTAGTTCAATACAGGCTGAGTAGTTAAATACAGACTGAGTAGTTAATAACAGGCTGAGTAGTTAAATACAGGCTGAGTAGTTAAATACAGGCTGAGTAGTTAAAAACAGGCTGAGTAGTTCAATACAGGCTGAGTAGTAGTTAAAAACAGGCTGAGTAGTTCAATACAGGCTGAGTAGTTCAATACAGGCTGAGTAGTTCAATACAGGCTGAGTAGTTAAAAACAGGCTGAGTAGTTAAATACAGGCTGAGTAGTTAAATACAGGCTGAGTAGTTAAAAACAGGCTGAGTAGTTAAAAACAGGCTGAGTAGTAGTTAAATACAGGCTGAGTAGTTAAATACAGGCTGAGTAATTCAATACAGGCTGAGTAGTTCAATACAGGCTGAGTAGTTCAATACAGGCTGAGTAGTTAAATACAGACTGAGTAGTTAAATACAGGCTGAGTAGTTCAATACAGGCTGAGTAGTTAAATACAGGCTGAGTAGTTCAATACAGGCTGAGTAGTTAAATACAGGCTGAGTGGTTAAATACTGGTTGTGTGGTAGTTAAATACAGGTTGAGTAGTAGTTAAATACAGGCTGAGTAGTTAAATACAGGCCGAGTAGTTATATACAGGCTGAGTAGTTAAATACAGGCTGAGTAGCAGTTAAATACAGGCCGAGTATTTAAATACAGGCTGAGTAGTTAAATACAGGCTGAGTAGTTAAATACAGGCTGAGTAGTTAAATACAGGCTGAGTAGTTAAATACAGGCTGAGTAGTTAAATACAGGCTGAGTAGTTAAATACAGGCTGAGTAGTTAAATACAGGCTGAGTAGTTAATAACAGGCCGAGTAGTAGTTAAATACAGGCTGAGTAGTTAAATACAGGCTGAGTAGTAGTTAAATACAGGCTGAGTAATTAAATACAGGCTGAGTAGTAGTTAAATACAGGCTGAGTAGTTAAATACAGGCTGAGTAATTCAATACAGGCTGAGTAGTAGTTAAATACAGGCTGAGTAGTTCAATACAGGCTGAGTAGTTAAATACAGGCTGAGTAGTTAAATACAGGCTGAGTAATTCAATACAGACTGAGTAGTTGAATACAGGCTGAGTAGCAGTTAAATACAGGCTGAGTAGTTAAATACAGGCTGAGTAGCAGTTAAATACAGGCTGAGTAGTAGTTAAATACAGGCTGAGTAGTTAAATACAGGCTGAGTAGTAGTTAAATACAGGCTGAGTAGTTAAATACAGGCTGAGTGGTAGTTAAATACAGGCTGAGTAGTTAAAAACAGGCTGTAGTTTAATACAGGCTGAGTAGTTCAATGCAGGCTGAGTAGTTCAATACAGGCTGAGTAGTTAAATACAGGCTGAGTAGTTAAATACAGGCTGAGTAGTTCAATACTGGCTGAGTAGTTAATAACAGGCTCAGTAGTTCAATACAGGCTGAGTAGTAGTTAAAAACAGGCTCAGTAGTTCAATACAGGCTGAGTAGTAGTTAAAAACAGGCTGAGTAGTTAAATACAGGCTGATTAGTAGTTAAATACAGGCTGAGTAGTAGTTAAAAACAGGCTCAGTAGTTCAATACAGGCTGAGTAGTTAATAACAGGCTGAGTAGTTAAATACAGGCTGAGTAGTTAAATACAGGCTGAGTAGTTAAATACAGGCTGAGTAGTTAAAAACAGGCTGAGTAGTTCAATACAGGCTGAGTAGTTAAATACAGGCTGAGTAGTTCAATACAGGCTGAGTAGTTAAATACAGGCTGAGTAGTTAAAAACAGGCTGAGTAGTTAAATACAGGCTGAGTAGTTAAATACAGGCTGAGTAGTTAAATACAGGCTCAGGAGTAGTTAAACACAGGCTGAGTAATTAATTACAGGCTGATTAGTAGTTAAAAACAGGCTCAGTAGTTCAATACAGGCTGAGTAGTAGTTAAAAACAGGCTCAGTAGTTCAATACAGGCTGAGTAGTAGTTAAAAACAGGCTCAGTAGTTAAATACAGGCTGATTAGTAGTTAAATACAGGCTGAGTAGTAGTTAAAAACAGGCTCAGTAGTTCAATACAGGCTGAGTAGTTAATAACAGGCTGAGTAGTTAAATACAGGCTGAGTAGTTAAATACAGGCTGAGTAGTTAAAAACAGGCTGAGTAGTTCAATGCAGGCTGAGTAGTTAAAAACAGGCTGAGTAGTTAAATACAGGCTGAGTAGTTAAAAACAGGCTGATTAGTTCAATACAGGCTGAGTAGTTAAAAACAGGCTGAGTAGTTCAATACAGGCTGAGTAGTTAAAACAGGCTGAGTAGTTAAATACAGGCTGAGTAGTTAAAAACAGGCTGAGTAGTTCAATACAGGCTGAGTAGTTAAATACAGGCTGAGTAGTTAAATACAGGCTGAGTAGTTAAATACAGGCTGAGTAGTTAAAAACAGGCTGAGTAGTTCAATACAGGCTGAGTAGTTAATAACAGGCTGAGTAGTTAAATACAGGCTGAGTAGTTAAAAACAGACTGAGTAGTTAAATACAGGCTGAGTAGTTAAAAACAGGCTGAGTAGTAGTTAAAAACAGGCTGAGTAGTTAAATACAGGCTGAGTAGTTAAATACAGGCTGAGTAGTAGTTAAAAACAGGCTGAGTAGTTAAAAACAGACTGAGTAGTTAAATACAGGCTGAGTAGTTAAAAACAGGCTGAGTAGTTCAATACAGGCTGAGTAGTTCAATACAGGCTGAGTAGTTAAATACAGGCTGAGTAGTAGTTAAAAACAGGCTGAGTAGTTAAATACAGGCTGATTAGTTAAATACAGGCTGAGTAGTTAAATACAGGCTGAGTAGTTAAAAACAGGCTGAGTAGTTCAATACAGGCTGAGTAGTTAAATACAGGCTGAGTAGTTCAATACAGGCTGAGTAGTTAAATACAGGCTGAGTAGTTCAATACAGGCTGAGTAGTTAATAACAGGCTGAGTAGTTAAATACAGGCTGAGTAGTTAAATACAGTCTCAGGAGGAGCTAAATACAGGCTGAGAAGTTAAACACAGGCTGAGTAATTAATTACAGGCTGATTAGTAGTTAAAAACAGGCTCAGTAGTTCAATACAGGCTGAGTAGTAGTTAAAAACAGGCTCAGTAGTTCAATACAGGCTGAGTAGTAGTTAAAAACAGGCTCAGTAGTTAAATACAGGCTGATTAGTAGTTAAATACAGGCTGAGTAGTAGTTAAAAACAGGCTCAGTAGTTCAATACAGGCTGAGTAGTTAATAACAGGCTGAGTAGTTAAATACAGGCTGAGTAGTTAAATACAGGCTGAGTAGTTAAAAACAGGCTGAGTAGTTCAATACAGGCTGAGTAGTTAATAACAGGCTGAGTAGTAGTTAAATACAGGCTGAGTAGTTAAATACAGGCTGAGTAGTTAAAAACAGGCTGAGTAGTTAAATACAGGCTGAGTAGTTAAAAACAGACTGAGTAGTTAAAAACAGGCTGAGTAGTTCAATACAGGCTGAGTAGTTCAATACAGGCTGAGTAGTTCAATACAGGCTGAGTAGTTCAATACAGGCTGAGTAGATAAATACATACTGAGTAGTAGTTCAATACAGGCTGAGTAGTTAAAAACAGGCTGAGTAGTTAAATACAGGCTGAGTAATTCAATACAGGCTGAGTAGTTAAAAACAGGCTGAGTAGCTCAATACAGGCTGAGTAGTTAATAACAGGCTGAGTAGTTCAATATAGGCTGAGTAGTTAATAACAGGCTGAGTAGTTCAATACAGGCTGAGTAGTTAAAAACAGGCTGAGTAGTTCAATACAGGCTGAGTAGTTAAATACAGGCTGAGTAGTTAAAAACAGGCTGAGTAATTAATTACAGGCTGATTAGTAGTTAAAAACAGGCTCAGTAGTTCAATACAGGCTGAGTAGTAGTTAAAAACAGGCTCAGTAGTTCAATACAGGCTGAGTAGTAGTTAAAAACAGGCTCAGTAGTTCAATACAGGCTGAGTAGTTAATAACAGGCTGAGTAGTTAAATACAGGCTGAGTAGTTAAATACAGGCTGAGTAGTAGTTAAATACAGGCTGAGTAGTTAAATACAGGCCGAGTAGTTATATACAGGCTGAGTAGTTAAATACAGGCTGAGTAGCAGTTAAATACAGGCTGAGTAGTTAAATACAGGCTGAGTAGTTAAATACAGGCTGAGTAGTTAAATACAGGCTGAGTAGTTAAATACAGGCTGAGTAGTTAAATACAGGCTGAGTAGTTAAATACAGGCTGAGTAGTTAAATACAGGCTGAGTAGTTAAATACAGGCTGAGTAGTTAATAACAGGCTGAGTAGTAGTTAAATACAGGCTGAGTAGTTAAATACAGGCTGAGTAGTTAAATACAGGCTGAGTAGTAGTTAAATACAGGCTGAGTAATTAAATACAGGCTGAGTAGTAGTTAAATACAGGCTGAGTAGTTAAATACAGGCTGAGTAATTCAATACAGGCTGAGTAGTAGTTAAATACAGGCTGAGTAGTTCAATACAGGCTGAGTAGTTAAATACAGGCTGAGTAGTTAAATACAGGCTGAGTAATTCAATACAGACTGAGTAGTTGAATACAGGCTGAGTAGCAGTTAAATACAGGCTGAGTAGTTAAATACAGGCTGAGTAGCAGTTAAATACAGGCTGAGTAGTAGTTAAATACAGGCTGAGTAGTTAAATACAGGCTGAGTAGTAGTTAAATACAGGCTGAGTAGTTAAATACAGGCTGAGTGGTAGTTAAATACAGGCTGAGTAGTTAAAAACAGGCTGAGTAGTTCAATGCAGGCTGAGTAGTTCAATGCAGGCTGAGTAGTTCAATACAGGCTGAGTAGTTAAATACAGGCTGAGTAGTTAAATACAGGCTGAGTAGTTCAATACTGGCTGAGTAGTTAATAACAGGCTCAGTAGTTCAATACAGGCTGAGTAGTAGTTAAAAACAGGCTCAGTAGTTCAATACAGGCTGAGTAGTAGTTAAAAACAGGCTGAGTAGTTAAATACAGGCTGATTAGTAGTTAAATACAGGCTGAGTAGTAGTTAAAAACAGGCTCAGTAGTTCAATACAGGCTGAGTAGTTAATAACAGGCTGAGTAGTTAAATACAGGCTGAGTAGTTAAATACAGGCTGAGTAGTTAAAAACAGGCTGAGTAGTTCAATGCAGGCTGAGTAGTTAAAAACAGGCTGAGTAGTTAAATACAGGCTGAGTAGTTAAAAACAGGCTGAGTAGTTCAATATAGGCTGAGTAGTTAAAAACAGGCTGAGTAGTTCAATACAGGCTGAGTAGTTAATAACAGGCTGAGTAGTTAAATACAGGCTGAGTAGTTAAAAACAGACTGAGTAGTTAAAAACAGACTGAGTAGTTAAATACAGGCTGAGTAGTTAAAAACAGGCTGAGTAGTAGTTAAAAACAGGCTGAGTAGTTAAATACAGGCTGAGTAGTTAAATACAGGCTGAGTAGTAGTTAAAAACAGGCTGAGTAGTTCAATACAGGCTGAGTAGTTAATAACAGGCTGAGTAGTAGTTAAATACAGGCTGAGTAGTTCAATACAGGCTGAGTAGTTAATAACAGGCTGAGTAGTTAAATACAGGCTGAGTAGTTAAAAACAGACTGAGTAGTTAAAAACAGACTGAGTAGTTAAATACAGGCTGAGTAGTTAAAAACAGGCTGAGTAGTAGTTAAAAACAGGCTGAGTAGTTAAATACAGGCTGAGTAGTTAAATACAGGCTGAGTAGTAGTTAAAAACAGGCTGAGTAGTTAAATACAGGCTGAGTAGTTAAAAACAGACTGAGTAGTTAAATACAGGCTGAGTAGTTAAAAACAGGCTGAGTAGTTCAATACAGGCTGAGTAGTTCAATACAGGTTGTGTGGTAGTTAAATACAGGCTGAGTAGTAGTTAAAAACAGGCTGAGTAGTTAAATACAGGCTGAGTAGTTAAATACAGGCTGAGTAGTTAAAAACAGACTGAGTAGTTAAATACAGGCTGAGTAGTTAAAAACAGGCTGAGTAGTTCAATACAGGCTGAGTAGTTCAATACAGGCTGAGTAGTAGTTAAAAACAGGCTGAGTAGTAGTTAAATACAGGCTGAGTAGTTAAATACATGCTGAGTAGTAGTTCAATACAGGCTGAGTAGTTAAATACAGGCTGAGTAGTTAAATACAGGCTGAGTAGTTAAAAACAGACTGAGTAGTTAAAAACAGGCTGAGTAGTTCAATACAGGCTGAGTAGTTCAATACAGGCTGAGTAGTTCAATACAGGCTGAGTAGTTCAATACAGGCTGAGTAGTTAAATACATGCTGAGTAGTAGTTCAATACAGGCTGAGTAGTTAAAAACAGGCTGAGTAGTTAAATACAGGCTGAGTAATTCAATACAGGCTGAGTAGTTAAAAACAGGCTGAGTAGTTCAATGCAGGCTGAGTAGTTAAAAACAGGCTGAGTAGTTAAATACAGGCTGAGTAGTTAAAAACAGGCTGAGTAGTTCAATATAGGCTGAGTAGTTAAAAACAGGCTGAGTAGTTCAATACAGGCTGAGTAGTTAATAACAGGCTGAGTAGTTAAATACAGGCTGAGTAGTTAAAAACAGACTGAGTAGTTAAAAACAGACTGAGTAGTTAAATACAGGCTGAGTAGTTAAAAACAGGCTGAGTAGTAGTTAAAAACAGGCTGAGTAGTTAAATACAGGCTGAGTAGTTAAATACAGGCAGAGTAGTAGTTAAAAACAGGCTGAGTAGTTAAATACAGGCTGAGTAGTTAAAAACAGGCTGAGTAGTTAAATACAGGCTGAGTAGTTAAAAACAGGCTGAGTAGTTCAATACAGGCTGAGTAGTTAAAAACAGGCTGAGTAGTTCAATACAGGCTGAGTAGTTCAATACAGGCTGAGTAGTTAATAACAGGCTGAGTAGTAGTTAAATACAGGCTGAGTAGTTCAATACAGGCTGAGTAGTTAATAACAGGCTGAGTAGTTAAATACAGGCTGAGTAGTTAAAAACAGACTGAGTAGTTAAAAACAGACTGAGTAGTTAAATACAGGCTGAGTAGTTAAAAACAGGCTGAGTAGTTAAAAACAGGCTGAGTAGTTAAATACAGGCTGAGTAGTTAAATACAGGCTGAGTAGTTAAAAACAGGCTGAGTAGTTAAATACAGGCTGAGTAGTTAAAAACAGGCTGAGTAGTTAAATACAGGCTGAGTAGTTAAAAACAGGCTGAGTAGTTCAATACAGGCTGAGTAGTTCAATACAGGCTGTGTGTAGTTAAATACAGGCTGAGTAGTTTAAAAACAGGCTGAGTAGTTAAATACAGGCTGAGTAGTTAAATACAGGCTGAGTAGTTAAAAACAGACTGAGTAGTTAAATACAGGCTGAGTAGTTAAAAACAGGCTGAGTAGTTCAATACAGGCTGAGTAGTTCAATACAGGCTGAGTAGTAGTTAAAAACAGGCTGAGTAGTAGTTAAATACAGGCTGAGTAGTTAAATACATGCTGAGTAGTAGTTCAATACAGGCTGAGTAGTTAAATACAGCCTGAGTAGTTAAATACAGGCTGAGTAGTTAAAAACAGACTGAGTAGTTAAAAACAGGCTGAGTAGTTCAATACAGGCTGAGTAGTTCAATACAGGCTGAGTAGTTCAATACAGGCTGAGTAGTTCAATACAGGCTGAGTAGTTAAATACATGCTGAGTAGTAGTTCAATACAGGCTGAGTAGTTAAAAACAGGCTGAGTAGTTAAATACAGGCTGAGTAATTCAATACAGGCTGAGTAGTTAAAAACAGGCTGAGTAGTTCAATACAGGCTGAGTAGTTAATAACAGGCTGAGTAGTTAAATGCAGGCTGAGTAGTTAAATGCAGGCTGAGTAGTTACAGGCTGAGTAGTAGTTAAAAACAGGCTGAGTAGTTCAATACAGGCTGAGTAGTTAAATACAGACTGAGTAGTTAATAACAGGCTGAGTAGTTAAATACAGGCTGAGTAGTTAAATACAGGCTGAGTAGTTAAAAACAGGCTGAGTAGTTCAATACAGGCTGAGTAGTAGTTCAATACAGGCTGAGTAGTTCAATACAGGCTGAGTAGTTCAATACAGGCTGAGTAGTTAAATACAGGCTGAGTAGTTCAATACAGGCTGAGTAGTTAGATACAAGCTGAGTAGTTAAATACAGGCTGAGTAATTCAATACAGGCTGAGTAGTTCAATACAGGCTGAGTAGTTCAATACAGGCTGAGTAGTTAAATACAGACTAAGTAGTTAAATACAGGCTGAGTAGTTCAATACAGGCTGAGTAGTTAAATACAGGCTGAGTAGTTAAATACAGGCTGAGTAGTAGTTAAATACAGGTTGAGTAGTAGTTAAATACAGGCTGAGTAGTTAAATACAGGCCGAGTAGTTATATACAGGCTGAGTAGTTAAATACAGGCTGAGTAGTTAAATACAGGCTGAGTAGTTAAAAACAGGCTGAGTAGTTCAATACAGGCTGAGTAGTAGTTCAATACAGGCTGAGTAGTTCAATACAGGCTGAGTAGTTAAATACAGGCTGAGTAGTTCAATACAGGCTGAGTAGTTAATACAGGCTGAGTAGTTAAATACAGGCTGAGTAGTTAAATACAGGCTGAGTAGTTCAATACAGGCTGAGTAGTTAAATACAGACTAAGTAGTTAAATACAGGCTGAGTAGTTCAATACAGGCTGAGTAGTTAAATACAGGCTGAGTAGTTAAATACAGGCTGAGTAGTAGTTAAATACAGGTTGAGTAGTAGTTAAATACAGGCTGAGTAGTTAAATACAGGCCGAGTAGTTATATACAGGCTGAGTAGTTAAATACAGGCTGAGTAGCAGTTAAATACAGGCCGAGTATTTAAATACAGGCTGAGTAGTTAAATACAGGCTGAGTAGTTAAATACAGGCCGAGTAGTTAAATACAGGCTGAGTAGTTAAATACAGGCTGAGTAGTTAAATACAGACTGAGTAGCAGTTAAATACAGGCTGAGTAGTTAAATACAGGCTGAGTAGTTAAATACAGGCTGAGTAGTTAATAACAGGCTGAGTAGTAGTTAAATACAGGCTGAGTAGTTAAATACAGGCTGAGTAGTTAAATACAGGCTGAGAAGTTAAACACAGGCTGAGTAATTAAATACAGGCTGAGTAGTAGTTAAATACAGGCTGAGTAGTTAAATACAGGCTGAGTAATTCAATACAGGCTGAGTAGTAGTTAAATACAGGCTGAGTAGTTCAATACAGGCTGAGTAGTTAAATACAGGCTGAGTAGTTAAATACAGGCTGAGTAATTCAATACAGACTGAGTAGTTGAATACAGGCTGAGTAGCAGTTAAATACAGGCTGAGTAGTTAAATACAGGCTGAGTAGTAGTTAAATACAGGCTGAGTAGTTAAATACAGGCTAAGTAGTAGTTAAATACAGGCTGAGTAGTTAAATACAGGCTGAGTGGTAGTTAAATACAGGCTGAGTAGTTAAAAACAGGCTGAGTAGTTCAATGCAGGCTGAGTAGTTCAATGCAGGCTGAGTAGTTCAATACAGGCTGAGTAGTTAAATACAGGCTGAGTAGTTCAATACTGGCTGAGTAGTTAATAACAGGCTCAGTAGTTCAATACAGGCTGAGTAGTAGTTAAAAACAGGCTCAGTAGTTCAATACAGGCTGAGTAGTAGTTAAAAACAGGCTCAGTAGTTAAATACAGGCTGATTAGTAGTTAAATACAGGCTGAGTAGTAGTTAAAAACAGGCTCAGTAGTTCAATACAGGCTGAGTAGTTAATAACAGGCTGAGTAGTTAAATACAGGCTGAGTAGTTAAATACAGGCTGAGTAGTTAAAAACAGGCTGAGTAGTTAAAAACAGGCTGAGTAGTTCAATGCAGGCTGAGTAGTTAAAAACAGGCTGAGTAGTTAAATACAGGCTGAGTAGTTAAAAACAGGCTGAGTAGTTCAATATAGGCTGAGTAGTTAATAACAGGCTGAGTAGTTAAATACAGGCTGAGTAGTTAAAAACAGGCTGAGTAGTTCAATACAGGCTGAGTAGTTAAATACAGGCTGAGTAGTTAAAAACAGGCTGAGTAGTTAAATACAGGCTGAGTAGTTAAAAACAGGCTGAGTAGTTCAATACAGGCTGAGTAGTTAAATACAGGCTGAGTAGTTCAATACAGGCTGAGTAGTTAATAACAGGCTGAGTAGTTAAATACAGGCTGAGTAGTTAAATACAGTCTCAGGAGTAGCTAAATACAGGCTGAGAAGTTAAACACAGGCTGAGTAATTAATTACAGGCTGATTAGTAGTTAAAACAGGCTCAGTAGTTCAATACAGGCTGAGTAGTAGTTAAAAACAGGCTCAGTAGTTCAATACAGGCTGAGTAGTTAAACACAGGCTGAGTAGTTAAATACAGGCTGATTAGTAGTTAAAAACAGGCTGAGTAGTTCAATACAGGCTGAGTAGTTAAATACAGGCTGAGTAGTTAAAAACAGACTGAGTAGTTAAAAACAGACTGAGTAGTTAAATACAGGCTGAGTAGTTAAATACAGGCTGAGTAGTTAAAAACAGGCTGAGTAGTTAAATACAGGCTGAGTAGTTAATAACAGGCTGAGTAGTTAAATACAGGCTGAGTAGTTAAATACAGGCTGAGTAGTTAAAAACAGGCTGAGTAGTTCAATACAGGCTGAGTAGTTAATAACAGGCTGAGTAGTAGTTAAATACAGGCTGAGTAGTTAAATACAGGCTGAGTAGTTAAAAACAGGCTGAGTAGTTAAAAACAGGCTGAGTAGTTAAATACAGGCTGAGTAGTTAAAAACAGGCTGAGTAGTTCAATACAGGCTGAGTAGTTAAATACAGGCTGAGTAGTTCAATACAGGCTGAGTAGTTAATAACAGGCTGAGTAGTTAAATACAGGCTGAGTAGTTAAAAACAGACTGAGTAGTTAAAAACAGGCTGAGTAGTTAAATACAGGCTGAGTAGTTAAAAACAGGCTGAGTAGTTCAATACAGGCTGAGTAGTTCAATACAGGCTGAGTAGTTAATAACAGGCTGAGTAGTTAAATACAGGCTGAGTAGTTAAATACAGGCTGAGTAGTTAAAAACAGGCTGAGTAGTTCAATACAGGCTGAGTAGTTAAAAACAGGCTGAGTAGTTAAATACAGGCTGAGTAGTTAAAAACAGGCTGAGTAGTTAAAAACAGACTGAGTAGTTAAATACAGGCTGAGTAGTTAAAAACAGGCTGAGTAGTAGTTAAAAACAGGCTGAGTAGTTAAATACAGGCTGAGTAGTTAAATACAGGCTGAGTAGTTTAAATACAGGCTGAGTAGTTAAATACAGGCTGAGTAGTTAAAAACAGGCTGAGTAGTTAAATACAGGCTGAGTAGTTAAAAACAGGCTGAGTAGTTCAATACAGGCTGAGTAGTTAAAAACAGGCTGAGTAGTTCAATACAGGCTGAGTAGTTCAATACAGGCTGAGTAGTTAATAACAGGCTGAGTAGTAGTTAAATACAGGCTGAGTAGTTCAATACAGACTGAGTAGTTAAAAACAGGCTGAGTAGTTAAATACAGGCTGAGTAGTTAAAAACAGGCTGAGTAGTTCAATACAGGCTGAGTAGTTAAATACAGGCTGAGTAGTTAAATACAGGCTGAGTAGTTGGCTGAGTAGTTAATAACAAGCTGAGTAGTTAAATACAGGCTGAGTAGTTAAAAACAGACTGAGTAGTTAAAAACAGACTGAGTAGTTAAATACAGGCTGAGTAGTTAAAAACAGGCTGAGTAGTTCAATACAGGCTGAGTAGTTCAATACACGCTGAGTAGTTAAATACAGGCTGAGTAGTTAAAAACAGGCTGAGTAGTTCTATATAGGCTGAGTAGTTAAAAACAGGCTGAGTAGTTCAATACAGGCTGAGTAGTTAATAACAGGCTGAGTAGTTAAATACAGGCTGAGTAGTTAAAAACAGGCTGAGTAGTTAAAACAGGCTGAGTAGTTAAATACAGGCTGAGTAGTTAAAAACAGGCTGAGTAGTTTAAAAACAGGCTGAGTAGTTAAATACAGGCTGATAGTTAAATACAGGCTGAGTAGTAGTTAAAAACAAGTAGTTAAATACAGGCTGAGTAGTTAAAAACAGGCTGAAGTTAAATACAGGCTGAGTAGTTAAAAACAGGCTGAGTAGTTCAATACAGGCTGAGTAGTTAAATACAGGCTGAGTAGTTAAATACAGGCTGAGTAGTTAAATACAGGCTGAGTAGTTAAATACAGGCTGAGTAGTTAAATACAGGCTGAGTAGTTCAATACAGGCTGAGTAGTTAATAACAGGCTGAGTAGTTAAATACAGGCTGAGTAGTTAAAAACAGACTGAGTAGTTAAAAACAGACTGAGTAGTTAAATACAGGCTGAGTAGTTAAAAACAGGCTGAGTAGTAGTTAAAAACAGGCTGAGTAGTTAAATACAGGCTGAGTAGTTAAATACAGGCTGAAGTTAAAACAGGCTGAGGCTGAGTAGTTAAATACAGGCTGAGTAGTTAAAAACAGACTGAGTAGTTAAATACAGGCTGAGTAGTTAAAAACAGGCTGAGTAGTTCAATACAGGCT
Source organism: Oncorhynchus nerka (assembly GCF_034236695.1). Classification (NCBI taxonomy): domain Eukaryota; kingdom Metazoa; phylum Chordata; class Actinopteri; order Salmoniformes; family Salmonidae; genus Oncorhynchus; species Oncorhynchus nerka. The sequence continues at coordinate 92,726,157 of NC_088417.1, forward strand.
GAGTAGTTCAATACAGGTTGTGTGGTAGTTAAATACAGGCTGAGTAGTAGTTAAAAACAGGCTGAGTAGTTAAATACAGGCTGAGTAGTTAAATACAGGCTGAGTAGTTAAAAACAGACTGAGTAGTTAAATACAGGCTGAGTAGTTAAAAACAGGCTGAGTAGTTCAATACAGGCTGAGTAGTTCAATACAGGCTGAGTAGTAGTTAAAAACAGGCTGAGTAGTAGTTAAATACAGGCTGAGTAGTTAAATACAGGCTGAGTAGTAGTTCAATACAGGCTGAGTAGTTAAATACAGGCTGAGTAGTTAAATACAGGCTGAGTAGTTAAAACAGGCTGAGTAGTTAAAAACAGGCTGAGTAGTTCAATACAGGCTGAGTAGTTCAAAACAGGCTGAGTAGTTCTACAGGCTGAGTAGTTAAATACAGGCTGAGTAGTTAAATACAGGCTGAGTAGTTCAAAACAGACTGAGTAGTTAAATACAGGCTGAGTAGTTAAATACAGGCTGAGTAGTTAAAAACAGACTGAGTAGTTAAATACAGGCTGAGTAGTTCAATACAGGCTGAGTAGTTAAAAACAGGCTGAGTAGTTCAAAAACAGGCTGAGTAGTTAATAACAGGCTGAGTAGTTAAATACAGGCTGAGTAGTTAAATGCAGGCTGAGTAGTTAAAAACAGGCTGAGAGTAGTTAAAAACAGGCTGAGTAGTTCAATACAGGCTGAGTAGTTAAATACAGGCTGAGTAGTTAAATACAGGCTGAGTAGTTAAATACAGGCTGAGTAGTTAAATACAGGCTGAGTAGTTAAAAACAGGCTGAGTAGTTCAATACAGGCTGAGTAGTAGAGTAGTTCAATACAGGCTGAGTAGTTCAATAGGCTGAGTAGTTCAATACAGGCTGAGTAGTTAAAAACAGGCTGAGTAGTTAAATACAGGCTGAGTAGTTTAAATACAGGCTGAGTAGTTAAATACAGGCTGAGTAGTTAATACAGGCTGAGTAGTTAAATACAGGCTGAGTAGTTAAATACAGTTAAAATACAGGCTGAGTAGTTCAATACAGGCTGAGTAGTTAAATACAGGCTGAGTAGTTCAATACAGGCTGAGTAGTTAATACAGGCTGAGTAAATACTGTTAAAATACAGGCTGAGTAGTAGTTAAATACAGGCTGAGTAGTTAAATACAGGCTGAGTAGTTATATACAGGCTTAAAATACAGGCTGAGTAGTTAAATACAGGCTGAGTAGTTAAATACAGGCTGAGTAGTTAAATACAGGCTGAGTAGTTAAATACAGGCTGAGTAGTTAAATACAGGCTGAGTAGTTAAATACAGACTGAGTAGTTCAGTAAATACAGGCTGAGTAGTTAAATACAGGCTGAGTAGTTAAATACAGGCTGAGTAGTTAAATACAGGCTGAGTAGTAGTTCAATACAGGCTGAGTAGTAGTTAAATACAGGCTGAGTAGTTAAATACAGGCTGAGTAATTAAATACAGGCTGAGTAGTTAAATACAGGCTGAGTAGTTCAATACAGGCTGAGTAGTTAAATACAGGCTGAGTAGTTAAATACAGGCTGAGTAGTTCAATACAGGCTGAGTAGTTAATACAGGCTGAGTAGCAGTTAAATACAGGCTGAGTAGTTAAATACAGGCTGAGTAGCTTAAATACAGGCTGAGTAGTTAAATACAGGCTGAGTAGTTAAATACAGGCTGTAGTAGTTAAATACAGGCTGAGTAGTTAAATACAGGCTGAGTAGTTAAATACAGGCTGAGTAGTTAAAAACAGGCTGAGTAGTTCAATGCAGGCTGAGTAGTTCAATGCAGGCTGAGTAGTTCAAATACAGGCTGAGTAGTTAAATACAGGCTGAGTAGTTCAATACTGGCTGAGTAGTTAATAACAGGCTGAGTAGTTCAATACAGGCTGAGTAGTTAAAAACAGGCTGAGTAGTTCAATACAGGCTGAGTAGTAGTTAAAACAGGCTGAGTAGTTAAATACAGGCTGATTAGTAGTTAAATACAGGCTGAGTAGTAGTTAAAAACAGGCTGAGTAGTTCAATACAGGCTGAGTAGTTAAATACAGGCAGGCTGAAATACAGTAGTTAAATACAGGCTGAGTAGTTAAATACAGGCTGAGTAGTTAAAAACAGTTAAATGAGGCTGAGTAGTTAAAAACAGGCTGAGTAGTTCAATATAGGCTGAGTAGTTAATAACAGGCTGAGTAGTTAAATACAGGCTGAGTAGTTAAAAACAGGCTGAGTAGTTCAATACAGGCTGAGTAGAGGCTAGTTAAAAACAGGCTGAGTAGTTAAAAACAGGCTGAGTAGTTAAATACAGGCTGAGTAGTTAAATACAGGCTGAGTAGTTAAATACAGGCTGAGTAGTTCAATACAGGCTGAGTAGTTAAAGTTAACAGGCTGAGTAGTTCAAATACAGGCTGAGTAGTTAAATACAGGCTGAGTAGTTCAATACAGGCTGAGTAGTTAAAACAGGCTGAGTAGTTAAATACAGGCTGAGTAGTTAAATACAGGCTGAGTAGTTAAATACAGGCTGAGTAGTTAAATACAGGCTGAGTAGTTAAATACAGGCTGAGTAGTTCAATACAGGCTGAGTAAAAACAGGCTGAGTAGTTAAATACAGGCTGAGTAGTTCAATACAGGCTGAGTAGTTAAATACAGGCTGAGTAGTTCAATACAGGCTGAGTAGTTAATACAGGCTGAGTGGTTAAATACTGAGTAGTTAAATACAGGCTGAGTAGTAGTTAAATACAGGCTGAGTAGTTAAATACAGGCTGAGTAGTTAAATACAGGCTGAGTAGTTAAATACAGGCTGAGTAGTTCAATTAAATACAGGCTGAGTAGTTAAATACAGGCTGAGTAGTTAAATACAGGCTGAGTAGTTAAATACAGGCTGAGTAGTTAAATACAGGCTGAGTAGTTAAATACAGGCTGAGTAAAAACAGGCTGAGTAGTTAAATACAGGCTGAGTAGTTAAATACAGGCTGAGTAGTTAAAACAGGCTGAGTAGTAGTTAAAAACAGGCTGAGTAGTTAAATACAGGCTGAGTAGTTAAATACAGGCTGAGTAGTTAAACACAGGCAGGCTGAGTAGTTAAATACAGGCTGAGTAGTTAAATACAGGCTGAGTAGTTCAATACAGGCTGAGTAGTTTAAATACAGGCTGAGTAGTTAAATACAGGCTGAGTAGTTAAATACAGGCTGAGTAGTTAAATACAGGCTGAGTAGTTAATACAGGCTGAGTAGTTGAATACAGGCTGAGTAGTTAAATACAGGCTGAGTAGTTAAATACAGGCTGAGTAGTTAAATACAGGCTGAGTAGTTAAATACAGGCTGAGTAGTTAAATACAGGCTGAGTAGTTAAATACAGGCTGAGTAGTTAAATACAGGCTGAGTAGTTAAAAAAAAGGCTGAGTAGTTCAATACAGGTTCTGAGGCTGAGTAGTTCAATACAGGCTGAGTAGTTAAAAAACAGGCTGAGTTCAATACAGGCTGAGTAGTTAAAACAGGCTGAGTAGTTAAATACAGGCTGAGTAGTAGTTAAAAACAGGCTGAGTAGTTCAATACAGGCTGAGTAGTAGTTAAAAACAGGCTGAGTAGTTAAATACAGGCTGATTAGTAGTTAAATACAGGCTGAGTAGTTAAAAACAGGCTGTAGTTCAATACAGGCTGAGTAGTTAATAACAGGCTGAGTAGTTAAATACAGGCTGAGTAGTTAAATACAGGCTGAGTAGTTAAAACAGGCTGAGTAGTTCAATACAGGCTGAGTAGGCTGAGTAGTTAAATACAGGCTGAGTAGTTAAAAATACAGGCTGAGTAGTTAAATACAGGCTGAGTAGTTAAATACAGGCTGAGTAGTTAAAAACAGGCTGAGTAGTTAAAAACAGGCTGAGTAGTTCAAATACAGGCTGAGTAGTTCAATACAGGCTGAGTAGTTAAAACAGGCTGAGTAGTAGTTAAATACAGGCTGAGTAGTTAAATACAGGCTGAGTAGTTAAAAACAGGCTGAGTAGTTCAATACAGGCTGAGTAGTTAATAACAGGCTGAGTAGTTAAATACAGGCTGAGTAGTTAAAAACAGGCTGAGTAGTTAAAAACAGGCTGAGTAGTTAAAAACAGGCTGAGTAGTTTAAAAACAGGCTGAGTAGTTAAATACAGGCTGAGTAGTTAAATACAGGCTGAGTAGTTAAATACAGGCTGAGTAGTTAAATACAGGCTGAGTAGTTAAATACAGGCTGAGTAGTTAAAACAGGCTGAGTAGTTAAATACAGGCTGAGTAGTTAAAACAGGCTGAGTAGTTCAATACAGGCTGAGTAGTTAAATACAGGCTGAGTAAAAACAGGCTGAGTAGTTAAATACAGGCTGAGTAGTTAAATACAGGCTGAGTAGTTAAATACAGGCTGAGTAGTTAAAACAGGCTGAGTAGTTAAAAACAGGCTGAGTAGTTAAATACAGGCTGAAAAACAGGCTGAGTAGTTCAATACAGGCTGAGTAGTTAAATACAGGCTGAGTAGTTAAATACAGGCTGAGTAGTTCAATACAGGCTGAGTAGTTAAATACAGGCTGAGTAGTTAAATACAGGCTGAGTAGTTAAATACAGGCTGAGTAGTTAAAAACAGGCTTAAAAACAGGCTGAGTAGTTAAATACAGGCTGAGTAGTTAAAAACAGGCTGAGTAGTTAAATACAGGCTGAGTAGTTAAAAACAGGCTGAGTAGTTCAATACAGGCTGAGTAGTTAATACAGGCTGTGTAGTAGTTAAATACAGGCTGAGTAGTTTAAAAACAGGCTGAGTAGTTAAATACAGGCTGAGTAGTTAAATACAGTGAGTAGTTAAAACAGGCTGAGTAGTTAAATACAGGCTGAGTAGTTAAAACAGGCTGAGTAGTTCAATACAGGCTGAGTAGTTCAATACAGGCTGAGTAGTTAAAAACAGGCTGAGTAGTAGTTAAATACAGGCTGAGTAGTTAAATACAGGCTGAGTAGTAGTTCAAACAGGCTGAGTAGTTAAATACAGGCTGAGTAGTTAAATACAGGCTGAGTAGTTAAAAACAGGCTGAGTAGTTAAAAACAGGCTGAGTAGTTAATACAGGCTGAGTAGTTAATACAGGCTGAGTAGTTAAAACAGGCTGTTAGTTAAATACAGGCTGAGTAGTTAAAAACAGGCTGAGTAGTTAAATACAGGCTGAGTAGTTAAAAACAGGCTGAGTAGTTAAATACAGGCTGAGTAGTTAAATACAGGCTGAGTAAAAACAGGCTGAGTAGTTAAATACAGGCTGAGTAGTTAAATACAGGCTGAGTAGTTAAATACAGGCTGAGTAGTTAAAAACAGGCTGAGTAGTTAAATACAGGCTGAGTAGTTAAATACAGGCTGAGTAGTTAAATACAGGCTGAGTAGTTAAATACAGGCTGAGGCTGAGTAGTTAAATACAGGCTGAGTAGTAGTTAAATACAGGCTGAGTAGTTAAATACAGGCTGAGTAGTTAAATACAGGCTGAGTAGTAGTTAAATACAGGCTGAGTAGTTAAATACAGGCTGAGTAGTTAAATACAGGCTGAGTAGTTAAAACAGGCTGAGTAGTTCAGGCTGAGTAGTTAAATACAGGCTGAGTAGTTTAAATACAGGCTGAGTAGTTAAATACAGGCTGAGTAGCAGTTAAATACAGGCTGAGTAGTAGTTAAATACAGGCTGAGTAGTTAAATACAGGCTGAGTAGTTAAATACAGGCTGAGTAGTTAAATACAGGCTGAGTAGTAGTTAAATACAGGCTGAGTAGTTAAAACAGGCTGAGTAGTTAAATACAGGCTGAGTAGTTCAATGCAGGCTGAGTAGTTCAATACAGGCTGAGTAGTTAAATACAGTAGTTTCAAACAGGCTGAGTAGTTAAATACAGGCTGAGTAGTTTAAAAACAGGCTGAGTAGTTCAATACAGGCTGAGTAGTAGTTAAAAACAGGCTGAGTAGTTAAATACAGGCTGAGTAGTTAAATACAGGCTGAGTAGTTTAAAAACAGGCTGAGTAGTTCAATACAGGCTGAGTAGTTAAATACAGGCTGAGTAGTTAAATACAGGCTGAGTAGTTAAAAACAGGCTGAGTAGTTCAAAGTAGTTAAAAACAGGCTGAGTAGTTAAATACAGGCTGAGTAGTTAAAAACAGGCTGAGTAGTTAAATACAGGTTAAATACAGGCTGAGTAGTTAAATACAGGCTGAGTAGTTAAAAACAGGCTGAGTAGTTCAAATACAGGCTGAGTAGTTAAATACAGGCTGAGTAGTTAATACAGGCTGAGTAGTTAAATACAGGCTGAGTAGTTCAATACAGGCTGAGTAGTTAAAAACAGGCTGAGTAGTTAAATACAGGCTGAGTAGTTAAATACAGGCTTAAATACAGGCTGAGTAGTTAATAACAGGCTGAGTAGTTAAATACAGGCTGAGTAGTTAAATACAGGCTGAGTAGTTAAATACAGGCTGAGTAGTTAAATACAGGCTGAGTAGTTAAATACAGGCTGAGTAGTTCAATACAGGCTGAGTAGTTAAATACAGACTGAGTAGTTAAATACAGGCTGAGTAGTTCAATACAGGCTGAAGTTAAATACAGGCTGAGTAGTTCAATACAGGCTGAGTAGTTAGATACAGGCTGAGTGGTTAAATACTGGTTGTGTGGTAGTTAAATACAGGCTGAGTAGTAGTTAAATACAGGCTGAGTAGTTAAATACAGGCTGAGTAGTTAATACAGGCTGAGTAGTTAAATACAGGCTGAGTAGTTAAATACAGGCTGAGTAGTTAAATACAGGCTGAGTAGTTAAATACAGGCTGAGTAGTTAAATACAGGCTGAGTAGTTAAATACAGGCTGAGTAGTTAAATACAGGCTGAGTAGTTAAATACAGGCTGAGTAGTTAAATACAGGCTGAGTAGTTAAATACAGGCTGAGTAGTTAAACACAGGCTGAGTAGTTAAATACAGGCTGAGTAGTAGTTAAATACAGGCTGAGTAGTTAAATACAGGCTGAGTAGTTAAATACAGGCTGAGTAGTTAAATACAGGCTGAGTAGTTCAATACAGGCTGAGTAGTTAAAACAGGCTGAGTAGTTAAATACAGGCTGAGTAGTTAAAAACAGGCTGAGTAGTTCAATACAGGCTGAGTAGTTGAATACAGGCTGAGTAGTTAAATACAGGCTGAGTAGTTAAATACAGGCTGAGTAGTTAAATACAGGCTGAGTAGTAGTTAAATACAGGCTGAGTAGTTAAATACAGGCTGAGTAGTAGTTAAATACAGGCTGAGTAGTTAAATACAGGCTGAGTAGGTAAAATACAGGCTGAGTAGTTAAAAACAGGCTGAGTAGTTAAATGCAGGCTGAGTAGTTCAATACAGGCTGAGTAGTTCAATACAGGCTGAGTAGTTAAAAACAGGCTGAGTAGTTCAATACAGGCTGAGTAGTTAAAAACAGGCTGAGTAGTTAAATACAGGCTGAGTAGTTAAAAACAGGCTGAGTAGTTCAATACAGGCTGAGTAGTAGTTAAAAACAGGCTGAGTAGTTAAATACAGGCTGAGTAGTTAAATACAGGCTGAGTAGTTAAAGTAGTTAAATACAGGCTGAGCTGGCTGAGTAGTTAAAACAGGCTGAGTAGTTAAATACAGGCTGAGTAGTTAAATACAGGCTGAGTAGTTCAAGTAGTTAAAAACAGGCTGAGTAGTTAAATACAGGCTGAGTAGTTAAAAACAGGCTGAGTAGTTAAATACAGGCTGAGTAGTTAAAAACAGGCTGAGTAGTTAAATACAGGCTGAGTAGTTAAAAACAGGCTGAGTAGTTCAATACAGGCTGAGTAGTTCAATACAGGCTGAGTAGTTAAAACAGGCTGAGTAGTAGTTAAATACAGGCTGAGTAGTTAAATACAGGCTGAGTAGTTAAAAACAGTTAGTTCAATACAGGCTGAGTAGTAGTGAGTAGTTAAATACAGGCTGAGTAGTTAAAAACAGGCTGAGTAGTTAAAAACAGACTTAAAATACAGGCTGAGTAGTTAAAAACAGGCTGAGTAGTAGTAAAAACAGGCTGAGTAGTTAAATACAGGCTGAGTAGTTAAATACAGGCTGAGTAGTTAAAACAGGCTAGTTAAAACAGGCTGAGTAGTTAAAAACAGGCTGAGTAGTTAAATACAGGCTGAGTAGTTAAAAACAGGCTGAGTAGTTAATACAGGCTGAGTAGTTAAATACAGGCTGAGTAGTTAAATACAGGCTGAGTAGTTAAAAACAGGCTGAGTAGTTAAATACAGGCTGAGTAGTTAAATACAGGCTGAGTAGTTAAAACAGGCTGAGTAGTGAGTAGTTCAATACAGGCTGAGTAGTTAAATACAGGCTGAGTAGTTAAATACAGGCTGAGTAGTTCAATACAGGCTGAGTAGTTAATAACAAGCTGAGTAGTTAAATACAGGCTGAGTAGTTAAAAACAGGCTGAGTAGTTCAATACAGGCTGAGTAGTTCAATACAGGCTGAGTAGTTCAATACAGGCTGAGTAGTTAAATACAGGCTGAGTAGTTAAATACAGGCTGAGTAGTTAAATACAGGCTGAGTAGTTAATACAGGCTGAGTAGTTAAATACAGGCTGAGTAGTTAAAAACAGGCTGAGTAGTTCAAAACAGGCTGAGTAAAATACAGGCTGAGTAGTTAAAACAGGCTGAGTAGTTAAATACAGGCTGAGTAAAAACAGGCTGAGTAGTTAAATACAGGCTGAGTAGTTAATAACAGGCTGAGTAGTTAAATACAGGCTGAGTAGTTAAAAACAGGCTGAGTAGTTAAATACAGGCTGAGTAGTTAAAAACAGGCTGAGTAGTTCAATACAGGCTGAGTAGTTCAATACAGGCTGAGTAGTTAATAACAGGCTGAGTAGTAGTTAAATACAGGCTGAGTAGTTAAATACAGGCTGAGTAGTTAAAAACAGGCTGAGTAGTTAAATACAGGCTGAGTAGTTAAATACAGGCTGAGTAGTTAAATACAGGCTGAGTAGTTAAAAACAGACTGAGTAGTTAAAAACAGGCTGAGTAGTTAAATACAGGCTGAGTAGTTAAAAACAGGCTGAGTAGTAGTTAAAAACAGGCTGAGTAGTTAAATACAGGCTGATTAGTAGTTAAATACAGGCTGAGTAGTTAAAACAGGCTGAGTAGTTAAAAACAGGCTGAGTAGTTCAATACAGGCTGAGTAGTTCAATACAGGCTGAGTAGTTAATAACAGGCTGAGTAGTAGTTAAATACAGGCTGAGTAGTTAAATACAGGCTGAGTAGTTAAAAACAGGCTGAGTAGTTAAAAACAGGCTGAGTAGTTAAATACAGGCTGAGTAGTTAAAAACAGGCTGAGTAGTTCAATACAGGCTGAGTAGTTAAATACAGGCTGAGTAGTTAAATACAGGCTGAGTAGTTCAATACAGGCTGAGTAGTTAATAACAAGCTGAGTAGTTAAATACAGGCTGAGTAGTTAAAAACAGGCTGAGTAGTTAAAACAGGCTGAGTAGTTAAATACAGGCTGAGTAGTTAAATACAGGCTGAGTAGTTAAAAACAGGCTGAGTAGTTAAATACAGGCTGAGTAGTTAAATACAGGCTGAGTAGTAGTTAAAAACAGGCTGAGTAGTTAAATACAGGCTGAGTAGTTAAAAACAGACTGAGTAGTTAAATACAGGCTGAGTAGTTAAAAACAGGCTGAGTAGTTCAATACAGGCTGAGTAGTTCAATACAGGTTGTGTGGTAGTTAAATACAGGCTGAGTAGTAGTTAAAAACAGGCTGAGTAGTTAAATACAGGCTGAGTAGTTAAATACAGGCTGAGTAGTTAAAAACAGACTGAGTAGTTAAATACAGGCTGAGTAGTTAAAAACAGGCTGAGTAGTTCAATACAGGCTGAGTAGTTCAATACAGGCTGAGTAGTAGTTAAAAACAGGCTGAGTAGTAGTTAAATACAGGCTGAGTAGTTAAATACATGCTGAGTAGTAGTTCAATACAGGCTGAGGCAGGCTGAGTAGTTAAATACAGGCTGAGTAGTTAAAAACAGGCTGAGTAGTTAAAAACAGGCTGAGTAGTTCAATACAGGCTGAGTAGTTAAATACAGGCTGAGTAGTTCAAATACAGGCTGAGTAGTTAAATACAGGCTGAGTAGTAGATAAATACAGGCTGAGTAGTTAAAAACAGGCTGAGTAGTTAAATACAGGCTGAGTAGTTCAATACAGGCTGAGTAGTTAATAACAGGCTGAGTAGTTAAATACAGGCTGAGTAGTTAAATACAGGCTGAGTAGTTAAAAACAGGCTGAGTAGTTAAATGCAATACAGGCTGAGTAGTAGTTAAAAACAGGCTGAGTAGTTCAATACAGGCTTAGTTAAAACAGGCTGAGTAGTTAAATACAGGCTGAGTAGTTAAATACAGGCTGAGTAGTTAAAACAGGCTGAGTAGTTCAATACAGGCTGAGTAGTAGTTAAAAACAGGCTGAGTAGTTCAATACAGGCTGAGTAGTTCAATACAGGCTGAGTAGTTCAATACAGGCTGAGTAGTTAAAACAGGCTGAGTAGTTAAATACAGGCTGAGTAGTTAAATACAGGCTGAGTAGTTAAAAACAGGCTGAGTAGTTAAAACAGGCTGAGTAAATACAGGCTGAGTAGTTAAATACAGGCTGAGTAGTTCAATACAGGCTGAGTAGTTAAAACAGGCTGAGTAGTTCTGGCTGAGTAGTTAAATACAGGCTGAGTAGTTAAATACAGGCTGAGTAGTTCAAACAGGCAGGCTGAGTAGTTCAATACAGGCTGAGTAGTTAAATACAGGCTGAGTAGTAGTTAAATACAGGCTGAGTAGTTAAATACAGGCTGAGTAGTTAAATACAGGCTGAGTAGTTAAATACAGGCTGAGTAGTTAAATACAGGCTGAGTAGGCTAGTTAAATACAGGCTGAGTAGTTAAATACAGGCTGAGTAGTTAAATACAGGCTGAGTAGTTAAATACAGGCTGAGTAGCAGTTAAATACAGGCTGAGTAGTTAAATACAGGCTGAGTAGTTAAATACAGGCTGAGTAGTTAAATACAGGCTGAGTAGTTAAATACAGGCTGAGTAGTTAAATACAGGCTGAGTAGTTAAATACAGGCTGAGTAGTTAAAACAGGCTGAGTAGTTAAATACAGGCTGAGTAGTAGTTAAATACAGGCTGAGTAGTTCAATACAGGCTGAGTAGTTAAATACAGGCTGAGTAGTTAAATACAGGCTGAGTAGTTCAAAAGGGCTGAGTAGTTAAATACAGGCTGAGTAGTTAAATACAGGCTGAGTAGTTCAGTTAAATACAGGCTGAGTAGTAGTTAAATACAGGCTGAGTAGTTAAATACAGGCTGAGTAGTTTAAATACAGGCTGAGTAGTTAAATACAGGCTGAGTAGTTAAATACAGGCTGAGTAGTTAAAACAGGCTGAGTAGTTAAATACAGGCTGAGTAGTTAAATACAGGCTGAGTAGTTAAATACAGGCTGAGTAGTTAATACAGGCTGAGTAGTTAAATACAGGCTGAGTAGTTAAAAACAGGCTGAGTAGTTCAATACAGTTAAAACAGGCTGAGTAGTTAAATACAGGCTGAGTAGTTAAAAACAGGCTGAGTAGTTCAATACAGGCTGAGTAGTTAAATACAGGCTGAGTAGTTAAAACAGGCTGAGTAGTTAAAAACAGGCTGAGTAGTTAAATACAGGCTGAGTAGTTAAAAACAGGCTGAGTAGTAGTTAAAAACAGGCTGAGTAGTTAAATACAGGCTGAGTAGTTAAATACAGGCTGAGTAGTTTAAAACAGGCTGAGTAGTTAAAAACAGGCTGAGTAGTTAAATACAGGCTGAGTAGTTAAAACAGGCTGAGTAGTTAAAAACAGGCTGAGTAGTTCAATACAGGCTGAGTAGTTAAAAACAGGCTGAGTAGTAGTTAAATACAGGCTGAGTAGTTAAATACAGGCTGAGTAGTTAAATACAGGCTGAGTAGTTAAAACAGGCTGGCTGAGTAGTTAAAAACAGGCTGAGTAGTTAATACAGGCTGAGTAGTTAAATACAGGCTGAGTAGTTAAATACAGGCTGAGTAGTTCAATACAGGCTGAGTAGTTAATAACAGGCTGAGTAGTTAAATACAGGCTGAGGTTAAAAACAGACTGAGTAGTTAAAAACAGGCTGAGTAGTTAAATACAGGCTGAGTAGTTAAAAACAGGCTGAGTAGTTCAATACAGGCTGAGTAGTTAAATACAGGCTGAGTAGTTAAAACAGGCTGAGTAGTTAAATACAGGCTGAGTAGTTAAATACAGGCTGAGTAGTTAAAAACAGGCTGAGTAGTTAAATACAGGCTGAGTAGTTAATAACAGGCTGAGTAGTTAAATACAGGCTGAGTAGTTAAATACAGGCTGAGTAGTTAAAAACAGACTGAGTAGTTAAATACAGGCTGAGTAGTTAAAAACAGGCTGAGTAGTAGTTAAAAACAGGCTGAGTAGTTAAATACAGGCTGAGTAGTTAAATACAGGCTGAGTAGTAGTTAAAAACAGGCTGAGTAGTTAAATACAGGCTGAGTAGTTAAATACAGGCTGAGTAGTTAAATACAGGCTGAGTAGTTAAAAACAGGCTGAGTAGTTCAATACAGGCTGAGTAGTTCAATACAGGCTGAGTAGTTAAATACAGGCTGAGTAGTTAAAAACAGGCTGAGTAGTTAAATACAGGCTGAGTAGTTAAATACAGGCTGAGTAGTTAAAAACAGGCTGAGTAGTTAAATACAGGCTGAGTAGTTAAAAACAGGCTGAGTAGTTAATACAGGCTGAGTAGTTCAATACAGGCTGAGTAGTTAAAATACAGGCTGAGTAGTTAAATGAGTAGTAGTTAAATACAGGCTGAGTAGTTAAATACAGGCTGAGTAGTTAAATACAGGCTGAGTAGTTAAATACAGGCTGAGTAGTTAAAACAGGCTGAGTAGTTAATACAGGCTGAGTAGTTAAAAACAGGCTGAGTAGTTCAATACAGGCTGAGTAGTTCAATACAGGCTGAGTAGTTAAATACAGGCTTAAAAAACAGGCTGAGTAGTTCAATACAGGCTGAGTAGTAGTTAAAAACAGGCTGAGTAGTTAAATACAGGCTGAGTAGTTAAAAACAGGCTGAGTAGTTAAATACAGGCTGAGTAGTTAAAAACAGGCTGAGTAGTTCAATACAGTTAAATACAGGCTGAGTAGTTAAAACAGGCTGAGTAGTAGTTAAATACAGGCTGAGTAGTTAAATACAGGCTGAGTAGTTAAATACAGGCTGAGTAGTTAAATACAGGCTGAGTAGTTAAATACAGGCTGAGTAGTTAAATACAGGCTGAGTAGTTAAATACAGGCTGAGTAGTTAAATACAGGCTGAGTAGTTAAATACAGGCTGAGTAGTTAATACAGGCTGAGTAGTTAAAACAGGCTGAGGCTGGTTGTAGTTAAATACAGGCTGAGTAGTTTAAATACAGGCTGAGTAGTTCAATACAGGCTGAGTAGTTAAATACAGGCTGAGTAGTTAAATACAGGCTGAGTAGTTAAATACAGGCTGAGTAGTTAAAAACAGGCTGAGTAGTAGGCTGAGTAGTTAAAACAGGCTGAGTAGTTAAAAACAGGCTGAGTAGTTAATACAGGCTGAGTAGTTAAATACAGGCTGAGTAGTTAAATACAGGCTGAGTAGTTAAATACAGGCTGAGTAGTTAAAACAGGCTGAGTAGTTAAAAACAGGCTGAGTAGTTAAATACAGGCTGAGTAGTTAAAACAGGCTGAGTAGTTAAATACAGGCTGAGTAGTTAAATACAGGCTGGCTGAGTAGTTAAATACAGGCTGAGTAGTTAAATACAGGCTGAGTAGTAGTTAAATACAGGCTGAGTAGTTAAAAACAGGCTGAGTAGTTAAATACAGGCTGAGTAGTTAAATACAGGCTGAGTAAAAACAGGCTGAGTAGTTAAATACAGGCTGAGTAGTTAAATACAGGCTGAGTAGTTAAATACAGGCTGAGTAGTTCAATACAGGCTGAGTAGTTAATAACAGGCTGAGTAGTTAAATACAGGCTGAGTAGTTAAAAACAGGCTGAGTAGTTCAATACAGGCTGAGTAGTTCAATACAGGCTGAGTAGTTAAAAACAGGCTGAGTAGTAGTTAAAAACAGGCTGACAGGCTGAGTAGTTAAATACAGGCTGAGTAGTTAATAACAGGCTGAGTAGTTCAATACAGGCTGAGTAGTTAAATACAGGCTGAGTAGTTCAATACAGGCTGAGTAGTTAAATACAGGCTGAGTAGTTAAAAACAGGCTGAGTAGTTCAATACAGGCTGAGTAGTTAAATACAGGCTGAGTAGTAGTTAAAAACAGGCTGAGTAGTTAAATACAGGCTGAGTAGTTAAATACAGGCTGAGTAGTTAAATACAGGCTGAGTAGTTAAAAACAGGCTGAGTAGTTCAATACAGGCTGAGTAGTTCAATACAGGCTGAGTAGTAGTTAAAAACAGGCTGAGTAGTAGTTAAATACAGGCTGAGTAGTTAAATACATGCTGAGTAGTAGTTCAATACAGGCTGAGTAGTTAAATACAGGCTGAGTAGTTAAATACAGGCTGAGTAGTTAAAAACAGACTGAGTAGTTAAATACAGGCTGAGTAGTTAAATACAGGCTGAGTAGTTAATAACAGGCTGAGTAGTTAAATACAGGCTGAGTAGTTAAATACAGGCTGAGTAGTTAAATACAGGCTGAGTAGTTAAATACAGGCTGAGTAGTTAAATACAGGCTGAGTAGTTAAAAACAGGCTGAGTAGTTAAATACAGGCTGAGTAGTTAATAACAGGCTGAGTAGTTAAATACAGGCTGAGTAGTTAAATAGGCTGAGGCAGGCTGAGTAGTAGTTAAAAACAGGCTGAGTAGTTCAATACAGGCTGAGTAGTTAATAACAGGCTGAGTAGTTAAATACAGGCTGAGTAGTTAAATACAGGCTGAGTAGTTAAAAACAGGCTGAGTAGTTCAATACAGGCTGAGTAGTTAAAAACAGGCTGAGTAGTTCAATACAGGCTGAGTAGTTAAAACAGGCTGAGGCTACAGGCTGAGTAGTTAAATACAGGCTGAGTAGTTAAAAACAGGCTGAGTAGTTAAATACAGGCTGAGTAGTTAAATAAAACAGGCTGAGTAGTTAAAAACAGGCTGAGTAGTTAAATACAGGCTGAGTAGTTAAATACAGGCTGAGTAATTAAAAACAGGCTGAGTAGTTCAATACAGGCTGAGTAGTTAATACAGGCTGAGTAGTTAAATTAAAACAGGCTGAGTAGTTCAATACAGGCTGAGTAGTTCAATACAGGCTGAGTAGTTAATACAGGCTGAGTAGTTAAATACAGGCTGAGTAAATACTGGTGTGTGGTAGTTAAATACAGGCTGAGTAGTAGTTAAATACAGGCTGAGTAGTTAAATACAGGCTGAGTAGTTAAATACAGGCTGAGTAGTTAAATACAGGCTGAGTAGTTAAATACAGGCTGAGTAGTTAAATACAGGCTGAGTAGTTAAATACAGGCTGAGTAGTTAAATACAGGCTGAGTAGTTAAAAAACAGGCTGAGTAGTTAAATACAGGCTGAGTAGTTAAATACAGGCTGAGTAGTTAAATACAGGCTGAGTAGTTAAAACAGGCTGAGTAGTTAATAACAGGCTGAGTAGTTAAATACAGGCTGAGTAGTTAAATACAGGCTGAGTAGTAGTTAAATACAGGCTGAGTAGTTAAATACAGGCTGAGTAGTTTAAATACAGGCTGAGTAGTTAAATACAGGCTGAGTAGTTAAATACAGGCTGAGTAGTTAAAACAGGCTGAGTAGTTCAATTGAGTAGTTAAATACAGGCTGAGTAGTTAAATACAGGCTGAGTAAAATACAGGCTGAGTAGTTAATACAGGCTGAGTAGTAGTTAAATACAGGCTGAGTAGTTAAATACAGGCTGAGTAGCAGTTAAATACAGGCTGAGTAGTAGTAAATACAGGCTGAGTAGTTAAATACAGGCTGAGTAGTTTAAAACAGGCTGAGTAGTTAAATACAGGCTGAGTAGTTAAATACAGGCTGAGTAAAAAAACAGGCTGAGTAGTTCAATACAGGCTGAGTAGTTAAATACAGGCTGAGTAGTTAAATACAGGCTGAGTAGTTAAAACAGGCTGAGTAGTAGTTAAATACAGGCTGAGTAGTTCAATACAGGCTGAGTAGTTAAAAACAGGCTGAGTAGTTCAATACAGGCTGAGTAGTAGTTAAAAACAGGCTGAGTAGTTAAATACAGGCTGAGTAGTTAAAAACAGGCTGAGTAGTTAAATACAGGCTGAGTAGTTAAATACAGGCTGAGTAGTTAAATACAGGCTGAGTAGTTAAAAACAGGCTGAGTAGTTAAATACAGGCTGAGTAGTTAAATACAGGCTGAGTAGTAGTTAAAAACAGGCTGAGTAGTTAAATACAGGCTGAGTAGTTAAATACAGGCTGAGTAGTTAAAAACAGGCTGAGTAGTTAAATACAGGCTGAGTAGTTAAATACAGGCTGAGTAGTTAAATACAGGCTGAGTAGTTAATAACAGGCTGAGTAGTAGTTAAATACAGGCTGAGTAGTTAAAAACAGGCTGAGTAGTTCAATTAGTAGTTCAATACAGGCTGAGTAGTTAAAACAGGCTGAGTAGTAGTTAAATACAGGCTGAGTAGTTAAATACAGGCTGAGTAGTTAAAAACAGGCTGAGTAGTTAAAAACAGGCTGAGTAGTTAAATACAGGCTGAGTAGTTAAAAACAGGCTGAGTAGTTCAATACAGGCTGAGTAAAATACAGGCTGAGTAGTTAAATACAGGCTGAGTAGTTAAATACAGGCTGAGTAGTTAGCTGAGTAGTTAAAACAGGCTGAGTAGTTAAATACAGGCTGAGTAGTTAAATACAGGCTGAGTAGTTAAAAACAGGCTGAGTAGTTAATACAGGCTGAGTAGTTCAAAAACAGGCTGAGTAGTTAATACAGGCTGAGTAGTAGTTAAATACAGGCTGAGTAGTTAAATACAGGCTGAGTAGTTAAAAACAGGCTGAGTAGTTCAATACAGGCTGAGAGTTAATAACAGGCTGAGTAGTTAAATACAGGCTGAGTAGTTAAATACAGGCTGAGTAGTTAAATACAGGCTGAGTGAGTAGTTAAATACAGGCTGAGTAGTAGTTAAAAACAGGCTGAGTAGTTAAATACAGGCTGAGTAGTAGTTAAAAACAGGCTGAGTAGTTCAATACAGGCTGAGTAGTTCAATACAGGCTGAGTAGTTAAATACAGGCTGAGTAGTTAAATACAGGCTGAGTAGAGTAAATACAGGCTGAGTAGTTAAATACAGGCTGAGTAGTTAAATACAGGCTGAGTAGTTAAATACAGGCTGAGTAGTTAAATACAGGCTGAGTAGTTAAAGTTAATACAGGCAGGCTGAGGCTAGTTAAATACAGGCTGAGTAGTAGTTAAATACAGGCTGAGTAGTTAAACAGGCAGGCTGGCTGAGTAGTTAAATACAGGCTGAGTAGTTAAATACAGGCTGAGTAGTTAAATACAGGCTGAGTAGTTAAATACAGGCTGAGTAGTTAAATACAGGCTGAGTAGTTAAATACAGGCTGAGTAGTTAAATACAGGCTGAGTGAGTAGTTAAATACAGGCTGAGTAGTTAAATACAGGCTGCAGTAGTTAAATACAGGCTGAGTAGTTAGTTAAAAACAGGCTGAGTAGTTAAATACAGGCTGAGTAGTTAAATACAGGCTGAGTAGTTCAATACAGGCTGAGTAGTTAAATACAGGCTGAGTAGTTAAATACAGGCTGAGTAGTTAAATACAGGCTGAGTAGTTAAATACAGGCTGAGTAGTTAAATACAGGCTGAGTAGTTAAATACAGGCTGAGTAGTTTAATACAGGCTGAGTAGTTAAATACAGGCTGAGTAGTTAAATACAGGCTGAGTAGTAGTTAAATACAGGCTGAGTAGTTAAATACAGGCTGAGTAGTTAAATACAGGCTGAGTAAAAATACAGGCTGAGTAGTTAAATACAGGCTGAGTAGTAGTTAAATACAGGCTGAGTAGTTAAATACAGACTGAGTAGTTAAATACAGGCTGAGTAGCAGTTAAATACAGGCTGAGTAGTTAAATACAGGCTGAGTAGCAGTTAAATACAGGCTGAGTAGTAGTTAAATACAGGCTGAGTAGTTAAATACAGACTGAGTAGTAGTTAAATACAGGCTGAGTAGTTAAATACAGACTGAGTAGTTAAATACAGGCTGAGTAGCAGTTAAATACAGGCTGAGTAGTTAAATACAGGCTGAGTAGTTCAATACAGGCTGAGTAGTTAAATACAGGCTGAGTAGTTGAATACAGGCTGAGTAGTTGAATAGACTAAGTGGCCCATTTGTTCTGCCATCGACATCCCTATCCATTGCAGCCCCAGCCAGCCACCTGCAGATCATAAATCAGACCCAGTCCCCAGCCCTCCACCTCCCGCTCTGCACCCTGTCAGCTGCTGGGGTTGCTCCTCTACCCGTCTCCCAGGTCCTGTCTTGGCCTAGTATCCAGCATTCTAGTTTCACCTAGGACATAGGAGCTTTTCATTGATATAACAGAGAAGGAGCAGGATTGGAGACTAAGAAAGGAGCAGACGGAGAGGGGGTACAGTCTAGTAATGATATCTAAGCCATGCAGACCTGGGTTCAAATAGTGTTGGTTTTCTCTCGAATACTTTGAGCAGTTTGATTGGCCCTGCCAGGGAGTGGCAATGGGCGTTGGTTGGCACTTTTGAGACTATTCAGTTCGTTTATCGTGTTATAACGGCTCAATCAAGCTCAACTAAAATATTTGCAAGAAAACAAATACTAATTGAACCTAGGTCTGGGTGATGGATGTGTCTGAGTGAGGGAGGGAGTGGAGAATCCCCCATCTAGAGTGGCAGCAGAGCAGAAACAGATAGCGTAGTCCCAAGAGCCTCTAGTCTGCTATATATCTAACTTGGTGTTTTATTTCACTGATTGGAATGAATGGACGTTTGGATCTATTTGACAAGATGAAAATAAGATTTGTAGAGATATCCACTCTCTCTCTCTTTCTCTCTCTCTCACATGCACCCAAACCACATACTTTATCTGCCCCAACACATACCTGTCCTGTACACAAGGCCATGGTGGTGTGACCGCAGTTACAAAACTGTTTACTTGGACTGCTCGTCTCCCCTGAACATTCCAGGGCTGCTGATGTGATGGGCCTGAAGCCTCAGGTCTTACCACATGACCATGAGGAGCTCACTCTCTCTGTCCATACTATATACTCCCCTACAGACAGGCCCAGACATGTCAGGACACAAGCGCTTCACCAGTTTCTCACACAGGTGTGTGTGTGTGTCTGTGAAAGCGTGCATGTGTGTACGTACATACTGTATGTGTGTGTGGAGCTATTATGTGTGTGTGTGTGTTTGTTCATGCATGCGCCCGTGTGTGTGTGTTTGTGAGTGAGTGTGTGTGGGTGGGAAAACTCAATAAGTGTCTCTTTGTGTGTTCTCAGTGTTCCCCATCATTGAACTGACTCTCAGTGCTCCCCATCATCGAACTGACTCTCAGTGTTCCCCATCACTGAACTGACTCTCAGTGCTCCCCATCATTGAACTGACTCTCAGTGTTCCCCATCACTGAACTGACTCTCAGTGCTCCCCATCATTGAACTGACTCTCAGTGTTCCCCATCACTGAACTGACTCTCAGTGCTCCCCATCACTGAATTGACTCTCAGTGTTCCCCATCACTGAACTGACTCTCAGTGCTCCCCATCACTGAATTGACTCTCAGTGTTCCCCATCACTGAACTGACTCTCAGTGTTCCCCATCACTGAATTGACTCTCAGTGTTCCCCATCATTGAACTGACTCTCAGTGTTCCCCATCACTGAATTGACTCTCAGTGTTCCCCATCATTGAACTGACTCTCAGTGTTCCCCATCACTGAATTGACTCTCAGTGTTCCCCATCATTGAACTGACTCTCAGTGTTCCCCATCACTGAACTGACTCTCAGTGTTCCCCATCATTGAACTGACTCTCAGTGTTCCCCATCACTGAACTGACTCTCAGTGTCCCCTATCATTGAACTGACTCTCAGTGTTCCCCATCACTGAACTGACTCTCAGTGCTCCCCATCACTGAATTGACTCTCAGTGTTCCCCATCATTGAATTGACTCTCTGTGTTCCCCATCATCGAACTGACTCTCAGTGCTCCCCATCATTGAACTGACTCTCGGTGCTCCCCATCACTGAACTGACTCTCAGTGTTCCCAATCATTGAACTGACTCTCAGTGTTCCCCATCATTGAACTGACTCTCAGTGTTCCCCATCACTGAACTGACTCTCAGTGTTCCCCATCACTGAACTGACTCTCAGTGTTCCCCATCACTGAACTGACTCTCAGTGTTCCCCATCATTGAATTGACTCTCAGTGTTCCCCATCACTGAACTGACTCGCAGTGTTCCCCATCACTGAACTGACTCTCAGTGTTCCCCATCACTGAACTGACTCTCGGTGAAAGACTGTAATCAGGACCAATTACCCTCAAACACAATTTTCAAGATCAACATTCCTAAACAGCAGGACACAACGCAGCTCAAGTCAGTATATTGAACTCACACATCACATCACTCATCACATCACATGATTGAGAGGTCAAGTGCTAGTTCTTTCTCTGTTTTATTTGTTCTCCTGTCTTTATCAAGACCACCAGTAGAAGCAGCAGGGAAATAATGTGAGGAACGATTAGGAATTTAGAATAGAATGTCTTTATGTTATTGAATCAATTAAATGTATGATGTCTATTTATATTGCAATAGACATTCACGTGAATTAATTCAAGTCAACACCTTGAGGCATTTCTCAGACTGACAAAAACATTCAGTTGCTCCTTCCACTGTGACCTATAGGATGCCAGATATGCATTAGTTAACCCTGGTTGGTTTTCAACAGTGAATGACCAAGTCTTTTCATTCAAGACACAAAAAAACCTTGTTTTTCCCACCACCCTCTTCTCTTTCACTTTTGTGGTTAAGGTCTGGGAAAATTCCCTCAGCATAGACCTGATTAAGACAGTGGGTAACATTTCTGGCAAGCTCCTAGTGGATTTGGATGGTTCAATTGACCTTTGGTCCACTTCCTCTTTGCAAAGCTGGGATAAAGAGAGGAGCGCTAAAGGAAGCGTACATGGGACTGGGGTCCAGAACAGTCCCTGAAAGAAGAACAGTCCCTGAAAGAAGAACAGTCCCTGAAAGAAGAACAGTCCCTGAAAGAAGAACTGTCCCTGAAATAAGAACAGTCCCTGAAAGAAGAACAGTCCCTGAAAGAAGAACAGTCCCTGAAAGAAGAACAGTCCCTGAAAGAAGAACAGTCCCTGAAAGAAGAACAGTCCCTGAAAGAAGACCAGTCCCTGAAAGAAGAACAGTCCGTGAAAGAAGAACAGTCCCTGAAAGAAGACCAGTCCCTGAAAGAAGAACAGTCCCTGAAAGAAGAACAGTCCCTGAAAGAAGACCAGTCCCTGAAAGAAGAACAATCCCTGAAAGAAGAACAGTCCCTGAAAGAAGAACAAAGAAGAACAGTCCCTGAAAGAAGAACAGTCCCTGAAAGAAGAACAGTCCCTGAAAGAAGAACTGAAAGAGAGTGAATGAAGGGAAAAGGAGCGAGAAAGAGACAGCGGAAACACAACCCTTAGAGAGGCTTTGGTCTAAATGACACCCTATACCCTAGGGTAGTGTGGTTCCAAACTGTTTATAGTCCCGCACCCCTTAAACCTCCAGCTGCGTACCCCCTCTAGCACCAGAGTCAGCACATTCTCAAATGTATTTTTCCCCCCGTCATTGTAAGCCTCCCACACACACACACACACACTATATGATACATTTATTAAACATAAGAATGAGTGTGAGTTTTTAGTCACAACCCGGCTCGTGGGAAGGGACAAAGAACTCTTATAGGACCAGGACACAGATAATAATATAATAATAATCAATCATTTTCCTCTTTATTTTATTACTCCCTTTTCATGGTTTCCAATTGTTAGTAATTACTATCTTGTCTCATCGCTACAACTCCCGTACGGGCTCAGGAGAGACGAAGGTCGAAAGCAATGCGTCCTCCGAAACACAACCAAGCCGCACTGCTTCTTAACGCAGCGCGCATCCAACCCAGAAGCCAGCCGCACCAATGTGTCGGAGGAAACACCGAGCACCTGGCTACCTTGGTTAGCGTGCACTGCGCCCGGCCCACCACAGGAGTCGCTGGTGCGCAATGAGACAAGGACATCCCTACCGACCAAACCCTCCCTAACTCGGACGACGCTAGGCCAATTGTGCGACGCCCCACGGTCATTGCATAATGCAGAAAATACACGAGAGTTCAGGGGCCTTGCTTTAACAAAGGTAACCATTTTTACTGTAGTGTCCAAAACATCTTTCAAGCTGTCAGGCATTCCCTTGGCAGCAAGAGCCTCTCGGGGGATGCTGCAGTCTACCCAAGTGATGTCGGGAGCAACTGCTTGCACGCGCGTTACCACTCCACTATGTCTCCCTGTCATGGCTTTGCGCCATCAGTACATCAGTACAGACAACACATATTGACCACCAAAGTCCATTTAATGTCACAAAGCTGTCCAGTACTTAAAAAATATCCTCTCCTGTTATCCTGGTTTGCAGAAGAGGATGTCTTCCTTAATTGACCCCCCATAAACATAACAGACGTATACCAGGAGCTGTGCCAGGCCCGCCACGTCTGTTGACTCATCCAGCTGTAACACATATAATTCACTGGCTTATATGCAAAGCAGTAATTGTTTCAAAACATCTCCTGCCATGTCACTGATGTGCCGTGAAACAGTATTGTTTTTGGGGCCTTTTCTCCCAGCATTGTCCCCGCCATATCCGAGGCAGCAGGAAGAATTAAGTCCTCTACAATAGTATGGGGCTTGCCTGTCCTAGCCACTCGGTAGCTCACCATATAAGACGCTTCTAGACCCTTCTTATTAATGGTATATGTTGCTTTTATACGTCTTACAACTCGAAAGTCGTCTTAATCCTCTCTCTAAAAACTCCCGTGGCTTATTTTTCAAATTGGCATGTTTAGTTTCTAAATGTCTCCACAAGAGTTAAGGTTTCATTGAGTTGTGAGATAGTACTTTTGCACATGTAAAATATATATGTGAATCACATTTTTATTTGGCTTACCCCCGACGGCGTTGCGCGTACCCCCTATTCCCTACGTGGCACCCTATTCCCTACGTGGCACCCTATTCCCTACGTGGCACCCTATTCCCTACGTGGAACCCCGGCAATTTGGTATTGCCTCTCCACTCTGTAGCCTGGAGGCCCAGGGACTTTGGTATTGCCTCTCCACTCTGTAGCCTGGAGGCCCAGGGACTTTGGTATTTCCTCTCCACTCTGTAGCCTGGAGGCCCAGGGACTTTGGTATTTCCTCTCCACTCTGTAGCCTGGAGGCCCAGGGACTTTGGTATTGCCTCTCCACTCTGTAGCCTGGAGGCCCAGGGACTTTGGTTTTGCCTCTCCACTCTGTAGCCTGGAGGCCCAGGGACTTTAGTCAAATTAAATTAAATTCTATTGGTTGCGTACACATATTTTGCAGATGTTATCGCAGGTGCAGCAAAATGCTGATTTTTCTAGCTCCAACAGTGCCTCTCCTCTGTGTAGCCTGGAGGCCCAGGGAGTTTCAAAGAAACACATTCACAAAGACAGGGTTTATCTGATTCTCAAAGCAATTTCTTCCAATCTGATCCTTTCAACCCTGTACAAGCACTGCAAATCCTGGGGTTTCTTCTAGAGGAATTCATAAATTAAAATCCATCGCAGGGCCCCTCGTTTAATTAAATATTTTGGGAGGGTAAAGACAACAGTGTTTGGGATTGTATGGCTTTAAGTCTAAAACCAAATCAACGGTTGTATGAAAATATGTAAACATGTATTAAATCTGATGCATTTCACATAAAATCTATGAGATATAAAACGTCTTTATAACTTCCCATAGAAGCCTATCTATTTAAAATCATAGAAATCAAACAGTAATAACACATGCATAATAGCAAACAACATCAAACAAGACAGACTTCACCTTGCGTTTACATCACAACAGTCTACCAGTGCCACAGTTTGTACACATCCAGCCACAAAACCAACTATATACACCAACAGAGTGACATAAAGCTTATTCAAAGCCAATGGGGGTATACCATCAGGTGATTGGTCCAAACTAAATGACAGCTAATACCAAGCCGATACAGTCGTCCACCAATACCAGTGGATAAAACAAACAAACAGGGAGTAGATAGATAAATCACTGACAGACAACTTTCAATTGGTTCATTTACTCCCTCTCCCTTGCAACTATACCAAGTGTCTTTGCTGTAAAAGAGAATGTGTTCTCAGTCAATTTACCTAGTAAAGTAAGGGTTAATCATCTACTCACATGGGAACCAGGTGCTCAGTCAGTGAGGGGAACGGGATGGTCGACGCCCCCTGTCTGTCCCCGAGGGCGTGTGGTGTGGGGGATATTATGGCTCACCTCTTTTTAACAACCTACAAGTTAAAAGGGCAAAGAAGCATTGACCCCCCGGTGCTTCAGTGTGCTTAAACTTTGCACCTCCTCCCCCATCCCCCTCTCCTCTTCCTTTAACTCCATCAGCTCCTCATGTCCAAAGAGGAGTTTCTGGTTTATCTCCATGGTAATGAAGGGAAAGGAAGGACAGGGGAGGGGGTGCTTGAGGCCTTCTGACTTAATTAAGGAGATGGCAGCTCCCACCATGTGCTTGTTGTGATAGTCTTTCTGACACAAACCATTCTTGAGATCAATGGTTTTATATGACATCACACATGACCACAATGATGGAATGGCATACAGTATGTGACGTATTGACGAGAGGACATTTGACCCCTGCTGTATTCACATGCTATTGTCATACATAACGGGATGGCTACCACCACAAAGAGTGGAGACAGACAGTAGCGGTTCGTTGAAGGTCTTTAATGCCGAGTAGTAGTTTCACCGCCACCCAACACTCCAGTTATAATGGAGCAGTCACCTCCAGGCCTCCGGGTGTTGGTGCCATTAAGATGGTCTAACTGGGAGGCCGTTCGCCTGGCAGGGATTAGGAGATTGCCCTCAAAACAGCCCTCCACCTCTCCCCTGTGGTGTGGTCTGCCTGCATCAGAAAAGACTACACCCTGATCTGGAGACTCTTCCCAGTGTGACCATATGCTCCTAGATATTTTGCTGTGCGCCAGTGCAACCAGGAAACAAATCACCCAGATAATAATTGTTGTACTGATAGGCTTTCACTGTGCAGTTGTTTCCGAGTGCCCTAGAGAAAAAAATATAGTGCAGATTAATTCAATCCAAAATCCACATATAAGGAATATTAAAGAATGCATCAGTGATTTGTATTCCTTGCTCCTTTCTGAAGAGTTGATGGCATGGGAATGCCTGTAACTAGCACATTGTGCAGTCAGTTAGCAACGCCGAAAGCAGTCATTTCTAAAGAGTTTTCCCTAAAAAGTTCCAAATGAAACGCTCACTGCAAGTAGGCTTACCTGACAGAAGGATAAGATATCATGATGGTTTGTATCCATCGTATCAATCGGGTGCTCTTTTGTCAAACAACACCCACTTGTCACAGACGTCAATTCAACGTCTATTCCACGTTGGTTCAATGTGATTTCATTCAGTGTGTGCCCAGTGGGATAGGACAGTCTCTTGAAGTGAACAATTCAAATGAAAGGGCAACTATACCCTCCAAAATATATATTTTTATTTACTTCCCCAGACCTCAAAAGTGTTCTCCTGAAGTGGTTTTAAGCATCCAATTTACTTATTTTTCTATTAAAATAGTGTGATTTTGAGAGTGAAAATCGAAACCTGGAAAAACAAAACTGATAAATGTTTTGTGTGGTTTTAGGTGTTATTATGGCTAATACATGCATTGGCCGATAATCTTGAGTGGCTGGTATATTTTCTTATCTACCTGCTACAGTGGATGGTGGACCAAGAAGGTCGTTTTTATTTATCTAGGCAAGTCAGTTAAGAACATATTCTTATTTTCAATGACAGCCTAGGAATAGTGGGTTAACTGCCTTGTTCAGGGGCAGAACAACAGCTTTTTACCTCATCAGCTCAGGGATTTGATCTTGCAACCTTTCGGTTACGAGTCCAACACTCTAACCACTAGGCTTCCTGCCGCCTCTACACTCTAACCACTAGGCTACCTGCCGTCCCTACACTCTAACCACTAGGCTTCCAGCCTCCCCAGTTTGGAGGTACAGAAAGAAAAGGAAATGGATAGCTTCTTTAGAATATAGGAAAAGAGAGTGAGAGAGAGAGAGAGAGAGAGAGAGAGAGAGGAAAAGAGAGAGAGATAGGAAAAGAGAGAGAGAGAGAGAGAGAGATAGGAAAAGAGAGATAGAGAGAGAGAGAGGAAAAGAGAGAGAGAGTGGAAAAAAGAGAGGAAAAGAGAGAGATCGAGAGAGTTTGACGGAAAGAGAGAGAGGAGGGAGAAAGAGCCAAAGAGAGAGCGAGACGAAGACAGGGACAGAGGAAGCGAGTGCAAAAGAGTAAGGTTGAAGCCAACAATCCCCCAGCAGCCTTGGCGACACACAGGAACCCTCAGCAGCATTCCCAGCTTTCTCTGTTCCGCTCGGAAAACAGCCACCACATCCGGAGAAGGAAACATCTCCTGCCAACATCACAACAACAATCACACCAGCTAGATCTTTCCCACATCCTAGAACCATTGAATGTAATGGCTTTTTCCATCGCAATTATACGAATATAAGGATAGTTGTTGGTGGGGTATTTTGGATCTATCTATCATGTTATTCCCCTTCATTTTACAGCAATTGAAAAATGTTCCATTGGAATTTCAAAGACATTTCAAGGATGGTTGTTGGTGCTGTATATTGGAGCTCAGCTATCAAGTTGTACGTAAATCCCTTTTTGATTGTGGACTTTCTGGTTAAATAAAGGTTAAATAAATGTGTTACTAAGGCAGGGCCTGATCTGACGTCAGCTGCAGTGTTCCATGTGTCGCTGTGTGGTTTGGTCAGAGTGTGTGAGGCAGGGGAGGAGAGAGTCATCACAGAGAGAGTGAGACGGATGTGCGGAGCCCGAGGGGTGGTGAGGTGGGTGGTGTGATACATGCATGGAAGGACTGTGGCGAGGTCACATAATCGACATCGACGGTCTGACATTCCTGTGAAGGAACAATGCTGAGTCATAGAGTGACCTACACATCCCCTCTAACCCACTGCAACCCCCTCTAACCCAATCAACCCAATGTAACTCACTCTAACCCACTGTAACCCACTCTAACCCAATGTAACTCACTGGAACCCACTGGAACCCACTCTAACCCAATGTAACTCACTGTAACCCACTGTAACCCTCTGTAACCACTGTAACCCACTGGAACCCACTCTAACCCAATGTAACTCACTGTAACCACTGTAACCCACTCTAACCCCTCTAATCCACTGTAACCCACTGTAACCTACTGTAACCCACTGTAACCCAATGTAGCCCACAGTAACCCACTCTAACCCAATGTAGCCCACAGTAACCCACTCTAACCCAATGTAACCCACTGTAACCACTGTAACCCACTGTAACCACTGTAACCCACTGTAACTCACTGTAACCCACTGAAACCCAATGTAACCACTGTAACCCACTGTAACCCAATGTAACCCACTGTAACCACTGTAACCCACTGTAACCACTGTAACCCACTGTAACCACTGTAACCCACCGTAACCCACTGTAACCACTGTAACCCACTGTAACCCACTGTAACCCAATGTAACACATTGTAACCCACTATAACCTACTGTAAACCACTGTAACACCTCTAACCCACTGTAACCCCCTCTAACCCACTGTAACCCCCTCTAACCCACTGTAACACACTGTAACCCTCTGTAACCCACCACGCTCTCAGTCAGGACAGTAGCAGGATGTACTAACTCTCTCTCTTCACAAAGTATTATGCAGTGCAGACTCATAAGGGAAGGGCCAGGCAGGAAGGGCCAGGCAGGAAGGGCAGGGCAGGAAGGGCCAGGCAGGAAGGGCCAGGCAGGAAGGGCCAGGCAGGAAGGGCAAGGCAGGAAGGGCAGGGCAGGAAGGGCAAGGCAGGAAGGGCAGGGCAGGAAGGGCAGGGCAGGAAGGGCAGGGCAGGAAGGGTCAGGCAGGAAGGGCCAGGCAGGAAGGGAAAGGCAGGAAGGGCAGGGCAGGGCAGGAAGGGCAGGGCAGGAAGGGTCAGGCAGGAAGGGCCAGGCAGGAAGGGCAGGGCAGGAAGGGCAGGGCAGGAAGGGTCAGGCAGGAAGGGCAAGGCAGGAAGGGCAGGGCAGGAAGGGCAAGGCAGGAAGGGCCAGGCAGGAAGAGCAGGACAGGAAGGCCCAGCAGGAAGGGCAAGGCAGGAAGGGCCAGGCAGGAAGGGCCAGGCAGGAAGAGCAGGACAGGAAGGGCCAGGCAGGAAGAGCAGGACAGGAAGGGCCAGGCAGGAAGGGCCAGGCAGGAAGGGTCAGGCAGGAAGGGCCAGGCAGGAAGGGCAAGGCAGGAAGGGCCAGGCAGGAAGGGCCAGGCAGGAAGAGCAGGACAGGAAGG
The DNA here is from genome assembly GCF_034236695.1 of Oncorhynchus nerka. Classification (NCBI taxonomy): domain Eukaryota; kingdom Metazoa; phylum Chordata; class Actinopteri; order Salmoniformes; family Salmonidae; genus Oncorhynchus; species Oncorhynchus nerka. The sequence continues at coordinate 92,754,803 of NC_088417.1, forward strand.
GCCAGGCAGGAAGGGCAAGGCAGGAAGGGCAAGGCAGGAAGGGCCAGGCAGGAAGAGCAGGACAGGAAGGGCCAGGCAGGCCAGGCAGGAAGGGAAAGGCAGGAAGGGCAAGGCAGGAAGGGCCAGGCAGGAAGAGCAGGACAGGAAGGGCAAGGCAGGAAGGGCCAGGCAGGAAGGGTCAGGCAGGAAGGGAAAGGCAGGAAGGGCAAGGCAGGAAGGGTCAGGCAGGAAGGGCAGGGCAGGAAGAGCAGGACAGGAAGGGCCAGGCAGGAAGGGCAAGGCAGGAAGGGCCAGGCAGGAAGAGCAGGACAGGAAGGGCCAGGCAGGCCAGGCAGGAAGGGCAAGGCAGGAAGGGCCAGGCAGGAAGGGCCAGGCAGGAAGAGCAGGACAGGAAGGGCAAGGCAGGAAAGGCCAGGCAGGAAGGGTCAGGCAGGAAGGGAAAGGCAGGAAGGGCAAGGCAGGAAGGGCAGGGCAGGAAGGGCAGGGCAGGAAGAGCAGGACAGGAAGGGCCAGGCAGGAAGGGCCAGGCAGGAAGGGCCAGGCAGGAAGGGCAAGGCAGGAAGGGCCAGGCAGGAAGGGCCAGGCAGGAAGGGCAAGGCAGGAAGGGCCAGGCAGGAAGGGCAAGGCAGGAAGGGCAAGGCAGGAAGGGCAAGGCAGGAAGGGCCAGGCAGGAAGGGCCAGGCAGGAAGAGCAGGACAGGAAGGGCCCTAAATGGAACTGTTGGCTCGACGCCACTGTCTGATTGACACCAATTGTCTTGATTTCATACAATTAAAGTTCATCAGATGAGATAAAACGTTTGAAAAGAACAGGGATTAATGTGTCTCTGTGTGTGTGTGTGTGTGTGTGTGTGTGCTTGCGTGTGTGTGTGTGTGTGTGTGTGTGTGTGTGTGTGTGTGTGTGTGTGTGTGTGTGTGTGTGTGTGTGTGTGTGTGTGTGTGTGTGTGTGTGTGTGTGTGTGTGTGTGTGTGTGTGTGTGTGTGCGCGTGCGCGTGTGTGTGTGTCCACAGTCATTTTCGGCATACCAGGGTACTCTCAATCTCTTTATCATTAGGGGTAGCAAACTGGTGGATTTAACAGGCAGACCATGGGGTCTTTGTATGGGTCCACGGCATACCCCTGTTTAAGCAGCGTGACAATGTGCTATTCACAGACTGAATGAGGAATATGCCACCAGTATAACCTCTTCCATGGGTTGTCATACTTGGTCTGAAACCACCAAAATGACACTGGTCTCAGGCCTCAGATATGTCGAGGCTCCTTCCACCCCTGCTCTTTCTACGGATTAGTGGGCAGAGAGAGACTGTATGACAATGTGTATGTGAGTCACCATTTGCAGCCTAGCGTGACTGTGTTCTAAAGGGGTACCCCATAGCACTACTATAGCTCCTCTCTCTCTGACATTGACGTTTACATTTGTGTCAGAAATATAAAGCAACCAAAATGACATTTCAGGAAGATTATGGTGGTGGGAGCTATACTGTCATCATAGACTTCTCAATGTCAGTGTTTCACAAAATGTCATATGATATTCACACTGTGAGAAAACCCACCACAGCCTTTAGACAAGCTCATATTCAGGAGGGGGAAAAATATGATTTTTTAAATAATAAAATGTGACTTGTTTCAGGAAACTAGGTACAGTTGAGGTCAGAGGTTTACATACACCTTAGCCAAATACATTTAAACACAAGTTTTCACAATTCCTGACATTTAATCATAGTAAAAAATCCCTGTCTCAGATCAGTTAAGATCACCACTTTATTTTAAGAATGTGAAATGTCAGAATAATAGTAGAGAGAATGATTTATTTCAGCTTTATTTACTTCATCACATTCCCAGTGGGTCAGAAGTTTACAATTAGTATTTGGTAGCATTGCCAAGCATTTAACTTGGGTCAAACATTTTGGGTAGCCTTCCACAAGCTTCCCACAATAAGTTGGATGAATTTTGGCCCACTCCTCCTGACAGAGCTGGTGTAACTGAGTCAGGTTTGTAGGACTCCTTGCTCACACATGCTTTTTCAGTTTTGCCCACACATTTTCTATAGGATTGAGGTCAGGGCTTTGTGATGGCCACTCCAATACCTTGACTTTGTTGTCCTTAAAAACTTCTTGGCGCACCCATCCCTTTAGCGGGATCATTTTCATCAACATCCACTGAATTGCAGAGCGCTAAAAATATTACATTTTCATGAAATCACAAGTGCAATATAGCAAAACACAGCTTAGCTTGTTGTTAATCCACCTGGCATGTCAGATTTCAAAAAAGCTTTTCGGCGAAAGCTATCCAAGCGTTTATGTAAGAACATCTCTCTCAGCAGACAAAACATTACAAACAGCTAGCAGCAAAATAGATTGGTCACGAAAGTCAGAAAAGTAATAAAATGAATCACTTACCTTTGATGATCTTCGGATGTTTGCACTCACGAGACTCCCAGTTACACAATAAATGTTCCTTTTGTTCCATCAAGATTATTTTTATATCCAAAATACCTCCATTTGGTTGGCGCGTTATGTTCAGAAATCCACAGGCTCGAGCGGTCACGAAGGGGCAGACAAAAATTCAAAATAGTATCCGTAAAGTTCGTAGAAACATGTCAAACGTTTTTTATAATCAATCCTCAGGTTGTTTTTACAATAAATAATCAATAATATTTCAACCGGACCGTAGCATTTTCAATAGGAGAGAGAGAGAAAATGTCTGCTCCAAGCTACTTGCACATGCAAAACGCTGCTGGCACCCGGACATCCACTGATGCGATGTGATCTTTCTCGCAAATTTTTCAGAATAAAAGCCTGAAACTATGTCTAAAGACTGTTCACACCATGTGGAAGCCATAGGAAAAGGAATCTGGTTGATATCCCTTTAAATGGAGGGAAGGCATGCAATGGAACAGGGAGCTTTCAAAATAGAAGGTACTTTCTCTTTGGATTTTCCTCAGGTTTTCGCCTGCATTATCAGTTCTGTTATACTCACAGATAATATTTTGACAGTTTTCTATCCTAATCTGACAATTATATGCATATTATAGATTCTGGGCCTGAGAAATATACAGTTTCATTTGGGTACGTTTTTCATCCAAACATCAAAATACTGCCCTCTACAATCAAGAGGTTAAGCCATTTTGCCACAACTTTGGAAGTATGCTTGGGGTCATTGTCCATTTAGAAGACCAATTTGCAACCAAGCTTCAACTTCCTGACTGATGTCTTGAGATGTTGCTTCAATATATCCACATCATTTTCCTGCCTCACAATGCCATCTATTTTGTGAAGTGCACCAGTACCTCCTGCAGCAAAGCACCCACACAACATGATGCTGCTACCCCTGTGCTTCTCGGTTGGGATGGTGTTCTTCAGCTTGCAAGCCTCCCCCTTTTCCCTCCAAACATAATGATGGTCATTATGGCCAAACAGTTCTATTTTTATTTCATCAGATCAGAGGACATATCTCCAAAAAGTAAGATATTTGTCCCCATGTGCAGTTGCAAACCGTAGTCTGGCTTTTTTATGGTGGTTTTGGAGCAGTGGCTTCTTCCTTGCTGGTTTTAAGACTAGTTTTACTGTGGATATACATACCTTTTGTACCTGTTTCCTCCAGCATCTTCCCAAGGTCCTTTGCTGTTGTTCTGTGTTTGATTTGTACTTTTCGCACCAAAGTACGTTCATCTCTAGGAGACAGAACACGTCTCCTTCCTGAGCGGTATGACAGCTGCTTGATTTCCATGGTGTTTATTGCTCCCAAGGATGAACCAGACTTGTGGAGGATTACAATTTTTTTTCTGAGGTCTTGACTGATTTCTTTTGATTTTCTCATGATGTCAAGCAAAGAGGAATTGAGTTTGAAGTTAGGCCTTGAAATACATCCACAGGTACACCTCCAATTGACTCAAATGATGTCAGATGCTTCTGAAGCCATGACATCATTTTCTGGAATTCTCCAAGCTGTTTAAAGGCACAGTGAACTTAGTGTATGTAAACTTCTGACCCATTTGAATTGTGATACAGTGAATTATAAGTGAAATAATCTGTCTGTAAACAATTGTTGGAAAAATGACTTGTGACATGCACAAAGTAGATGTCCTAACCAACTTGCCAAAACTCTAGTTTGTTAACAAGAAATTTGTGGAGGTGTTGAAAAATGAGTTTTAATGACTCCAACCTAAGTGTGTGTAAACTTCCAACTTCAACTCTATATGTCGCATGTCACTACTTCACAGGAGAGGCATTTGAACGTAAACATGCATGTTTTTAATCAAAATGCGTTTTTGGACAGAAATGCTTTCTGGAACAAGCTATGGGTGCGTGCTTAGTCCCCTCCTGTACTCCCTGTTCACCCAAGAATGCGTGGCGCGCACTACTCCAACACCATCTTTAAGTTTGCCGACAACATGACAGTGGTAGGCATGATCACCCGACGATGATGAGACAGCCTATAGGGAGGAAGTCAAAGACCTGGCAGTGTGGTGCCATTGACAACTACAGGAAACGTAGGACCGAGCACGCCCCTATTCACATTGACGGGGCTATATTGGAGCGGATCAAGAGTTTCAAGGTCCTCGGAGTCCACATTACTAACAATCTATCATGATCCACACACACCAACACAGTCATGAAGGTCCAGAACAAATTCAAGGAAACGTACCGTATTATACAAAGCCATGAGTGCATGGAACTCCCGTCCATCTCATATAGTGCAAGTGAACAGCAAACACCTCACGGCACAACATCTCTCCCCCATGTGACCTACTTGTTGTGTTTATGTGTAACTGATAGATGCACACACACACTACATGTCTTTCAATGTTCAGTATGTAAATTGTAAAGTATTTTGTCTGTAATGTATTATTTGTTATGTGTCGGATCCCAGTAAGACTAGCTGTTGCCATTGGCGTTGGCTAATGGGGATCCTAATAAATCAAAAAATAAATCAAAGAGGGCACAGCAATGCCTCTTTCCCCCCAGAAGGCTGAAACTATTTGGCATCGGCCCTCAGATCCTCAAAAAGTTCTACAGCTGCACCATTGGGAACATCTTGACCAGCTGCATCACTGCTTGGAATGGCAACTGCTTGACCGCAAGGTGCTACAGAGAGTAGCACGTATAGCCCAGTACATCGCTGGGGCTGTGCTCCCTGCCATCAATGAGCTCTTTACCAGGCGGTGTCAAAGGAAGGCCCTAATAATTGTCAAAGGCTCCAGCCACCCAAGTCATAGACTGTTCTCTCAGCTACCACACGGCAAGAGGCACGGATGCACCAAGTCTAGAACCAACAGGACCCTGAACAGCTTCTACCCCCAAGCCATAAGACCTCTAAGTAGTTAGTCTGGGAAGCTATTTGGTTAATTATTTAACTATCTGTGTTGACCCTTTTGACGCTGCTACTGTTTACTATCTGTCACTTTATTCCTAGTTACACCTGTATGTACAGTGCCTGTATGTACAGTGCCTGTATGTATAGTGCCTGCGGAAAGTATTCAGACCCCTGGACTTTTCCCACATTTTGTCACGTTACTGCCTTATTTTAAAATGGATTAAATAAAACATTTTCCTCAGCAATACCCCATAATGACACAATAATGACACAATACCCCATAATGACACAATAATGACACAATACCCCATAATGACACAATAATGGCACAATACCCCATAATGACACAATACCCCATAATGACACAATAATGACACAATACCCCATAATGACACAATAATAACACAATACCCCATAATGACACAATAATGGCACAATACCCGATAATGACACAATAATGACACAATACCCCATAATGACACAATAATGACACAATACCCCATAATGGCACAATAATGACACAATACCCCATAATGACACAATAATGACACAATACCCCATAATGACACAATAATGACACAATACCCCATAATGACACAATAATGACACAATACCCCATAATGACACAATAATGGCACAATACCCCATAATGACACAATAATGACACAATACCCCATAATGACACAATAATTGCACAATACCCCATAATGACACAATACCCCATAATGACACAATACCCCATAATGACACAAGAATGGCACAATACCCCATAATGACACAATACCCCATAATGACACAATAATGACACAATACCCCATAATGGCACAATAATGACACAATACCCCATAATGACACAATAATGACACAATACCCCATAATGACACAATAATGACACAATACCCCATAATGACACAATAATGACACAATACCCCATAATGACACAATAATGGCACAATACCCCATAATGACACAATAATGACACAATACCCGATAATGACACAATAATTGCACAATACCCCATAATGACACAATACCCCATAATGACACAATACCCCATAATGACACAAGAATGGCACAATACCCCATAATGACACAATAATGACACAATACCCCATAATGACACAATAATGGCACAATACCCCATAATGACACAATAATGACACAATACCCCATAATGACACAATACCCCATAATGACACAATACCCCATAATGACTCAATAATGGCACAATACCCCATAATGACACAATAATGACACAATACCCCATAATGACACAATAATGGCACAATACCCCATAATGACACAATAATGACACAATACCCGATAATGACACAATAATTGCACAATACCCCATAATGACACAATACCCCATAATGACACAATACCCCATAATGACACAAGAATGGCACAATACCCCATAATGACACAATAATGACACAATACCCCATAATGACACAATAATGGCACAATACCCCATAATGACACAATAATGACACAATACCCCATAATGACACAATACCCCATAATGACACAATACCCCATAATGACTCAATAATGGCACAATACCCCATAATGACACAATAATGACACAATACCCCATAATGGCACAATAATGACACAATACCCCATAATGACACAATACCCCATAAAGACACAATAATGACACAATACCCCATAATGGCACAATAATGACACAATACCCCATAATGACACAATAATGACACAATACCCCATAATGACACAATAATGACACAATACCCCATAATGACACAATAATGACACAATACCCCATAATGACACAATAATGACACAATACCCCATAATGACACATAATGACACAATACCCCATAATGACACAATAATGACACAATACCCCATAATGACACAATAATGACACAATACCCCATAATGACACAATAATGACACAATACCCCATAATGACTCAATAATGGCACAATACCCCATAATGACACAATAATGACACAATACCCCATAATGGCACAATAATGACACAATACCCCATAATGACACAATACCCCATAAAGACACAATAATGACACAATACCCCATAATGGCACAATAATGACACAATACCCCATAATGACACAATAATGACACAATACCCCATAATGACACAATAATGACACAATACCCCATAATGACACAATAATGACACAATACCCCATAATGACACAATAATGACACAATACCCCATAATGACACATAATGACACAATACCCCATAATGACACAATAATGACACAATACCCCATAATGACACAATAATGACACAATACCCCATAATGACAAAGCGAAAACAGGTTTAAAGAATCTTTTGCAAATCTAGTAAATATAAAAAACAGAAGTACCTTATTTACAATAAGGATTCAGACCCTTTGCTGTGAGACTCAAAATTGAGCTCAGGTGCATTCTTGAGCTCAATTTAAAACACAACCCCCCAAAAAACCCAAATGACAGAACAATGATTTTGGTTGAATATTGTGCCGAATATCGTGCCGATTTAATACAAAAACACAAAAAATATAAAATAAGTTGAGCTCAGGTGCATTTCCCTTGATTATCCTTGAGATGTTTCTACAACTTGATTGTAGTCCACTTTTGGTACATGTTATTGATTGGACATGATTTGGAAAGGCACACACCTGTCTATATAAGGTCTCACATTTGACAGTGCATGTCCGAGCAAAAACTAAGCCATGAGGTTGAAGGAATTGTTCGTAGAGCTCCGAGACAGGATTGTGTCGAAGCACAGATTTCTGCAGCATTGAAGGTCATGGAGTTTGCCAAAAGGCACCTAAAGACTCTCAGACCATGAGAAACAAGATTCTCTGGTCTGAGAAAACCAAGATTGAACTCTTTGGCCTGAATGCCAAGCGTCACGTCTGGAGCAAACCTGGCACCATCCCTACGGTGAAGCATGGTGGTGGCAGCATCATGTTGTGGGGATGTTTTTCAGCAGCAGAGAGCAGGGAGACTAGTCAGGATTGAGGCAAAGATTAACAGAGCAAAGTACAGAGAGATCCTTGATGAAAACCATTTTATAATAAAATAAAACAAATTGGGAACATTTCTAAAAAACGTTTTTTGCTTTGTCATTATGGGGTATTGTGATGTCATTATGGGGTATTGTGATGTCATTATGGGGTATTGTGATGTCATTATGGGGTATTGTGATGTCATTATGGGGTATTGTGATGTCATTATGGGGTATTGTGATGTCATTATGGGGTATTGTGATGTCATTATGGGGTATTGTGATGTCATTATGGGGTATTGTGTGTAGATTCATGAGGAACTAATGTAATTTAATCCATTTTATAATAAGGCTGGTATGTAAAAAAGTGTGGAAAATGTCAAGGGGTCTGAATACTTCCCAAAGGCACTGTATATATCTACCTCAATTATTTTGTACCCTGTGTATCATTACTCATTGTGTTCTTACTAAAAACTTTTATTGTTACGTGTTTCATTTTTATGTTATTTCTCTATTTTCTTTCTCTCTTCATTGTTGGGAAGGGCCCGTATATAAGATTTTTTACTGCTAGTCTACACCTGTCGAAGCATGTGATGAATAACATTTGATTTGAAACCATCTCTAGGACTGGGCAGAGAAAGCAGCATCTCTGAGGCTGCAAGAAAGGCTCTTACAGACATATTTCTGAAATATTGAGAGCTGTACACACATGCACACACGCACGCACATGCACACACACAGCCACACAAACACACACAGACAAATGGCGCAGTACCCCATGTGAGCTAGTGATCCAGAGTGGAAACAACATCCTGCAGGCAGCAGCATGACAAGGCATTTCCTGACCTACCACATAGGCTTGCATCCCAACTGGCACCCTATTTGACCAGACCTCTGTGGACTCTATGGGCCCTGGTCAAAAGAGAGAGGGTGAGAGAGAGAGAGAGAGAGAGAGAGAGAGAGAGAGAGAGAGAGAGAGAGAGAGAGAGAGAGAGAAAGAGAAAGAGTGGGAGAGGGATAGGGAAAGAGAGAAAGAGATAGGCAGATAAATATATGCGGAGAGAGAGCAGGGCTATGGATCGAGGAGCATGGAGGTTCCCTGTATGAGCAATTTATAGCCCTCTGTCTCCCCTGCCTGCCTGTTCTACACAGGCATTACTCATCTGGACCAGCCATGACATGGCAGGGCCACTACCCAGCCAAACACTGCTCTGGGGGACACAGCAGGCTTCGACCAATGATTGGCCCGGACCCAACCTTTGTGTGTGAGTATGTGCGCACGTTTCTGTGTGCGTGTGTGTGTGTTTGGTGAGGGCCAGTGATAAACACACAGAGGTGATGATATCGGCTCTATTGTAACTCTTAAGCAGGGCAGGGGGTTGCCGGAGTGGAGGGATCAACCACTGAATCACCAGACCTGACTCAGACAAGAAAAGAGAATAGGAAGATGGAAGAGGCACAGCTGCTGCTCAAGGAGTTCAATCCAGCTAATATAACAAACATCCAGAGGAAAACAGTCACTCAGGATTCGGGAGTGTATGAGTGGCTTTTGTGTATGTTTAGGAATGTCTTGTCACTATAGTTACCATAAATTGAATGTTTTGTCCCACTTTCCTTAGGAAGCTGAGGTTAATGACTGACACTTCATTCATCCATTCATTCATTTGAAACGCTTTCTTCAAAAAACAGACCAAACCAGAATGCTATTTGGCCCTAAACAGAGAGTACACAATGGCACCTAACCACTGTGACTGACCCAAAATGAAGGAAATATTTGACTATGTAGACTCAGTGAGTGTAACAGTGTTACTTTAAACCGTCCCCTCGCCCATACCCGGGCGCGAACCAGGGACCCTCTGCACACATCAACAACAGTCACCCACGAAGCATCGTTACCCATCGCTCCACAAAAGCCACGGCCCTTGCAGAGCAAGGGGAACTACTACTTCAAGGTCTCAGAGCAAGTGATGTCACCGATTGAAACGCTATTTAGCGCGAACCACCGCTAACTAAGCTAGCCGTTTCACATCCGTTACACTCACCCCCCTTTTGACCTCCTCCTTTTCTGCAGCAACCAGTGATCCGGGTCAACAGCATCAATGTAACAGTATAACTTTAAACCGCCCCCTCACCCATACCCGGGCGCGAACCAGGGACCCTATTGAGAATATCCACTGAAGGCAGATCTGGCTCTCAAGAGAAGACAGGCTTTGTGCTCACTGCCCACAACATGAGGTGGAAACTGAGCTGCACTTCCTAACCTCCTGCCAAATGCATGACCATATTAGAGACACATATTTCCCTCAGATTACACAGATCCACAAAGAATTTGAAAACAAATCCAAATTTGATAAACTCCCATATCTATCGGGTGAAATACCAGTGTGCCATCACAGCAGCAATATTTGTGACCTGTTGCCACAAGCAAATGGCAACCAGTGAAGAACAAACACCATTGTAAATACAACCTATATTTATATTTATTTATTTTCCCTTTTGTACTTTAACTATTTGCACATCATTACAACACTGTATATAGACAATATGACGTTTGAAATGTCTTTATTCTTTTGGAACTTTTGTGAGTGTAATGTTCATTGTTAATTTTTTATTGTTTATTTCACTTTTCTTTATTATCTATTTCATTGCTTTGGCAATGTAAACATATGTTTCCCATGCCAATAAAGCCCCTTAAATTGACATTGCGAGAGAGAGAGTGAGAGAGAGAGAGAGAGAGAGAGAGAGAGAGAGAGAGAGAGAGAGAGAGAGAGAATAGAGAGAGAGAGAGAGAGAGAGAGAGAGAGAGAGAGAGAGAGAGAGAAATAGAGAGAGAGAGAGAGAGAGAGAGAGAGAGAGTGGGGAAGAGAGAGAGAGAGAGAGAGAGAGAGAGAGTGGGGAAGAGAGAGAGAGAGAGAGAGAGAGAGAGAGAGAGAGAGAGAGAGAGAGAGTGGGGAAGAGAGAGAGAGAGAGAGAGAGAGAGAGAGAGAGAGAGTGGGGAAGAGAGAGAGACAGAGAGAGAGAGAGAGAGAGAGAGAGAAATAGAGAGAGAGAGAGAGAGAGAGAGAGAGAGAGGGGAAGAGAGAGAGAGAGAGAGAGAGAGAGAGAGAGAGAGAGAGAGAGAGAGAGGAAGAGAGAGAGAGAGAGTGGGGAAGAGAGAGAGAGTTTACAAAATCCAGCACTGTCATTATGCGGTGTCCATCAGGAAGGGATATAGACACACACACAGTCCTGAGCTGTTGACCAGACTTAGAGGTGATCATTGAATAATTTGAATAATTCACTCCTGGGTGAGGTTTCCGCTAGGTACAAATCAAAATATTAGTGGGGAAAATGCCAAAGTGCCCCAAGATCAGCATCTTGGGGACTGAGCGACAGGGGTAGGTATTAAAGCTTAGGGTAGGTATTACCTTAGGGTGCCAACTCAAGTCTTTTGTTTTCAGTCTTCTCTCACAGGCATAAACATGGTTGTTGTCACAGTAACCTGCTTCTGTAATTGTTCCACTGCTATAGGATGCATTTACCTCATCACCTGTCTAAACTGTACTCTCTCCCACTCCTACTGTGCATGTACTCTGGACTACCTCAAGGCATTAAAATACATCCTTCACAGTTTCGGTGCTGTGTCATCACTCACAAAGGGACTTTCCACCATGTCTGGTATGAACTTCTCATAGACCTATAATCCATTGTGAAACTAAATGTATTTCTTTTTCACTTTAGGTAACAATTGCTTTCATCAAGGCAAAGGGTGGCTACTTTGAAGAATCACAAATATAAAATATATTTTGATTTGTTAAACACTTTTTTGGTGTTATGTGTTATTTCATAGTTTTGATGTCTTCACTATTTTTCTACAATGTAGAAAATAGTTTTTAAAAAATAAAGAAAAAACCTTTAATGAGTAGGTGTGTCCAAACGTTTGACTGGTACTGTATGTTTGTCCAAGAAAACATTGAAAATCACATTAACCTGCCTACTTATCAGGTTTCTGGTCAAATAAAGTCAACACCAATGTCACCAAGTATCTGATCTGTTGTCTCCATCGACTGGCCTTTACTGCGCATTACAGATCACTGGGTACTGGGCAGGAGCTTTCCACATACATTTCCAATTGCTGACGAACAGAGAAAGCATAATTATACAATGCTGCCCTCTGGTGGCAAAATTATGTAGGTTCGTTGTGTCCGTTGAGCCCCAAACTGGATCAAAGCATGTTCTTGTCCATCAAACTAAGCTTCCCCATAAAAACATGCATCCCCTCTTTATTTTTGGCAAGTAGCCTACAGTAGGTAGCCTACACAAATTGCATTAAAAGTGCAATACTCTTAATATAACCGTGTGTTAGTGTGGCTTTTTTGTGTGAATTTATGTAAATCACGAAGCTCATCTGCAGGAAGATTCTCAGCAACAAAAGAGTGATCAAATTAACATCTTCCACCTGTATATACAGCAGTAGGTCTGCCTATGTAATTACCATGTAAAACGGTCGCAACGATAATAACATGTGCATAACTGTACCCTTCTGCTCAGGTAATTACCATGATCTAAGTATATCTAAATCATGAACTCTCTGCCTATGCGTGTGTGTGTCCACGCGCGAGAACCTGTCCTCTGACTGTAAATGGTCCTATACCTGTAGCATTACTACTCTAGACACACACACCTCTGATTGGCTAATCCTCCCACTATTTCCCAATCAGAGAGCTCGGCTTGCTCCAGCTGCCACATCATAGCAATGGCGGACCGAAGTAGCAGGAATTCCGCGTCCTTGTATTTCCAATCCCGTGCCCATAGGGAGCCGTTGCTGAGCGACCAGCGGAGATCCCAGAAGTCCGCTAACCAGCTGTTGGCTGCTTTTTTCCCCCGCTCTCATCAGATCCAGCTGTTTTGGTCGGAAGACCAAACAGACTGGGACAGACCCGGGAGAAACCAAACTGACTGCTTTGATGCTTGAAGTTGGACGTCTGCCGCGTATTGACACCTCGAGGATTAGATATAGGGAACACTCCAGGTGAAGGGTTCCACAGTAACAGAAATATGGATTTGTTTAGGGTTTTGAATTTGGACGAACTGTCCCATGGACTGGCTGGTCTGTCCATGTTTCCATACTTTGACACGGCGCACTATACTGTGTCAGTGATGGCTCTACGAGAACAGCCAGGTAAGCAAAGGACATTCAACAACGGGTTGTGTTGGACAGGTCCAGCTCATTACAATTGTTCAAACTTTTTTTTAATGTAGCCTAATATACCAGCCTATTGAATGGTTTGGTTCTTTACTTCTCATATTTTAATGGCAATTTGTTGAACGTTAGACCAGGCTACACTTTTTGCTCACCCCAGAGACAGACTTCAGCCTCTAGCCGCTAAATTAGCGTGTTTGAAAGAACATGAAACTTGAGAGAACGTTCCACACAATTCTCCCTATTTGGCCACGTTGATATTGAGATCGTTTACATTTACATTTAAGTCATTTAGCAGACGCTCTTATCCAGAGCGATTTACTATCATGTTTTCATTTTCTAAATCCCCACAACTGGATGGCATACTAAAATGATGCAATGGATTATTGCTGCACGGATATTTTGAGTTCCCTCATTTTTAAGAGTAACATTTATGCTTTAGTCCGCTTATGGTTGACCTATTTGCCCAGTTAAAATGAATCACAAGTCACACCACTTTTGCATTCTTGATGTATTTAAATATAACTTTTGAAGTACATATTTGTAAACAAAATACATGTGTTGTCCCAGTGATCTTTACACACACACACACACACACACACACACACACACACACACACACACACACACACACACACACACACACCACCCTGTGCTGTATCAGGGTGGTTAGACTCATCATACCACAGTAACTTAGATCCAGACTGTACTGCCGAAGCTTTGCAGACATATTATATTGCTTTTGATACTCATTGCCAGGGATGGGAGGCGAGGCCCATCAATAATGGAATAGTCCTCCTTTCTGGTTATTTTCTGGCATCAAGGTTGCCTCCAAGACTCACTGAGGAAACACATGGCCCAAATAAATGATAACAAAAGTGGATTATAACACAGCATGTGTAATTCTAGTAGGAACAGGGCTACTGTACCTTGAGTTGCCTGACACTATTCCACATCTGTTATGTTTATATGTAACTCTGGTCGTGGCTCAGTCTGAAGACAGGTGGACTTTTACTGCCTCAACATGGTCCTTTTCTCCAAACAAACCACACATGGGTTCAAGTACTATTTGAAACCATTCAAACACTTTTAATATTTACTCTAGTCTCATTTGAGTGTCAGATAGGCCAGGTTTGCACTTTTGCAATTTTCTACTGGTTCCATTGCAGTAGGCAAGTTCAATCAAGCCCAGATAAAGTATTTGAGATGATTTGAAATAGTGTTTGGGCTCAGGTCTGGATCAAACCTCCCATTTTTGTCCCTGGCGACCACAGTGTAACAGCAGTCTATTTTAGAGAAGTGTTGCTTCACTTACTTGTGTGGCATCTCATTCCCTCTGGCCTAGTGTCAATACCTCAGCCTGTACTCATATAGGCTATGGTTGTGTCTTAAATGGCACCTTATTCCCTATATACAGTAGTGCACTATTTTGACTAGAGCCCTATGGGTCAAAGGTAGTGCACTATATAAGGAATAGGGTAGCACTGGGGATATAGGCTCTGTCTCCCACAGGCTCTCTGGGAGTGATTGAGGGATTGAGTAATGGAAGGGTTGGCCTGGTGCAGTTTCCCTTGGCTGTCAAACCATCCCAAAATATCACACTGTCATCCAACACACACCGAGGGTCCTCATGTTACCCCTCCTCTGGGTGTGTGTGTTTGTTTTTTATTTATTTTTATTTTTTATTCCACCTTTATTTAACTTGTCTTTATGTGTGTGTAACACGATATGTTTGTGGCCTTCATTTTCATGGATTCTACAACACATCAAGCCAAACGATAATAATGGAGTCTAGAGCCATATCAGAGAGAGATTGTAGAACTTAAAACATTAGAACACCGGAGCTTATTAGAACACCGGTGCTTATTAGAACACCGGTGCTTATTAGAACACCGGAGCTTATTAGAACACCGGTGCTTATTAGAACACCGGTGCTTATTAGAACACCGGAGCTTATTAGAACACCGGAGCTTATTAGAACACCGGAGCTGTTCTCTATTTTTAGACAGTGCTGGATATAGTCATGATTCCCACAAAACACTTGGATTTGACATTTTTCCTTATAGTAGCTGGCACATTCTAGACTAGAGGCTCAACGAAAAGCGCTACTGAACATTAGTTTGCCCTTTACTGTTTATTACAGACTTATAAATAGTAAGATTCTAATTATTTTTCACAGGGACACTTTTACTTGTCTTTATAAAGAAGACTTATCTCAAGCACTGTCCAAACTACACTGAGTGAGGTCTAACATGGAAAACAGAACATTAGTTATAGGACATTGTACTGTGAACAATCTGTGACCTAATAATAAGTGTTCCATCCTCTAGCAGGATGCTCAGAGCAGAGAGCAGAGAGAGCAGAGAGAGAGAGAGACTCTCCCCAGTCTCTCCCAAACTCTAATGGACTATGTGATATACGACTGTTTCCTCAGGATGACATCTAAAGACACATAAAAGTGTTTTATGAACAGGCCTCTATAGAAACAAGGTGCTGTTTGCAACGTAATGCATGTACTCTGTAGACCGGAACTACAGAAAGACAGTGAGACAGGTTACACTACATTCGGTCCCTTCTGGTTGGAGAGCATTTGAAATGATCACAGACTGGGGCCATCTCTTCTAGCCTGGTTCCAGATCTGTTTGTGCTGTATAGCCAACTCCTATGTGGTCGTTGTTATTGAATGTGACAAGACATCAAAAAACAGATATGGGAACAGGCTATAAGTCCCAAGGATAACACCTGAAGTGCAGGTAGAGCTCAGAGCTGTGTTCAGTTTGTCATTGCATCAGATATTTTCTCCATTTTACCCACAGGTAAGATTTGACTTGCAAATGTCCTCTGAATGCAAATCAAACTGATTACCACAAGGTATCTTGAGTCCTGCTGGTCATGGTATGACCTACACAGTCTGCTTAGAGTTAGTGTACATCAGAGGAGGCTGGTGGGAGGTGCTATAGGAGGACAGGCTCATTGTAATGACTGGAATGTTACACATGTAAACAACATGTTGGATTCAATTCCATTTCTTTCTATTATAGCCATTACAATGAGCCTATTGTCCTATACCTCCTCCCACCAGCCTCCTCTGGTGTGCAGTGCCTTCTATACTGTCAACTAAACAAGCTGTTTCTACAGTGTGTCTCACTCGGCTGGTGTTTGGGATTCTGTGTCTCACTCGGCTGGTGTTTGGGACTCTGTGTCTCACTCTGCTGGTGTTTGGGACTCTGTGTCTCACTCCGCTGGTGTTTGGGATTCTGTGTCTCACTCTGCTGGTGTTTGGGATTCTGTGTCTCACTCTGCTGGTGTTTGGGATTCTGTGTCTCACTCTGCTGGTGTTTGGGATTCTGTGTCTCACTCTGCTGGTGTTTGGGATTCTGTGTCTCACTCTGCTGGTGTTTGGGATTCTGTGTCTCACTCTGCTGGTGTTTGGGATTCTGTGTCTCACTCTGCTGGTGTTTGGGATTCTGTGTCTCACTCTGCTGGTGTTTGGGATTCTGTGTCTAAGTGAGTTCCCAGTGGGAGATTGGATTCCAGCAAGCATTCATTGTGTCATTCATAACAATTTACCTACAGTACACGTCAGAATGCAGAAGTAAAGTGCTCACCAAACCTTCACAGTGTAAACACTGCCTCTCTCTCTCAGTACTGTATATTGTTGTGGAAATTCTAACAAGTGAGAGAGACTGTCATTTTTCAAACAATAATTTGTATTAATAAAAATTGCAACAATGAAGCTGGTTGGCCACTCTCGAGTGTAGGACCGAGAGCTCAACAACACTGAAAATGCAGAAGTCTTATATAGTAGACCTAAAAATGCTTAATCATGGCTGGTTCCACCCCTCCCCGGTAGATCAGCTTTTTTGTCTTTGGCCACACACCAAGTTTCTCAGGAGCAAAGATGATTAGAAACAATAACAGGTCTGTTCTATTCCTCAAGTTATCTCTAGTTGGAGTCACACCATGAGACCAGTAGACAGAGACCAGTAGACAGAGGCCAGTAGACAGAGGCCAGTAGACAGAGGCCAGTAGGCAGAGGCCAGTAGACAGAGACCAGTAGACAGAGACCAGTAGGCAGAGGCCAGTAGACAGAGGCCGGTAGGCAGGGACCGGTAGACAGGGACCGGTAGGCAGGGATCGGTAGACAGAGACCGGTAGGCAGAGACCGGTAGACAGAGACCAGTAGGCAGAGGCCAGTAGGCAGAGGCCAGTAGGCAGAGGCCGGTAGGCAGGGACCGGTAGACAGAGGCCAGTAGACAGAGACCAGTAGACAGAGGCCAGTAGGCAGAGGCCAGTAGGCAGAGGCCAGTAGGCAGAGCCCGGTAGGCAGGGACCGGTAGGCAGGGACCGGTAGGAAGGGACCGGTAGGAAGGGACCGGTAGGAAGGGAGAGGGAAAGGGGGATACCTAGTCAGTTGTACAACTGAATGCATTCAACTGAAATGTGTCTTCCGCATTTAACCCAAACCCTCTGAATTAGAGAGTCAATATTCATGAAGATATAGTAAACAAAGCAGATAAATACTTCATTTTCCCTCACAATATCCACTGGGAAAATACTGTAATTCACAAAAAGGGACATTCAGTAGTTTCCATGACATAGTGTAGATTAAATATTTGAGGCTCTTCATGGGACTCTTGAAACACAAACATCTCTTGGACTCACTCTTTAAGTTCCCTTTACTCGTCAGGGATTTTCTGTACTGACAAGCAACCTCTTCTACATGCAGAGTAGCAACAACCCACTCAATGAATAATGGTCGCTAGCTGGCAGCATAGCATTCACCCATTCTTAATGGCTTCTCTGTACCAAGGCATAGACAATTAGCCTGGTCCCAGGTCTGCTTTTGCTGTTTTTCAAAATGAGCCTGGTCCCAGGTCTGCTTTTGCTGTTTTTCCAAATGAGCCTGGTCCCAGATCTGCTTATGTCTCTTGCAAGCTGTTGGGAACTTTGGAAAGACAGCACAAACTGATGTGGGACCAGGATAATAGACAAAGCACAAGCTTCACTAATTACAAATGTACTCAAGCTGTATGCAGTGGAACTAAAAGCGTTGGTTGACAAAACCTCTTGTTTAGTTCTGCTTTCTCAACCCACTAGGGACTAGGCCTACTGTAAATGATAGTCTGTAAATATCAGTTTCAAAGTTGTTGATAAGATCCCAAGAAAATGTCATTAGTTATCGATACATATTTTAATAACAGCTACAGTAGCATTTAAAGAGTAAAAAAGCATTAAATTAATTGTTTTGACTTACTTGCGTAGCTAGGTACTAAATAATGTACATAGTCATTAATGTTGTGCCTTTGCTGACGTTGCAGGTTATGTGTCCCAGTAGACAGGTATGTTACTATTTCACCAGTCATTATTGTAACCATCCCATCCACCTGCTACTGTACTACTACAGTACTACTAGTACTACTGCTACAGTACTACTGCTACAGTACTACTACAACAGTACTACTGCTACAGTACTACTACAACAGTACTACTGCTACAGTACTACTGCTACAGCACTACTACAACAGTACTACTGCTACAGTACTACTACAACAGTACTACTGCTACAGTACTACTACAACAGTACTACTGCTACAGTACTACTGCTACAGTACTACTACAACAGTACTACTGCTACAGTACTACTAAAACAGTACTACTGCTACAGTACTACTACAACAGTACTACTGCTACAGTACTATTGCTACAGCACTGCTACAGTAGTACGACTACTGTACTACTACTACTGTACTACTACTACAGTACCTCAGAACTACTACTACTACAGAACTACAACAGTACTACTACAACAGTACTTCTACTACAGTACTACTGCTATAGTTAAGACCGAGCCATACACTCTGTATATGTTGTATTTCTCTGAGTAAATCCAGCTTCAGGGATCCACTGTCGACAAGTCTTTTTCCCAGAAGGCTTTGTCCCGGATCTGATGCATGCATGGATACCGCTCCATGCTTATTTTTTTATAACCTTTATTTTACCTAGCCCGGTCCCAGATCTGTTGGTGTGGACTTGACAACTGTTTGCATGAGGAGTTGGCAAGAGAGCACATACAGATCTGGGACCAGGCTATATTTAAGCTTTGTTGCGTCTGTGTTATGGAGACGGAGCCATGGCTTTTCTCCTCTTCTAATCCCGCGACCACTATTATATAACTGTTTCTTAAGCTTATTAAGAGGTTATTAAGGCTGTTAATAACCTGCCGTCAATTGACTACAACCTGCTTTCAATTGATGATTTGCATGATTGCAGTTATTTTGATTAGTGACGTTGTTGTGGTGTTGAGGTACTATAACCACTATTTCAGTTACTATGCTCCAATGCCAAATGCTGGCGACCATGGAGGCTATCAGTTCTGACGTACCTGTGTGTTCAGATGGCTACTGCTGTGCAAAGCTGGCTGTCCATCTGTAGTGAACAGTGATGCACAAAATGTGATTTAATCAGCTATTCAATGGTTGTGCAAATGCTGGTTGTTGGTAAGCTGACGCCTGCGAGTTGTAGTTGTGAAGAACCTTTGTGCGTGTGTGTGTGTGTGTGTGTGTGTGTGTGTGTGTGTGTGTGTGTGTTATAACCGTGTACCTGGGTAATCACTCATCTGTATTGTTGTAGCCAACTCATGTGATGTTTGATGATATTAAACAAGAGTGTGTGAGATGCCCAGTGATAGTGAATATTCCACTGCTGTTAGTTTCTCCTGTTAAACCTCTCTCCTCTTTGATATGCTGATGCTGGCTGTTTTTTTGGAGTTTGGCCTGGCGGTAACATTGACTCTGCCAACTCCAGACCACTCATTATCCCAGGAGATCTGCATGTGTTCCATCTCTCTCTCTTTCCGTTTCTAATCCTGTTCTAATTTTCTAATTTCTAATGTTCCATTTTAAGTACAAAACATCTAAACCAGTTTGTTACTGGTGTTAGGTTCTAATTCTCAGAGTACAAACTCAACGGACACTATGAATGCTTTAAACCAAGTTTATTCATCCCGTGGTAGTATACATACCCCACTTTGGATGGAGTCTCCTCGTTATCGCAACACATTGCATCATTATTGCTAGGCAGGAAGCTGAATGATATGAGCCTTAAACGGTTCCTCCCCTTATCAGTACTGCCACGTGTGATGGTTTTCCCTGCACTCAGCCCCTCCCAAGCTTCATTATGACTCCACCCCTCATGTCTCTTTTACAACTAATGATTCATCATAGTTAAAGCTCAGAAACCAGACCTATCACTACACATGTATTTTACACAACACAACATTCTTGACCTTGTTGCTGTTGAGTTATTGAAACAAATATAAAGAATTAAGTGTAGGTCTACTCTGCGATGTCTGCAGTATTATAAAGGGCCCTTCAGTAGTTGTGGTCAGGAGATAGAACTGTAAACTACATGGCTACATAGTTAGAACTGTAAACTACATGGCTACATAGTTAGAACTGTAAACTACATGGCTACATAGTTAGAACTGTAAACTACATGGCTACATAGAACTGTAAACCACATGGCTACATAGTTAGAACTGTAAACTACATGGCTACATAGTTAGAACTGTAAACTACATGGCTTCATAGTTAGAACTGTAAACTACATGGCTACATAGTTAGAACTGTAAACTACATGGCTACATAGTTAGAACTGTAAACTACATGGCTACATAGTTAGAACTGTAAACTACATGGCTTCATAGTTAGAACTGTAAACTACATGGCTACATAGTTAGAACTGTAAACTACATGTCTACATAGTTAGAACTGTAAACTACATGGCTACATAGTTAGAACTGTAAACTACATGGCTACATAGTTAGAACTGTAAACTACATGTCTAATACATGGCTTCATAGTTAGAACTGTAAACTACATGGCTACATAGTTAGAACTGTAAACTACATGGCTACATAGTTAGAACTGTAAACTACATGGCTTCATAGTTAGAACTGTAAACTACATGGCTTCATAGTTAGAACTGTAAACTACATGGCTACATAGTTAGAACTGTAAACTACATGGCTACATAGTTAGAACTGTAAACTACATGGCTACCACATGGCTACATAGTTAGAACTGTAAACTACATGGCTACCACATGGCTACATAGTTAGAACTGTAAACTACATGGCTACCACATGGCTACATAGTTAGAACTGTAAACTACATGGCTACATAGTTAGAACTGTAAACTACATGGCTACATAGTTAGAACTGTAAACTACATGGCTACCACATGGCTACATAGTTAGAACTGTAAACCACATGGCTACCACATGGCTACATAGTTAGAACTGTAAACTACATGGCTACCACATGGCTACATAGTTAGAACTGTAAACTACATGGCTACATAGTTAGAACTGTAAACTACATGGCTACATAGTTAGAACTGTAAACTACTTGGCTTCATAGTTAGAACTGTAAACTACATGGCTACATAGTTAGAACTGTAAACTACATGGCTACATAGTTAGAACTGTAAACTACATGGCTACATAGTTAGAACTGTAAACTACATGGCTACATAGTTAGAACTGTAAACTACATGGCTTCATAGTTAGAATTGTAAACTACATGGCTACATAGTTAGAACTGTAAACTACATGGCTACATAGTTAGAACTGTAATCGACATGGCTACCACATGGCTACATAGTTAGAACTGTAAACTACATGGCTACATAGTTAGAACTGTAAACTACATGGCTACATAGTTAGAACTGTAAACTACATGGCTACATAGTTAGAACTGTAAACCACATGGCTACATAGTTAGAACTGTGAACTACATGGCTACATAGTTAGAACTGTAAACTACATGGCTACATAGTTAGAACTGTAAACTACATGGCTTCATAGTTAGAACTGTAAACTACATGGCTACATAGTTAGAACTGTAAACTACATGGCTACATAGTTAGAACTGTAAACTACATGGCTACATAGTTAGAACTGTAAACTACATGGCTACATAGTTAGAACTGTAATCGACATGGCTACCACATGGCTACATAGTTAGAACTGTAAACCACATGGCTACATAGTTAGAACTGTAAACTACATGGCTACATAGTTAGAACTGTAAACTACATGGCTACATAGTTAGAACTGTAAACTACATGGCTACATAGTTAGAACTGTAAACTACATGGCTTCATAGTTAGAACTGTAAACTACATGGCTACATAGTTAGAACTGTAAACTACATGGCTACCACATGGCTACATAGTTAGAACTGTAAACTACATGGCTACCACATGGCTACATAGTTAGAACTGTAAACTACATGGCTACATAGTTAGAACTGTAAACTACATGGCTACATAGTTAGAACTGTAAACTACATGGCTTCATAGTTAGAACTGTAAACTACATGGCTACATAGTTAGAACTGTAAACTACATGGCTACATAGTTAGAACTGTAAACTACATGGCTACATAGTTAGAACTGTAAACTACATGGCTTCATAGTTAGAACTGTAAACTACATGGCTACATAGTTAGAACTGTAAACTACATGGCTACATAGTTAGAACTGTAATCGACATGGCTACCACATGGCTACATAGTTAGAACTGTAAACTACATGGCTACATAGTTAGAACTGTAAACTACATGGCTACATAGTTAGAACTGTAAACCACATGGCTACATAGTTAGAACTGTAAACTACATGGCTACATAGTTAGAACTGTAAACTACATGGCTTCATAGTTAGAACTGTAAACTACATGGCTACATAGTTAGAACTGTAAACTACATGGCTACATAGTTAGAACTGTAAACTACATGGCTACATAGTTAGAACTGTAAACTACATGGCTACATAGTTAGAACTGTAAACTACATGGCTACATAGTTAGAACTGTAATCGACATGGCTACCACATGGCTACATAGTTAGAACTGTAAACCACATGGCTACATAGTTAGAACTGTAAACTACATGGCTTCATAGTTAGAACTGTAAACTACATGGCTTCATAGTTAGAACTGTAAACTACATGGCTACATAGTTAGAACTGTAAACTACATGGCTTCATAGTTAGAACTGTAAACTACATGGCTACATAGTTAGAACTGTAAACTACATGGCTACATAGTTAGAACTGTAATCGACATGGCTACCACATGGCTACATAGTTAGAACTGTAAACTACATAGCTACATAGTTAGAACTGTAATCGACATGGCTACCACATGGCTACATAGTTAGAACTGTAAACTACATGGCTACATAGTTAGAACTGTAAACTACATGGCTACATAGTTAGAACTGTAATCGACATGGCTACCACATGGCTTCATAGTTAGAACTGTAAACTACATGGCTACATAGTTAGAACTGTAAACTACATGGCTACAGAGTTAGAACTGTAAACTACATGGCTACATAGTTAGAACTGTAAACTACATGGCTACATAGTTAGAACTGTAAACTACATGGCTTCATAGTTAGAACTGTAAACTACATGTCTTCATAGTTAGAACTGTAAACTACATGGCTACATAGTTAGAACTGTAAACTACATGGCTACATAGTTAGAACTGTAAACTACATGGCTACATAGTTAGAACTGTAAACTACATGGCTACATAGTTAGAACTGTAAACTACATGTCTAATACATGGCTACATAGTTAGAACTGTAAACTACATGGCTACATAGTTAGAACTGTAAACTACATGGCTACAGAGTTAGAACTGTAAACTACATGGCTACATAGTTAGAAATGTAAACTACATGGCTACATAGTTAGAACTGTAAACTACATGGCTTCATAGTTAGAACTGTAAACTACATGGCTTCATAGTTAGAACTGTAAACTACATGGCTACATAGTTAGAACTGTAAACTACATGGCTACATAGTTAGAACTGTAAACTACATGGCTACATAGTTAGAACTGTAAACTACATGGCTACATAGTTAGAACTGTAAACTACATGGCTTCATAGTTAGAACTGTAAACTACATGGCTACATAGTTAGAACTGTAAACTACATGGCTACATAGTTAGAACTGTAATCGACATGGCTACCACATGGCTACATAGTTAGAACTGTAAACTACATGGCTACATAGTTAGAACTGTAAACTACATGGCTACATAGTTAGAACTGTAAACCACATGGCTACATAGTTAGAACTGTAAACTACATGGCTACATAGTTAGAACTGTAAACTACATGGCTTCATAGTTAGAACTGTAAACTACATGGCTACATAGTTAGAACTGTAAACTACATGGCTACATAGTTAGAACTGTAAACTACATGGCTACATAGTTAGAACTGTAAACTACATGGCTACATAGTTAAACTACATGGCTAACTGTAAACTACATGGCATGGCTACATAGTTAGAACTGTAAACTACATGGCTACCACATGGCTACTGTAAACTGGCTACATAGTTAGAACTGTAAACTACATGGCTACATAGTTAGAACTGTAAACTACATGGCTACATAGTTAGAACTGTAAACTACATGGCTACATAGTTAGAACTGTAAACTACATGGCTACATAGTTAGAACTGTAAACTACATGGCTTCATAGTTAGAACTGTAAACTACATGGCTACATAGTTAGAACTGTAAACTACATGGCTACATAGTTAGAACTGTAATCGACATGGCTACCACATGGCTACATAGTTAGAACTGTAAACTACATGGCTACATAGTTAGAACTGTAAACTACATGGCTACATAGTTAGAACTGTAAACCACATGGCTACATAGTTAGAACTGTAAACTACATGGCTACATAGTTAGAACTGTAAACTACATGGCTTCATAGTTAGAACTGTAAACTACATGGCTACATAGTTAGAACTGTAAACTACATGGCTACATAGTTAGAACTGTAAACTACATGGCTACATAGTTAGAACTGTAAACTACATGGCTACATAGTTAGAACTGTAAACTACATGGCTACATAGTTAGAACTGTAATCGACATGGCTACCACATGGCTACATAGTTAGAACTGTAAACCACATGGCTACATAGTTGTAGAACTGTAAACTACATGGCTTCATAGTTAGAACTGTAAACTACATGGCTTCATAGTTAGAACTGTAAACTACATGGCTACATAGTTAGAACTGTAAACTACATGGCTTCATAGTTAGAACTGTAAACTACATGGCTACATAGTTAGAACTGTAAACTACATGGCTACATAGTTAGAACTGTAATCGACATGGCTACCACATGGCTACATAGTTAGAACTGTAAACTACATAGCTACATAGTTAGAACTGTAATCGACATGGCTACCACATGGCTACATAGTTAGAACTGTAAACTACATGGCTACATAGTTAGAACTGTAAACTACATGGCTACATAGTTAGAACTGTAATCGACATGGCTACCACATGGCTTCATAGTTAGAACTGTAAACTACATGGCTACATAGTTAGAACTGTAAACTACATGGCTACAGAGTTAGAACTGTAAACTACATGGCTACATAGTTAGAACTGTAAACTACATGGCTACATAGTTAGAACTGTAAACTACATGGCTTCATAGTTAGAACTGTAAACTACATGTCTTCATAGTTAGAACTGTAAACTACATGGAACTAAACATAGTTAGAACTGTAAACTACATGGCTACATAGTTAGAACTGTAAACTACATGGCTACATAGTTAGAACTGTAAACTACATGTCTAATACATGGCTACATAGTTAGAACTGTAAACTACATGGCTACATAGTTAGAACTGTAAACTACATGGCTACAGAGTTAGAACTGTAAACTACATGGCTACATAGTTAGAAATGTAAACTACATGGCTACATAGTTAGAACTGTAAACTACATGGCTTCATAGTTAGAACTGTAAACTACATGGCTTCATAGTTAGAACTGTAAACTACATGGCTACATAGTTAGAACTGTAAACTACATGGCTACATAGTTAGAACTGTAAACTACATGGCTACATAGTTAGAACTGTAAACTACATGGCTACATAGTTAGAACTGTAAACTACATGGCTTCATAGTTAGAACTGTAAACTACATGGCTACATAGTTAGAACTGTAAACTACATGGCTACATAGTTAGAACTGTAATCGACATGGCTACCACATGGCTACATAGTTAGAACTGTAAACTACATGGCTACATAGTTAGAACTGTAAACTACATGGCTACATAGTTAGAACTGTAAACCACATGGCTACATAGTTAGAACTGTAAACTACATGGCTACATAGTTAGAACTGTAAACTACATGGCTTCATAGTTAGAACTGTAAACTACATGGCTACATAGTTAGAACTGTAAACTACATGGCTACATAGTTAGAACTGTAAACTACATGGCTACATAGTTAGAACTGTAAACTACATGGCTACATAGTTAGAACTGTAAACTACATGGCTACATAGTTAGAACTGTAATCGACATGGCTACCACATGGCTACATAGTTAGAACTGTAAACCACATGGCTACATAGTTAGAACTGTAAACTACATGGCTACATAGTTAGAACTGTAAACTACATGGCTTCATAGTTAGAACTGTAAACTACATGGCTTCATAGTTAGAACTGTAAACTACATGGCTACATAGTTAGAACTGTAAACTACATGGCTACATAGTTAGAACTGTAAACTACATGGCTTCATAGTTAGAACTGTAAACTACATGGCTACATAGTTAGAACTGTAAACTACATGGCTACATAGTTAGAACTGTAATCGACATGGCTACCACATGGCTACATAGTTAGAACTGTAAACTACATGGCTACATAGTTAGAACTGTAATCGACATGGCTACCACATGGCTACATAGTTAGAACTGTAAACTACATGGCTACATAGTTAGAACTGTAAACTACATGGCTACATAGTTAGAACTGTAATCGACATGGCTACCACATGGCTTCATAGTTAGAACTGTAAACTACATGGCTACATAGTTAGAACTGTAAACTACATGGCTACAGAGTTAGAACTGTAAACTACATGGCTACATAGTTAGAACTGTAAACTACATGGCTACATAGTTAGAACTGTAAACTACATGGCTTCATAGTTAGAACTGTAAACTACATGGCTACATAGTTAGAACTGTAAACTACATGGCTACATAGTTAGAACTGTAATCGACATGGCTACCACATGGCTACATAGTTAGAACTGTAAACTACATGGCTACATAGTTAGAACTGTAAACTACATGGCTACATAGTTAGAACTGTAAACCACATGGCTACATAGTTAGAACTGTAAACTACATGGCTACATAGTTAGAACTGTAAACTACATGGCTTCATAGTTAGAACTGTAAACTACATGGCTACATAGTTAGAACTGTAAACTACATGGCTACATAGTTAGAACTGTAAACTACATGGCTACATAGTTAGAACTGTAAACTACATGGCTACATAGTTAGAACTGTAAACTACATGGCTACATAGTTAGAACTGTAATCGACATGGCTACCACATGGCTACATAGTTAGAACTGTAAACCACATGGCTACATAGTTAGAACTGTAAACTACATGGCTACATAGTTAGAACTGTAAACTACATGGCTTCATAGTTAGAACTGTAAACTACATGGCTTCATAGTTAGAACTGTAAACTACATGGCTACATAGTTAGAACTGTAAACTACATGGCTACATAGTTAGAACTGTAAACTACATGGCTTCATAGTTAGAACTGTAAACTACATGGCTACATAGTTAGAACTGTAAACTACATGGCTACATAGTTAGAACTGTAATCGACATGGCTACCACATGGCTACATAGTTAGAACTGTAAACTACATGGCTACATAGTTAGAACTGTAATCGACATGGCTACCACATGGCTACATAGTTAGAACTGTAAACTACATGGCTACATAGTTAGAACTGTAAACTACATGGCTACATAGTTAGAACTGTAATCGACATGGCTACCACATGGCTTCATAGTTAGAACTGTAAACTACATGGCTACATAGTTAGAACTGTAAACTACATGGCTACAGAGTTAGAACTGTAAACTACATGGCTACATAGTTAGAACTGTAAACTACATGGCTACATAGTTAGAACTGTAAACTACATGGCTTCATAGTTAGAACTGTAAACTACATGGCTTCATAGTTAGAACTGTAAACTACATGGCTACATAGTTAGAACTGTAAACTACATGGCTACATAGTTAGAACTGTAAACTACATGGCTACATAGTTAGAACTGTAATCGACATGGCTACCACATGGCTACATAGTTAGAACTGTAAACTACATGGCTACATAGTTAGAACTGTAAACTACATGGCTACATAGTTAGAACTGTAATCGACATGGCTACCACATGGCTTCATAGTTAGAACTGTAAACTACATGGCTACATAGTTAGAACTGTAAACTACATGGCTACAGAGTTAGAACTGTAAACTACATGGCTACATAGTTAGAACTGTAAACTACATGGCTACATAGTTAGAACTGTAAACTACATGGCTTCATAGTTAGAACTGTAAACTACATGGCTACATAGTTAGAACTGTAAACTACATGGCTACATAGTTAGAACTGTAATCGACATGGCTACCACATGGCTACATAGTTAGAACTGTAAACTACATGGCTACATAGTTAGAACTGTAAACTACATGGCTACATAGTTAGAACTGTAAACCACATGGCTACATAGTTAGAACTGTAAACTACATGGCTACATAGTTAGAACTGTAAACTACATGGCTTCATAGTTAGAACTGTAAACTACATGGCTACATAGTTAGAACTGTAAACTACATGGCTACATAGTTAGAACTGTAAACTACATGGCTACATAGTTAGAACTGTAAACTACATGGCTACATAGTTAGAACTGTAAACTACATGGCTACATAGTTAGAACTGTAATCGACATGGCTACCACATGGCTACATAGTTAGAACTGTAAACCACATGGCTACATAGTTAGAACTGTAAACTACATGGCTACATAGTTAGAACTGTAAACTACATGGCTTCATAGTTAGAACTGTAAACTACATGGCTTCATAGTTAGAACTGTAAACTACATGGCTACATAGTTAGAACTGTAAACTACATGGCTACATAGTTAGAACTGTAAACTACATGGCTTCATAGTTAGAACTGTAAACTACATGGCTACATAGTTAGAACTGTAAACTACATGGCTACATAGTTAGAACTGTAATCGACATGGCTACCACATGGCTACATAGTTAGAACTGTAAACTACATGGCTACATAGTTAGAACTGTAATCGACATGGCTACCACATGGCTACATAGTTAGAACTGTAAACTACATGGCTACATAGTTAGAACTGTAAACTACATGGCTACATAGTTAGAACTGTAATCGACATGGCTACCACATGGCTTCATAGTTAGAACTGTAAACTACATGGCTACATAGTTAGAACTGTAAACTACATGGCTACAGAGTTAGAACTGTAAACTACATGGCTACATAGTTAGAACTGTAAACTACATGGCTACATAGTTAGAACTGTAAACTACATGGCTTCATAGTTAGAACTGTAAACTACATGGCTTCATAGTTAGAACTGTAAACTACATGGCTACATAGTTAGAACTGTAAACTACATGGCTACATAGTTAGAACTGTAAACTACATGGCTACATAGTTAGAACTGTAAACTACATGGCTACATAGTTAGAACTGTAAACTACATGTCTAATACATGGCTACATAGTTAGAACTGTAAACTACATGGCTACATAGTTAGAACTGTAAACTACATGGCTTCATAGTTAGAACTGTAAACTACATGGCTACATAGTTAGAACTGTAAACTACATGGCTACAGAGTTAGAACTGTAAACTACATGGCTACATGGTTATGCTTGTGTTTAGGACAGGAGGTTTTTCTCAGCCTGCCTCTCCAGGAGTCTTTAATCCTTCAGATTAACCAGCCTGACTCTACAGGACTTGGCTAGAGTTGGGATAACCTTGTAGACAAGACCAGGAAGTAGATTACTTGGGAACTGGAAAATGAAGACTAAGAAGGGCCAGATTCATAGTGCTGTATATGGCTCTTAAAAGGGCATCAGCTGGCGTGTACCTCCTATGCTCACATGATGGACTAGTCAAATACAAGATCAAGTAGTCAAGTACAGATTAAGTTTTTGGGAACCTGATGCTGTGCACCAGCTAGCTATAGCTAGTCTCATGATGTATTGCTTGTTTTCCTTTTATTTTGAAGCACTTTGAGATAGTAGGAACTGGATCCTATTCTTGACCAGTACAACATCACCATGTGAGCATACTATATTTAGCCTTATTTTTAATTGACTGTAAAATGTGTTAGTCATAGTAGGTGGGGTTTATTAGCTTGCTTGCCACACAGTTTGTGGTTTAATGACCTTTTGGCTGACCTGAGTGACCCCGCTACCAGTGTCTGTCACTAATACTCAGAAGTCTTAATCTAGGATCCAGGATCAAGTAGTATCTAGAATTTATTTCTTTGAGGCAGTGTCCATAGTCACAATCCTGAAAGGCTTTGCATATGGGGAGACAGTACAGACACGAGCAGATACCAGCACTAATCAACAATCAACTTTTGAGCTCTAAACGGGATCTCATATCCATTGAAAATGGTGTGTAGGTGAGATGAGCACATATCGTGTCTCTGGGCCTGACCTGTTCTCAATTGTATATCTACTGTCCCTGGAAGTCTGAACGGACCTTCCTCAAACTGTTCATGAATGTTTAACAGCCCTGGAAGTCTGAAAGGACCTTCCTCAAACTGTTCATGAATGTTTAACAGCCCTGGAAGTCTGAAAGGACCTTCCTCAAACTGTTCATGAATGTTTAACAGCCCTGGAAGTCTGAAAGGACCTTCCTCAAACTGTTCATGAATGTTTAACAGCCCTGGAAGTCTGAAAGGACCTTCCTCAAACTGTTCATGAATGTTTAACAGCCCTGGAAGTCTGAAAGGACCTTCCTCAAACTGTTCATGAATGTTTAACAGCCCTGGAAGTCTGAAAGGACCTTCCTCAAACTGTTCATGAATGTTTAACAGCCCTGGAAGTTCCTCAAACTGTGACGCTCCTATAATGTGAAACTCCTCCACTGTAATCTCTCCTCTCACTATGAACATATTGCTCTGCTGTGCTTTAGCTCCTCTGCAGTTTTACAGCAACACGTTTGCTAGAACTGACAAGAAGAGAGCATTAAACAAGAACACACTATACACTTCTTGTTCTATATAATTGTAGACTTGTTCTAATTAATCAATCAATCAAATGTAGTTTATAGATCTCTTCTTTTTTTACATCAGCAGCTGTAACAAAGTGCTTTACAGAGACCTTTGTCTCACATTGTTCCAAAATAAGGGTAGGATGCTGATGAGAGAGAAAGTCTATCAATAGCTGATGACTTCAACATGTGTGATGATGATGATGATAATTAGGAGAATGATGAAGGAAGTCTCTGCTAATAGATTACGGTCAGGCTTTTTTTCTAAGCACCTCAAGTGTTTCTCATCATCCTTCACATGGTGTTTGATGTTATGTTGTACTTTTTTTGTTATTTGACTTTAGTTTTAGATGAACTACACTAACCTCTGCTGGTGACTGGGTTACAGGAGCCCTGGAGGTGGCGAGGAGGAGCCCGTTTGCCTGCTGGTTCAGTTCTATGCTCTACTGCTTCGGAGGGGGAATTCTCTCTGGTCTCATGATGGCTGAGGCCCCCATAGCCCCTCTGTCCAACAGCATCAACGTCCTCATGGCCTCAGTCATCTGGTGAGTGGAGTGGAGAGGAGAGAGAGAGAGAGAGAGAGAGAGAGGGGGAGGGAGGAAAACTGGGAGAGAAAGAGGCTGAGGTCCCGATAGCCCTTCTGTCCAACAGCACTAACGTCCTCATGGCCTTTGTCATCTGGTGAGAGGAGGGGGGAGGGAGAGAGAGAGGGGGAGGGAGGGAGGGGTGGGTAGGGGGAGAGAGGAAGACTGGGAGAGAAAGAGGCTGAGAACCCGATAGCCCTTCTGTCCAACAGCACTAACGTCCTCATGGCCTCTGTCATCTGGTGAGAGGAGGGGGGAGGGAGAGAGAGAGGAGGGAGGGGGGAGCGGGGAAGAAGAGAGAGAGAGTTCACAGGATTACATATGGTAAAGACATTTGACCAGTAGAATACTGTCTGTGGACCCTGAAAACCACTGTACCGTAGATTCCCTATGAGGCTCAGTGGTGGAAAAAGTACTCAATTGTCATACTTGAATAAAAGTAAAGATGCCTTTAATAGAAAATGACTCAAGTAATATACTCCTTGAGTAAAAGTGTAAAAGCATTTGGTTTTAAATATACTTCAGTTTCAAAATGCCTTACATTAAGCAAACCAGACGGCACAATTACATTTTTGTTTTGTTTTTTTGTACAGATAGCCAGGGGCACACTCCAACACTCAGACATAAGTTACAAACAAAGCATTTGTGTTTAGTGAGCACCAGATCAGAGGCAGAGGATGACCAGGGATGTTCTATTCATAAATGCGTGAATTGGACCATGTTCCTATCAAAATATAAGTACATTTGGGTGTCAGGAAAAATGTGTGGAGTAAAAAGTACATTATTTCTTTATGAAATGTAGTAAAGTAAAAGTTGGAAAAAATATAAATATTAAAGTACAGATACCCCCAAAAACTACATAAGTAGTACTTTTACTTAAGTACTTTTTATGACAAGTCAGTTAAGAACAAATTCTTATTTACAATGACAGCCTAGGAACAGTGGGTTAACTGCCTTCTTCAGGGGCAGAATGACAGATTTTTACCTTGTCAGCGCGGGGATTCAATCTAACAACCTTTCGGTTACTGGCCCAACGCTCTAACCACTAGGCTACCTGCCACCCTTACACCAGTGATGAGGCTCCCACATTCCGGATACACTATAACACCGCAGTAAACAGCTGATAGAGAAATGCTATTTTTGGAAAAAAATAATTGGGGGATGGGGGGATGTATCAGAGCAACTGGTGTGTGACAGAAAAATAGAGGATCCATTAAGCTCCTTGATTAAAAAACATCCACCATGCTTCCTCTTCAATACCATAGCGTTTTAGTGCCCTCTGCTGGGCTGAAAGCCAACATGTATTTCAAATCAAATCAAAAGCTAATGGTCACATACACATGTTATGTTATTGTAGGTGTAGTGAAATGCTTGTGTTCCTAGCTCCAGCAGGGCAGTAATATCTAACAATTCACCACAATACACACAGATCTAAAAGAATGGAATTAAGAAATATATAAATATTAGGGTGACCAATGTCGGAGTCCAGAGAATAACATTTACATTTAAGTCATTTAGCAGACGCTCTTATCCAGAGCGACTTACAAATTGGTGCATTCACCTTATGACATCCAGTGGAAATAATAAATATATATATATATAAAGGATTATGGACAGTATGTGGGTAGAATATTTAGTAAACACTACTGGTGAAAAGTTGTAGAACACCTACTCATTAAAGGGTTTTTCTTTATTTTACTATTTTCTACATTGTAGAATAATAGTGAAGACATCAACACTGTGAAATAACACATGGAATCATATAGTAAACAAAGTGTTAAACAAATCAAAGTATATTTTATATTTGAGATTCTTCAAATAGCCACCGTTTGCCTTTATGACAGCTTTGCACACTCTTGGCAGCTTCATGAGGTAGTCACCTGGAATGCATTTCAATTAACAGGTGCCTTCTTAAAAGTTAATTTGTGTAATTTCTTTCTTTCTTAATGCGTTTGAGCAAATCAATTGTGTTGTGACTAGGTAGGGGTGGTACACAGAAGATAGCCCTATTTGGTAAAATACCAAGTTCATATTATGGCAAGAACATCTCAAATAAGCAAAGAGAAACAACAGTCCATTTATTACATTAAGACATGAAGGTCAGTCAATCCGGAAAATTTCAAGAACTTTGAAAGTTTCTTCAAGTGCAGTCACAAAAACTATCAAGCACTATGATTAAACTTACTCTCATGAGGACTGCCACAGGAATGGATGACCCAGAGTTACCTCTGCTGCAGAGGATAAGTTCATTAGAGTTACCAGCCTCAGAAATTGCAGCCCAGATAAATGCTTCACTGAGTTCAAGTAATAGACACATCTCAACATCAACTGTTCAGAGGACACTGTGTGAATCAGGCCTTCATGGTCAAATTGCTGCAAAGAAACAATGACTTAAGGACACTAATAAGAAGAAGAGACTTGCTTGGGCCAAGAAACATGAGCATTGGACATTAGACCGGGGGAAATATGTCCTTTGGTCAGGAGTCCAAATTGGAGATTTTTGGTTCCAACTGCTGTGTCTTTGTGAGATGCGGTATGGGTGAATGGATGATCTCTGCATGTGTATTTCCCACCATGAAGCATGGAGGAGATGGTGGTATGGTGTGGGGGTTCTTTGCTGGTGACACTGTATGTGATTTATTTAGAATTCAAGGCACATTTAACCAGCATGGCAACCACAGAATTCTGCAGTGATACCTCATCCCATCTGGTTTGGGCTTAGTGGGACTATAATTTGTTTTTCAACAGGACAATGACCCAAAACACACCTCCAGGCTGTGTAAGGGCTATTTGACCAAGAAGGAGAGTGATGAGTGCTGCATCAGATGACCTGGTCTCCACAATCACCTGACCTCAACCCAATTGAGATGGTTTGGGATGAGTCAGACCGCAGAGTGAAGGAAAAGCAGCCAACAAGTGCTCAACATATGTGGGAACTCCTTCAAGACTGTTTGAAAAAGCATTGCAGGTGAAGCTGGTTGAGAGAATACCAAGAATGTGCAAAGTTGTCATCAAGGCAAATGGTGGTTATGTTAAGAATCTCAAATATAAAATATATTTAGATTTGTTTAACACTTTTTTTGGTTCCTATATGACTCCATATATGTTATTTCATAGTTTTGATGTCTTCACTATTATTCTACAATGTAGAAAGTAGTAAAACTAAAGAAAAACCCTTGAATGAGTAGGTATATCTGTAGAATACGTAGAATAGAATAGTATATGTAGAGCAATAGTTGAATGGGATGGCATTGATTAGAGTACAATATATAAAGTGTCTTCGGAAAATATTCAGACCCCCTTACTTTTCCCACATTTTGTTAGGTTCCAGTCTTATTCTAAATTTGATTAAAACCATTTTTCCCCTCATCAATCTACACACATTACCCCATAATGACAAACCAAAAAGGTTTTGCTAATACATTTTTTTAAATAAACTGAAATATCACATTTACATAGAGTTGAAGTTGGAAGTTTACATTACACCTTGGTCAAATACATTTAAACTCAGTTTTTCACAATTCCTTACATATAATCCTAGTAAAAATGCCCTGTCTTTGGTCAGGTAGGATCACCACTTTATTTTAAGAATGTGAAATGTCAGAATAATAGTAGAGAGAATGATTTATTTAAGTTTTATTTCAGTTTTCACATTCTCAGTGGGTCAGAAGTTTACATACACTCAATTAGTATTTGGTAGCATTGCCTTTAAATTGTTTAACTTGGGTCAAATGTTTTGGGTAGCCTTTTCTGAGGCCTTTTCTTTTGATTTTCCCATGATGTCAAGCAAAGAGACTTTGAGTTTGAAGGTAGACCTTGAAATACATCCACAGGTACACCTCCAATTGTTTGGCAGGGTAGCCTAGTGGTTAGAGTGTTGGACTAGTTCAAATCCCCGAGCTGACAAGGTACAAATCTGTCATTCTGCCCCTGAACAGGCAGTTAACCCACTGTTCCTAGGCCGTCATTAAAAATAAGAATTTGTACATAGATTCAAACAGCCGCTAACTGCAAGTCAAAATTTGTCTTAGGCATCACATTATATGCTGTTGTGTCGTGCCATGGCTGTGCCAGAACCGACCGCAAGCCAACTCCGGTTATGGGAAGGCATACTCAAGTTCATCTCACAATCGATTCTGACACAACCACGGCACAACAGCCAAGAACACATGCAGTACTGACAATCCAGAGTCAGTAAACCTGTAAAACCAACCCTCTCTCTACCCTACACATAATGTTTTTTATTCCAGGGTCATTGCTCTATCACCTCTATCCACATTTCTTGGTTTTGGTAGGTTTTAAAAGTCACAGTGGGAACAACATCCCCTATACACTTCCTGATAAACTCAGTCACCGTGTCCGTGTATACATCAATGTTATTCTCAGAGGCAACCCGGAACGTATCCCAGTACGCGTGATCAAAACTATCTTGAAGCATGCATTCCGATTGGTCAGACCAACGTTGAACAGATCTTAGCACGGATACTTCCTGTTTGAGTTTCTGCCAGTATTTTTTTATAGAGTAGCTTACTGACTGTTGAACTAGATTGTTTGTTTACTTTGTCTCAATCCAATATTTAATTTAGACATAGATTGTTTATTTTGTCTCAATCCAATATTTAATTTAGATATGGATATTTACGAACCTGTGTTTGTCAGGTTCTGGTTACCTTTTGCATTATACTGTATAAGTATAATGGAAGAGTGGCTTCTGCCTTGAGAGCAGCTAATGGGGATCCCTACTAAAATACAACTAAGTAGTAGCCATATTAGGGATGTTTTGATCAGTGGAGGCTGGTGGGTGGAGCTATTTGAGGACGGGCTCATCGTAATGGCTGGAATGGAATTAATGGAATGGAGTCAAACATGTGGCATCCATTTGTTTGATGTGTTTGAAACCATTCCATTCTAGCCATTACAATAAGCCTGTCCTCCTATAGCTCCTCCCACCAACCTCCTCTGATTTAGATAGCACCCACATTGGATGATTGTGACTATGCGCTAGTGTGACAGAATATACAAATGAGCGGGTAAATGACCACACAGAGGAATGGACAATAAGCCAGTTACTCAGCCATTAGCCATGCTCCAGGCTGAGATGATGAATCACTGTATCATATCAACACACAAGCTCAAGCCAGGAAATGCACATCATAGAAAACCCAAAACAGAATCATCAGTGTTTGCTTTTTTTTTTTATAAATTAAAAAATGCTGCACACATTAACTTTGTCAACTGTGCAGTATTTGTCAGGCATTGAAGGATTGATTTGTTCTCCAGTGGGACGTGAATATTGTATTTATTCAGTTTTCTACTTCCTGACTGTATATATTCTTGCCCGGCGACCCCCCCCCCCCCCGCCCGGCGACCAAGGGGGTCACATCATATGTTAGAAAAACGCTCGTCACATGTCTTGTCTTATCATCAGGGAATGATAATGGCAAGGGGAAGTCATCAACATTTTCAAATAAATAGAGACAGTAGATATTATTTCATTGTTTTTACCTCTTCAAAAATATAAACGCAACATGCAACAATTTCAAAGATTTTACAGAGTTACAGTTCATATAAGGAAATCAGTCAATATAAATACATTAATTAGGCCCTAATCTATGGATTTCACATGACTGGGCAGGGGTCCTGCAGGTGAAGAAGCCGGATGTGGAGGTCCTGGCGTGGTAGAGAAATGAACATTCAATTCTCTGGCAACAGCTCTGGTGGACATTCCTGCAGTCAGCATGCAAATTGCACGCTCCCTCAACTAGAGACATCTGTGGTGTTGTGTGAAACAACTGCACATTTTAAAGTGGCCTTTTATTGTCTCCAGCAGACGGTGCACCGGTGTAATGATCATGGTGTTTAATCAGCTTCTTTATATGCCATATCTGTCAGGTGGATTGATTATATTGGAAAAGGTAAATGCTCACTAACAGGTAGCCTAGTGGTTAGAACATTGGGCCAGTAACCGAAAGGTTGATCGATCGAATCCCCGAGCTGCCAAGGCAAACATCTGTCGTTCTGCCCCTGAACAAGGCAGTTAACCCACTGTTCCTAGGCCATCATTGAAAATAAGAATTAGTTCTTTAACTGACTTGCCTAGTAAAATAAATACATTTGAGAGAAATAAGCTTTTTGTCAGAATTCTTTTTATTTCAGCTCATGAAACATAGGACCAACACTTTACCTGTTGCGTTTATATTTTTGTTCAGCATAATTGGAAGAGGAAGGATAAACTCTAACATAGGAGTTACCTTTCAAGTTTATAGGCATTTTCATTAAGAGCAGCTGTTTAGCTGGTAAACAAAGGTTAGCCATGTGTTGGCAAAAATGTATTAAGTCAAGAAAGCTTACCAGCAGCCAGCACCACTTGTCGGACTGGTAGCCTATTGACTGGTAGCCTGTTGACTGGTAGCCTGTTGACTGGTAGTCTATTGACTGGTAGCCTGTTGACTGGTAGCCTATTGACTGGTAGCCTGTTGACTGGTAGCCTGTTGACTGGTAGCCTGTTGACTGGTAGCCTATTGACTGGTAGTCTATTGACTGGTAGCCTATTGACTGGTAGCCTGTTGACTGGTAGCCTGTTGACTGGTAGCCTGTTGACTGGTAGCCTATTGACTGGTAGTCTATTGACTGGTAGCCTATTGACTGGTAGTCTATTGACTGGTAGTCTATTGACTGGTAGCCTATTGACTGGTAGCCTGTTGACTGGTAGCCTGTTGACTGGTAGCCTATTGACTGGTAGTCTATTGACTGGTAGCCTATGTAGTCTATGGAATGGTAGCCTATTGACTGGTAGCCTATTGATTGGTAGCCTATTGACTGGTAGCCTATGTAGTCTATTGACTGGTAGCCTATTGACTGGTAGTCTATTGACTGGTAGCCTATTGACTGGTAGCCTATGTAGTCTATGGAATGGTAGCCTATTGACTGGTAGCCTATTGACTGGTAGTCTATTGACTGGTAGTCTACTGACTGGTAGCCTATTGACTGGTAGCCTATGTAGTCTATTGACTGGTAGCCTATTGACTGGTAGCCTATTGACTGGTAGCCTATGTAGTCTATTGATCGGTAGCCTATTGACTGCTAGCTTATGTAGTCTATTGACTGGTAGTCTATTGACTGGTAGCCTATTGACTGGTAGTCTATTGACTGGTAGCCTATTGACTGGTAGTCTATTGATTGGTAGCCTATTGACTGGTATCCTATGTAGTCTATTGATTGGTAGCCTATTGACTGGTAGCCTATGTAGTCTATTGATTGGTAGTCTATTGACTGGTAGCCTATGTAGTCTATTGATTGGTAGTCTATTGACTGGTAGCCTATTGACTGGTAGCCTATTGACTGGTAGTCTATTTGACTGGTAGCCTATGTAGTCTATTGACTGGTAGCCTATTGACTGATAGCCTATTGACTGGTAGCCTATTGACTGGTAGTCTATTGACTGGTAGCCTATGTAGTCTATTGACTGGTAGCCTATTGACTGGTAGTCTATTGACTGGTAGCCTATGTAGTCTATTGACTGGTAGCCTATGTAGCCTATTGACTGGTAGCCTATTGACTGGTAGCCTATGTAGTCTATTGACTGGTAGGCTATTGACTGGTAGCCTATTGACTGGTAGTCTATTGACTGGTAGCCTATTGACTGGTAGTCTATTGACTGGTAGCCTGTTGACTGGTAGCCTGTTGACTGGTAGTCTATTGACTGGTAGCCTGTTGACTGGTAGCCTGTTGACTGGTAGCCTATTGACTGGTAGACTATTGACTGGTAGACTATTGACTGGTAGCCTATTGACTGGTAACCTATTGACTGGTAGTCTATTGACTGGTAGCCTATGTAGTCTATTGATTGGTAGCCTATTGACTGGTAGCCTATTGACTGGTAGCCTATTGACTGGTAGCCTATGTAGTCTATTGACTGGTAGCCTATTGACGGGTAGTCTATTGACTGGTAGCCTATGTAGTCTATTGACTGGTAGTCTATTGACTGGTAGCCTATGTAGTCTATTGATTGGTAGTCTATTGACTGGTAGCCTATTGACTGGTAGCCTATTGACTGGTAGTCTATTGGCTGGTAGTCTATTGACTGGTAGCCTATTGACTGGTAGCCTATGTAGTCTATTGACTGGTAGCCTATTGACTGGTAGCCTATGTAGTCTATTGACTGGTAGCCTATTGACTGGTAGCCAGATTTTTCAAAGCCTATGTCAGATACTCCAGTGAGTGTAATTTGCTTGACATTAGGTGTTGAGAAATGTCATTAGAATGAATGTAATTCAAAATTTGTTTATTCTGTTGTTGATCGTGATATTCATAACAACATTTGGGGGAAAAAATGAAGTCTATGTGTCTTATATTCTAGGTACCTGGTATTCTACTGCCCCCAGGACATGGTGTACTCCTGTACTGCCCTCTTCCCTGTGCGTCTGGTGCTGACGGGCATGAAGGAGGTGACCCGCACATGGAAAGTCCTGGGGGGCGTGGCTGAGGCACACAGCAAGTACAAGGATGGACTGCTGGTGATGATCGCTATAGGATGGGCTAAAGGTAGGTATATCACTTTTTTAATATATACTGTACATATATATATATATATATATATACACAGACAAGTCTCTCTTCATGGTATAGTATAATTTGTTTTTAAGGTAAGTACCTTTGTTTATTGTATACTGACAAGTACATGACATGGCCAAAAGTATGTGGACACCCCTTCAAGTTATTGGATTAGGCTATTTCAGCCACACCCGTTGCTGACAGGTGAATAAAATCGAGCACACAGTCATGGAATCTTTATAGACAAAAATTGGTAGTAGAATGGACTTTCAGTGACTTTCAATGTGGCACCGTCATAGGATGCCACCTTTCCAACAAGTCAGTTCGTCAAATTTCTGCCCTGCTAGATCTGCCCCGGTCAACTGTAAGTGCTGTTATTGTGAAGTGGAAACGTCTAGGAGCAACAATGGCTCAGCCTCGAAGTGGTAGGCCACACAAGCTCACAGAATGAGACCACAGAGTGCTGTCCTTGGTTGCATCACTCACTACCGAGTTCCGAACTGCCTCTGGAAGCAACGTCAGCACAAGAACAGTTCATCGGGAGCTTCATGAAATGGATTTCCATGGCCGAGCAGCTGCACACAAGCCTAAATTCACCATGCGCAATGCCAAGTGTCGGCTGGAGTGGTGTAACGCTCGCTGCCGTTGGATTCTCGAGATGTGATGAATCACGCTTCACCATCTGGCAGTCCGACGGAGGAATCTGGGTTTGGTGGATGCACAACCTGCCCGAATGCATAGTGTCAACTGTAAAGTTTGGTGGAGAAGGAATAACGGTCTGGGGCTGTTTTTCATGGTTCGAGCTAGGCCCCTTAGTTCCAGTGAAGGGAAATCTTAACTCTAAAGCATACAATGACATTCTAGACGATTCTGTGCTTCCAACTTTGCTACCAACAGTTTGGGGAAGGCCCTTTCCTGTTTCAGTATAATAATACCCCAGTGCACAATGCGAGGTCCATACAGAAATGGTTTGTCAATATCGGTGTGAGGAACTTGACTGGCCTGCACAGAGCCCTGACCTCAACCCCACGAACACCTTTGGGATGAATTGTAACGCCGACTGCGGGCCAGACCTAATCGGCCAACATGATTTTGGAATGAGATGTTCGACACGCAGGTGTCCATATACTTTTGTGTATATGTTGTGAATGCAATGCACACAACCATACAGATTAAGGGCTTGTAAGTAAGCATTTCACTGTAAGGTCTACCTATACCTGTTGTTGCGCAAGTGACAAATACAATTTGATTTGATTCTGTGAACCTCTGGCCACCATGCGCTATGCTAGGGAACCACTACACAGTGGTGT
Source organism: Oncorhynchus nerka (assembly GCF_034236695.1). Lineage (NCBI taxonomy): Eukaryota > Metazoa > Chordata > Actinopteri > Salmoniformes > Salmonidae > Oncorhynchus > Oncorhynchus nerka. The sequence goes on from NC_088417.1 coordinate 92,796,990, forward strand.
AGTTCAGAGTAAATACAGTTTATCCACCTTTTGCAGGAAAATGCATTGAAAATATAGGTAGTGTTACCTCTTTCAATGCGACCAACAGTCAGAGTTTACCCACCTATTTTTATTTTTTACCACTACATCACCGGTAGCACTGTGCGTGTATAAGCATGTGGAAGATATGGCCAGATCTAGTACACACACGCAGATATATAAACTCTCTCTCACACATTTAATATAAATTGATTATAAATCAATTTGGGGGGGCTGTTGGTAATCAACAAGACAAGTTTCAAGAATGTAATGGATATTAAACTCATTACTATTGTGGTTATTAGTCCTGACCTTTTGGTCCATACGAATACTTCTAAATAACATGAGGTTGCATTGACACTAATTGTGATCCTGAAGATTATAGTTTCGTTGTTCAGACCTGTGCTTTGAATAGCAAGCAGCCCTTACACATCACAAAGAAATAGAGCTATCTGATTTGACTTTGTTGAGTTGTTATTAGACATTAAGGCTATTCAGCTACTAGCCTGGTTTCAGATCTGTTTGTGCTTTATAGCAAACTCCTTTTTATGCCAAACAGACCATAGGAGCCAGACAGCACAAACGGTTCTATAAAGATGTTCTACCAGTCCAGGACAATGACGCAGGGTCGTATCTCTTTCTCTTCAGGTGCTGGAGGAGGTCTAATCAGTAATTTTGAACAGCTGGTCAGAGGAGTCTGGAAGCCAGAAACCAATGAGCTTCTCAAGATGACCTAGTAAGTCCCCTCCTCTCCCAGAGCTCGTACTGTAGGATCAGTTAGTAATTCCCCTGCTCTCCCAGGGCTTGAAATATAGGATCAGTTAGTATGTCCCCTCCTCTCTGAGGCCTCGTTCTGTAGGATCAGTTAGTATGTCCCCTCCTCTCTGAGGCCTCGTACTGTAGGATCAGTTAGTGTGTCCCCTCCTCTCTGAGGCCTCGTATTGTAGGATCAGTTAGTATGTCCCCTCCTCTCTGAGGCCTCGTACTGTAGGATCAGTTAGTATGTCTCCTCCTCTCTGAGGCCTCGTACTGTAGGATCAGATCCTGCCAGTAGCATATGCTTGTCTCAAAGATTAAGCCATGCAAGTCTAAGTACACACGGCCGGTACAGTGAAACTGCGAATGGCTCATTTAATGAGCCACTGTACCGGCCGTGTGTACTTAGACTTGCATGGCTTAATCTTTGAGACAAGCATATGCTACTGGCAGGATCAACCAGGTAGCCACTCACAACTTAGATGTTGTACCTGTCCCCTCCTCTCTGAAGCCTCGTACTGTACGATCAGTTAGTATGTCGCCTCTTCTCTGAGGCCGCGTACTGTAGGATCAGTTAGTATGTCCCCTCCTCTCTGAGGCCTCGTACTGTAGGATCAGTTAGAAGGAGGATAGAATAATGTGTTGAGTGTCTGTGTTAGTCTGGTCCCACGTCTGTTTGTGTTGTTTATAGCTAACTCCTATGTTCGGCATGACAATGACTAGCAACGCGCATGACCCGCCCTCCTGAGGATCTGTCTTTTTTCAGCCATCTATTTCCTGTGCAAAATCCACTTGTCATTTAAATCTCCCTGGATTCATTGCATTCATTTTACTCCTGCTACTCTTTCATACTTCTGTCGTTTTTTCCCCCGTTAACTTTACGAGCACGTAAAGATTTGTAATGACCTGTCAAACACATCCCAGTAATGGCTGAAATGGACTCAATGGAATACATTGTCTTTCCGTTGCCTCTATAAGAACGATAAAGCTTAGTCGGGATTTAACGCATCATCTCAACACTTACACGAGAAGAAAGATAACTTTATTTTTATGGGTGTTATTTTTTGTGGATTTGAAAAAAGTTATAATTTAATATACTTGAAATGATTACCAATGAAATGCCTTGAAATGAAAGCTACTTCCCGAAAATGAACATTCAGATTGTAGTGATGTTATGTCTGATCTCACAAACATTGGAAAGTCTGTATACATGTTGATAGGTGTAATCTAGAGCCAAGCATGATGATTTTTAATCTGAGGGCATCCGGCTGTTGACACACCTTGTTGAATTATGCAGCAGAACGTGACAACAACAGTAATTCATGACGCAGTCTATACAGCACAGGTGATTGCATGTAGGCCTAGGCCCCTAGATAGAGCAAGGTTTTGGTGGTTTCAGCCACGCCCCACCCCTTTACGTTAATGTATGCAAATATGCAAATACACCGGGGTGTTTATGCAAATGAAGCACATATAATTTCTTTATTTTAACACAAAATACCTCATAACATTACAAAATGTATATATGACTGCAATCTAAGATAAAAAATAAGATAATACATTTGACAATAAATTGAATATCTGAATTCAAACAAAACCCTGGACTCATTATTTGTTAGAAGGTTTGGAGTATCTTCATCCATTGTTCAACTGTTGCGTTTATTACAATTGTTTAAAAAGACCAATTGACAATTTTGATGACTGTTGCTTCAATGACGTGTCAAACTCATTCCATGGAGGGTCGAGTGTCTGCGGGTTTTCGCTCCACCCTTGTACTTGATTGATAAATTAAGGTCATTAATTACTAATGAACCCCCCTTACCTGGTTTTCTAGGTCTTAATTGAAAGAAAAAAAGAAAAACCTGCAGACACTCAGCCCCCCGGTGGAATGAGTTTGATACCTCTGATGTAGGCTCTACAGCACAAACTGATCTGAGACCAGGCTAGGTCTGTGTAATGTTGTACACAGAAACCGAATTATGTAATTGGGGAAAGAGAGAGAGAGAGAGAGATCTCTCTCCTAGATCTTCTGTCAGACCTGGGCCTGACAGTTAATCTCAGTAAGACACCATTGCCCTAGAGCACACAAACAACTATAAATACCTTGGCCTAAACATCCACAAAGCTGTAAATGAGCTGAGTTGACAAGGCAAGAAGGGCCTTCTATGCCATTCAAAGGAACATAAAATTCGACATAGCAATTAGGATCTGGCAAAAAATACTTGAATCAATTACCCACCAAAGAATGCATGCAAAGAAGAATTAGGCCGACATCCGCTAATTATCCAAATCTAGAAAAGAGACGTTTAATTCTACAACCACCTAAAAGGAAGCGATTCCCAAACCTTCCATAACAAAGCCATTACCTACAGAGAAATTAACCTGGAGAAGCATCTCCAATCCAAAGTTAAATCTAGAATCGACTTCCTATTTCGCAACAAAGCCTCCTTCACTCATGCTGCCAAACATACCCTCGTAAAACTGACTATCCTACCGATCCTTGACTTCGGCGATGTCATTTACAAAATAGCCTCCAACACTCTACTCAGCAAATTGGATGCAGTCTATCACAGTGCCATCCGTTTTGTCACCAAAGCCCCATATACTGCCCACCTCTGCGACCAGTATGCTTTCGTTGGCTGGTCCTCGCTACATATATGTCACCAAACCCACTGGCTCCAGGTCATCTATAAGTCTTTGCTAGGTAAATATCTCAGCTCACTGGTCTCCATAGCAAAACCCACCTGTAGCATGCGCTCCATCAGGTATATTTCACTGGTCATCCCCAAAGCCAACACCTGCTTTGGCCGCCTTTCCTTCCAGTTCTCTGCTGCCAATGACTGGAACGAATGGCAAAAATCGCTGAAGTTGGAGACTTATATCTCCCTCACTAACTTTAAGCGTCAGTTGTCAGAGCAGCTTACCGATCACTGCAGCTGTACACAGCCCATCTGTAATTAGCTCCTTCCAACCAACTACCTACCTCATCCCCATATTTGTTTTAGTTTTTCTGCTCTTTTGCACACCAGTATTTCTACTTGCAGATCCTCATCTGCACATATGTCACTCCAGTGTAAATTGCTAAATTGTAATTACTTCGCCACTATTGGCCTATTTATTGCCTTACCTCCTTATTTATTTTGCACACACTGTATACAGATTTTTCTATTGTGTTATTGACTGTATGTTTGTTTATCCCATGTGTAACTCTGTGTTGTTTTTGTCGCACTGCTTTATCTTGGCCAGGTCGCAGTTGTAAATGAGAACTTGTTCTCAACTGGCCTACCTGGTTAAATAAAGGTGAAATAAAATCAATGAAAAAAGAGAGAGAGATCTGTTCATAGCCATAATGATGAAGTTACTGACCTGACTGACCTCTGACTGTGTGCAGCCCTACTAAGATCACCCTGATAGGAGCAGTGCTGTTCGCCCTGCAGCAGACCCAGTACCTGGCCATCCAGAAGCACCACCTCATGCTGCTGTACACCGTCTTCACTGTTGTCAACAAAGTCAGTCACTAACCTGATCCTAACCCTAGCCCTATCCCTCAACCCTAACACTCACAGGGCAGGGCCTCTACAAAGACATAGGGCCAGTTTCCTGGACCCAGATCAAGCGTAGTCCCAGATCTGTTTGTGCTATATAGCCAACTCCTATGGTCATTGTGGCACAATCAGATCTGGGATAAAGATAGATAAAGCCTACACCTGGACCAAAAAGCATGCTCAATGGAGAATCTCAACTACTTTTTAGTCCAGAAATGGCTTCAATCTTGATCTGGGAATCCTCCCAATACATAATGTTTATGGCAATCAAAAATATTCTTTCTCCATGTTGACTGTCTCACAACATCCAGTCCATGTTATTTGAATAACCTATTTTATACTTATATTTAGTTATGACTCAACTCTAGTCTTGTATTGCCTCTAGCAGGAGAATTTTGCATCATTTTCTTCTCGTTGCATCATTCCTCCTCCATCCTCTCACAATGAGTGATGTCTCCTGCTCTTGACATCTTGCAAATCTAATCACAGGTTCTCAGAACTCGCCCAACTGTTCGATCAGAGTTACATTTAATCTGATAAATCATACGATAAATCGTGTCTACTTCTTTATTAGTCACTGTTGTAGTCATTCTCATCACTCCATCCTGTCTCTCCATCTCTTTAAATCCTTCCATCTATTCGTTTTCTCCCCCAGACAAGTATGACGCTGACCGGCTCCTCCTCTTCGCCCTTCGCTCCCATTGAGTCTGTTGTGCACCGCACGTTCTTTGCCGGGCCGTCGCCATCCTTCACCTCTGAGACCAAGACCTCTGTAGTGAAGAAGGGCACCGGTGAGAGTTTGAACAGAGCAGCGGTCCCTGAGACCTCCAAGGCCCCAGGGTCCTCGTCCAAGACTGCAGCACACAACAGGGGAAAGGACTCACCAAAGAAGGCCAAAGTGCAGTCGGAGAGCACTGAGACAGAGAGCTGCCAGAAGAGTGACTAGAGCCCTTATACTGCATTGTACTGTATAGAAATAGAATCTATAGAACGGACAGTTGTTTAGCACACTGCAATTTCACTGGTAAAGCTATGGGTGCACTTAATGGGGCTGTCCATTCTATAAATGATATTTATATTCTGTACGGCCCTTCTTATCTTGGCTAGGACAATCTATTCTATGTGTCCTGTGGCACTGTCATCCTGTGATAGGTCCCAATTTGCTACCACGCCTTTTTTTGTCCTAACCCTTTGATGTTTGTAGATCTGTAAGTTGGAAGCAATATGGTAGAAGCTTCACTACACTGCTTATGTTCATTGTATACCTATCCAGAACCTTCAGATATTCAAATATGGAACGGTTATGGGCGAGCGGGAGGAGTAGGAAGCAAATTGGGTCTGTCTGTCCCACTCCAGAATGAGAGCAATGAAATATGTGCTGATTTTAATATATTATACATTAACGTAGCTTTATAATCCTTTTCTAATTCTGCGATGATGCATCCTGTTTTCTACGGAGTTTTGGTGAAAAATACTGCTGATCAGCCACTATTTATCTGTATATTAATAATAATATATTCTGTTTTATGTACCCGTACATTTCCTACTATGAAATGTTTTAAGATTTTACATGACAATTTATATAATTATTACTCAGGTCCTCTATTATATTTACGCTTAAGAAAATGCACTTGAATGTAGGAATGTCTAAATGGAATGCTTTTTGCAGCTGCAAACACTGCCTCTTCTGTGAATACTTTCAATTCTATTGAAAAGTAAATGTTCACCTGCACTTTAATCTGACTTGTTGTCGTTCTTATCACAACCGAAATACAAAAACTTGGACATTTGTAAACATCTGTGTGAAAAACCTTTTAGTTTATAACCTTTTTTAGTTAATCAACTTTTAGTTCATACAAGTAATGTATCTCCCGAGTGCAGCAGTGGTCTCTAAGGTACTGCATCTCAGTGCAAGAGGTGTCACTACAGTCCCTGGTTCAAATCCAGACTGTATCACATCTGGCTGTGATTGAGAGTCCCATAGGGCGGCGCACAATTGGCCCAGCGTCGTTTGGCCTTGGCCGGGGTAGGCCGTCCATGTAAATAATAATTTGTTCTTAACTGTCTTGCCTCATATTTTCAGATACACAGCCTCCATGCTCTGTGGAGTCAGTTGTTATGAATGTAATTGAAATATTCACATATTTCCTCCATGATATTCTGATCATTGGCAAGGTTCTATAGCTGTTGTTATTGTTAGCTGTGGTCATGTCCAGGGCAAGACACATTTAACAAGGCAAACAAAGGAAAGGTCAGATTTAGCTGAAGAAATACATCAATATCTCAGTCTGCTTTACATTTCATTGGAAAAGAGGTGCAATTCTTTTAATTATGTAATTTGTGCAATGTGCTGCCCTTATCTGTGTCTCTATCTATGGCTTGTAATTGCCCTGATGTTGTCTCTGATTTAGAACAGAAACCAACGGGAGCTCACAGACGTAACCTTTCTTCCTTTAAGATGAAAAAAGAGTGAAACATTGCATCATTGTAGCATCAGAATGTGATACTTCATCCACTTTAAGCAGCGTAGGAAAATAAAATCCTGAAATCCCTTCAGACTAGAAGTAAATGAGTGTTGTAGCAGATATCTGTCCATCTGTAATGATCAAAGTCCACAGAGGTGCCACCACCTCCACATGTTAATTAGAGTACCATCTACCACTTGTGTGTGTACTGAGTCTCAGGGTGAACTCTGAGCCCTGGGAAGTTTAAAGTAACATTTACAGGCAGGGATTCTCTCTCTCTCTCTCTCTCTCTCTCTCTCTCTCTCTCTCTCTCTCTCTCTCTCTCTCTCTCTCTCTACACTATAGAATGATGCAGGTGAGGAACAGCTCTGCTCCCAGCCTAGCCCCCCCCCCGGGACACAAAGACCGTGGCATGGCCCGACAGGCCTGGGCAGGGGTCCCAGAATAAGCCAAGGGCATGGCATGCTATGCATTGGGACTGTCTGGTTGTCTCTCTGTGTCAAATGGAAAGGAGAGAGGAGATTAGGCTGGAATGGCTGCTCAGTTAAATAGAGGGTCTGTGTTCCAAATGGCACCTGCTTTTGACCAGTGCCCGGAGGACTCTGACTTTAACCAGTTAAAGTTAGACCATGAACACTCTATTATTCAAATGCTGGAAATTCCATTTAAGACAATATCACCACCCATGATGACATCACATCCCAAGCACCAGGCATACACAACAGCGCTGTTGCTTGACAAATGGGCACGCTAGTTACCATACCAACAGAATTCTGGTTGCAGAGAGGTTCTAATGTGTTTTAATCCCTTCCACCTGGACCGATTTGCCCTCTGATGTCAGTTGGAAATTCACACGGAATGATTCTCATTTAAATCCCAACCAACTGTAACAGACAGTCAGCAGAGTGTATTCCCTGGAGCTCTGGTCAAAAGCAGTGCACTATTTAGGGAATAAAGTGCTTCAGATGCACCCTCAGACTGGAGAGGCACACTATCACCCCCACCACTTGGTATTTCATCATCACGGTAGAAAGGGGTGCATGTACAGGTGTCTTCCACCGGGGGGCATGGGGTGTCCCTCCATGTCTGGCTGGAGGAGGAGAGGAGAGAGGCAGCTATTGGCCGGGACGGGAGGAGAGGACGGTGCTGGTGGGCTGGCCAGCTGGGGGCTCCTCTCCCTCAGAGGGAATGGTAGCTGTCCACAGCACAGCCACAGAGTGGCACGTCCCTAACAAAGGCGGGCAGAGTCCATCAAAACCAAACAAAGAGACCTCAGTCACACGCATGAAAGTGCATGACTTACCAGTCGTAGATAAAGACCCATCCTTCTCCACATACACCAATACCAAACACACACCAATACCAAACACACACCAATTTTTTTATTTATTTAACCTTTATTTTACTAGGCAAGTCAGTTAAGAACAAATTCTTATTTTCAATGATGGCCTAGGAACAGTGGGTTAAGTGCCTGTTCAGGGGCAGTACCTTGTCAGCTCGGGGATTCGAACTTGCAACCTTTCGGCTACTAGTCCAACACTCTAACCACTAGGCTACCCTGCCGCCCCCAATACTGAACACACATCCTCCATCCTCAACCTTGATTTAAGGTGGGTTTTTGTTTTTTTTCAAAAGTAAAGGACATTAGCTACACTACAACATATGACATCCAAGATTTGGATTACAAATGTATGGTCTATCTTGTGTTTCTCACTGCCCCTGCAGTATGGTGTTGGTGGTGTGTTCCTTCAGTTGTGTGATTGATAGTCATCTGACTATCCTCTGGCCTTACAGTGGAAAGTGACAGGCTTCCCAGCTAACAATTTTAGGGAGAGAGAACGTTTTTATAATGTTAACCGTAATGTTTCCCAGATGTTTGAGTGTTCAGTTTTCCGTTAGTTAGGGGAACATTCTATGTATGTTAACAAAAGAAACCATCCTGAGAACCTATTTAGCATGTTGTTAAAGATAGTAGAACATTCCCTCAATGTCAGACAGAACTTACAGAGAACGTGGTTGACAGAATATCCAATATTTATGTTCTAGACACATTTCATTGGAACACTGAAAATAAACATTTCTTTGTCCAGTTTTCTGAGGGTTGGGAGAATATTGCATCAACTTCCCACCAATCACACACAGAACATGGTTGTCATGTTGTTCTCAGAATGTAAAATATTAAAGTTTTAGACATGTTGCAGGAACATTTATGTGTATCAGAAATCAGTGTACCCCCCCAAAAAATGGTTTCATTACAAATCCTGCCTTGCTACTGTTGCCGAGCCCATCAAGGCCCTGATTGGTGAACTACTGATCTGATCCATTCACAGCTCTTTGTCTGTTGTCAAGTTTAAAGACACACATACGCAGTGTTTTTAACATACACTGTTTTCAACTTACATATTTGACACACTTTGACATACATGATTACATTATGCATGTTCGTTTTAAAAAAGTACTTATGATTCAGCATGTCCTCACCTTGGATTTGAACTCACAACCTCTTGGTTCATGGCATTCTAATATTTTTTGCTACATCACCATGTCTGTGTCAATTAACAATTAGTATGACTATTTTCTCATCATTGATTTGATTGACTTATTCAAGCAATTTTAGTGATCTAATGTTGGTGGGGCATTTTACCTTGTCTTAATGTTACTGAGTTACTATGGTCAGTAAAATAGTTGTTCTTTTTACCTTTATTTAACCAGGCAAGTTTAAGTACAAATTCTTATTTTCAATGACAGCCTAGGAACAGTGGGTTAACTGCCTGTTCAGGGGTAGAACCACAGATTTGTACCTTGTCAGCTCGGGGACTAGAACTTGCAAACTTTCACTTACTAGTCCAACACTCTAACCACTTGGCTACCCTTCCGCCCCCTTGAGTGTGCCTTTCAACAGAACTGAAATCTACTTCAAAGTGCAGTTTAGAAAATCTACATGAATTCAGCAATTTCATTATTCTATTACCCTGTAAGGGGGGCAAGGTTCTGACAGATGAGTGTGTCTTGGTGGTGGCAAGGACACACCCAAGAAACACCCACATCAAACCACACCCCCAACCCAACACAGGTTTGGCTTCTGTCATGGCCGCCAGAATTTCTTCAGGAGCAAGCCCAAAAAATGAGGCCAAATCAGCGGTTGCAGCTCCCCTTTAAAATATACTTTAGGGGTGTTGTAACTGTTGCCAAATAATGACATTAACAAGTTTTGCTAAGAATGTGAATGAATAACGTGACTCAAACTCAGGTCACCAGCGACGAACACCCAAACCACTGTTGCAATAAGGGATATCCCTAGGGCATGTGCTTATTAGGCCAGTGTCCAGACGTGAATCCTAACCCCTCCTCCCTAAGCACTTGTGTAGATCTGAAACAACTGGATAGGTGTAAACAAAAGGGGAAGGCACTTTGAAGTAACTTCAGCTCTGTTAAAAGGTACGCTCAAGAACAATCATTACTGGTCATAGTGATTCAGGAGTAACATTAAAACAGGTTCATATGCCCCATCAACATTAGACAACTGTACAGAAAGCCTTTAAATCGTTGAAATAAGTCAATCAAATCAACGATGAGAGAATAGTCTAATTAACTGCTAACTGGCACAGACATAGTGGTGTAGCAAAAGGATCAGAATGCTGAGAACCAAGAAATTGGGAGTTCAAATCCCAGGTGAGGACATGTTGAATAATAATGACTGTATTAATGAACATGTGTGTCAAATAAATTGGAAACCCTGTATGTTTAAAAGCATTGTTTGTTTGGGTTTGGGTGTGAGTGTCCCTAATCTTGCCAACAAACAAAGAGCTGTGAATGAATCAGTGATTCACCAATCAGATCCTTGATGGGATTGGCCACAGTAACAAAGGGTAATGATAAAACAATCGTTGCTTTTTGGGGGAGAATGCTTCTTTGGGACCATCAGGCGACGGCCTGACGACTGTTCTTCCAACGTTCCCATGAAACCTGTCTAGAACATTAATACGGTGAGCTCCAAAAGTAAACATGCATTGTGTCATTTTGCAATAATTTTTAAATTGTAAATAAGAATAGAATATGTTTCTAAACATTTCTACATCAATGTGGCCTGGCTCCCCCTCCATTCAATATTTTTGTTAAACAGAAAACCCAGACATATGGCAGCAGATCCACAAGGTCTGACTGTATAGTTCCCCTAAGGAAAAGCACCTTTAGTAAATCTGCATTCTCTGTGAGAGCTTCCCATGTCTGGAATACACTGCCATCAGACACACATAACTGCACCACATATCACACTTTCACAAAATGCTTGAAGACCTGGCTAAAGGTCAATCAGATTTGTGAACATTACATTTACATTTAAGTCATTTAGCAGACGCTCTTATCCAGAGCGACTTACAAATTGGTGCTTTCACCTTATGACATCCAGTGGAACAGCCACTTTACAATAGTGCATCTAAGTCTTTTAAGGGGGGTGAGAAGGATTACTTTATCCTATCCTAGGTATTCCTTAAAGAGGTGGGGTTTCAGGTGTCTCCGGAAGGTGGTGATTGACTCCGCTGTCCTGGCGTCGTGAGGGAGTTTGTTCCACCATTGGGGGGCCAGAGCAGCGAACAGTTTGGACTGGGCTGAGCGGGAACTGGACTTCCTCAGTGGTAGGGAGGCGAGCAGGCCAGAGGTGGATGAACGCAGTGCCATTGTTTGGGTGTAGGGCCTGATCAGAGCCTGGAGGTACTGAGGTGCCGTTCCCCTCACAGCTCCGTAGGCAAGCACCATGGTCTTGTAGCGGATGCGAGCTTCAACTGGAAGCCAGTGGAGAGAGCGGAGGAGCGGGGTGACGTGAGAGAACTTGGGAAGGTTGAACACCAGACGGGCTGCGGCGTTCTGGATGAGTTGTAGGGATTTAATGGCACAGGCAGGGAGCCCAGCCAACAGCGAGTTGCAGTAATCCAGACGGGAGATGACAAGTGCCTGGATTAGGACCTGCGCCGCTTCCTGTGTGAGGCAGGGTCGTACTCTGCGGATGTTGTAGAGCATGAACCTACAGGAACGGGCCACCGCCTTGATGTTAGTTGAGAACGACAGGGTGTTGTCCAGGATCACGCCAAGGTTCTTAGCGCTCTGGGAGGAGGACACGATGGAGTTGTCAACCGTGATGGCGAGATCATGGAACGGGCAGTCCTTCCCGGGAGGAAGAGCAGCTCCGTCTTGCCGAGGTTCAGCTTGAGGTGGTGATCCGTCATCCACACTGATATGTCTGCCAGACATGCAGAGATGCGATTCGCCACCTGGTCATCAGAGGGGGGAAAGGAGAAGATTAATTGTGTGTCGTCTGCATAGCAATGATAGGAGAGACCATGTGAGGTTATGACAGAGCCAAGTGACTTGGTGTATAGCGAGAATAGGAGAGGGCCTAGAACAGAGCCCTGGGGGACACCAGTGGTGAGAGCGCGTGGTGAGGAGACAGATTCTCGCCACGCCACCTGGTAGGAGCGACCTGTCAGGTAGGACGCAATCCAAGCATGGGCCGCGCCGGAGATGCCCAACTCGGAGAGGGTGGAGAGGAGGATCTGATGGTTCACAGTATCGAAGGCAGCCGATAGGTCTAGAAGGATGAGAGCAGAGGCGAGAGAGTTAGCTTTAGCAGTGCGGAGTGCCTCCGTGATACAGAGAAGAGCAGTCTCAGTTGAATGACTAGTCTTGAAACCTTGACTGATTTTGGATCAAGAAGGTCATTCTGAGAGAGATAGCGGGAGAGCTGGCCAAGGACGGCACGTTCAAGAGTTTTGGAGAGAAAAGAAAGAAGGGATACTGGTCTGTAGTTGTTGACATCGGAGGGATCGAGTGTAGGTTTTTTCAGAAGGGGTGCAACTCTCGCTCTCTTGAAGACGGGAGGGACGTAGCCAGCGGTCAGGGATGAGTTGATGAGCGAGGTGAGGTAAGGGAGAAGGTCACCGGAAATGGTCTGGAGAAGAGAGGAGGGGATAGGGTCAAGCGGGCAGGTTGTTGGGCGGCCGGCCGTCACAAGACGCGAGATGTCATCTGGAGAGAGAGGGGAGAAAGAGGTCAGAGCACAGGGTAGGGCAGTGTGAGCAGAACCAGCGGTGTCGTTTGACTTAGCAAACGAGGATCGGATGTCGTCGACCTTCTTTTCAAAATGGTTGACGAAGTCATCTGCAGAGAGGGAGGAGGGGGGAGGGGAGGAGTATTCAGGAGGGAGGAGAAGGTGGCAAAGAGCTTCCTAGGGTTAGAGGCAGATGCTTGGAATTTAGAGTGGTAGAAAGTGGCTTTAGCAGCAGAGACAGAGGAGGAAAATGTAGAGAGGAGGGAGTGAAAGGATGCCAGGTCCGCAGGGAGGCGAGTTTTCCTCCATTTCCGCTCGGCTGCCCGGAGCCCTGTTCTGTGAGCTCGCAATGAGTCGTCGAGCCACGGAGCGGGAGGGGAGGACCGAGCCGGCCTGGAGGATAGGGGACATAGAGAGTCAAAGGATGCAGAAAGGGAGGAGAGGAGGGTTGAGGAGGCAGAATCAGGAGATAGGTTGGAGAAGGTTTGAGCAGAGGGAAGAGATGATAGGATGGAAGAGGAGAGAGTAGCGGGGGAGAGAGAGCGAAGGTTGGGACGGCGCGATACCATCCGAGTAGGGGCAGTGTGGGAAGTGTTGGATGAGAGCGAGAGGGAAAAGGATACAAGGTAGTGGTCGGAGACTTGGAGGGAGTTGCAATGAGGTTAGTGGAAGAACAGCATCTAGTAAAGATGAGGTCGAGCGTATTGCCTGCCTTGTGAGTAGGGGGGGAAGGTGAGAGGGTGAGGTCAAAAGAGGAGAGGAAAGAAGGAGGCAGAGAGGAATGAGTCAAAGGTAGACGTGGGGAGGTTAAAGTCGCCCAGAACTGTGAGAGGTGAGCCGTCCTCAGGAAAGGAGCTTATCAAGGCATCAAGCTCATTGATGAACTCTCCGAGGGAACCTGGAGGGCGATAAATGATAAGGATGTTAAGCTTGAAAGGGCTGGTAACTGTGACAGCATGGAATTCAAAGGAGGCGATAGACAGATGGGTAAGGGGAGAAAGAGAGAATGACCACTTGGGAGAGATGAGGATCCCGGTGCCACCACCCCGCTGACCAGAAGCTCTCGGGGTGTGCGAGAACACGTGGGCGGACGAAGAGAGAGCAGTAGGAGTAGCGGTGTTGTCTGTGGTGATCCATGTTTCCGTCAGTGCCAAGAAGTCGAGGGACTGGAGGGAGGCATAGGCTGAGATGAACTCTGCCTTGTTGGCCGCAGATCGGCAGTTCCAGAGGCTACCGGAGACCTGGAACTCCACGTGGGTCGTGCGCGCTGGGACCACCAGATTAAGGTGGCCGCGGCCACGCGGTGTGGAGCGTTTGTATGGTCTGTGCAGAGAGGAGAGAACAGGGATAGACAGACACATAGTTGACAGGCTAGAGAAGAGGCTACGCTAATGCAAAGGAGATTGGAATGACAAGTGGACTACACGTCTCGAATGTTCAGAAAGTTAAGCTTACGTAGCAAGAATCTAATTGACTAAAATGATTAAAATGATACAGTACTGCTGAGGTAGGCTAGCTGGCAGTGGCTGCGTTGTTGACACTACACTAATCAAGTCGTTCCGTTGAGTGTAAAGTTTCTACAATGCTGCTATTCGGGGGCAAGCTGGCTAGCTAGCAGTGTTGATTACGTTACGTTGCGTTAAAAGAACGACAATAGCTGGCTAGCTAACCTAGAAAATCGCTCTAGACTACACAATTATCTTTGAAACAAAGACGGCTATGTAGCTAGCTATGTAGCTAGCTACGATCAAACAAATCACACCGTTGGGACTGTAATGAAATGAAATGAAAATGTGATACTACCTGTGGAGCGAAGCGGAATGCGACCGGAATGCGAAAGTTCTATTCAGTAGACGTTGGCTAGCTGTTGGCTAGCTAGGAGTGACTCCTACGTTAAGGACGACAAATAGCTGGCTAGCTAACCTCGGTAAATTAAGATAATCACTCTAAGACTACACACTCTAAACTACACAATTATCTTGGATACGAAGACAGCAAAGACAACTATGTAGCTAGCTAACACTACACTAATCAAGTCGTTCAGTTGAGTGTGATAGTTACTACAGTGCTACGGTAGACGGTGAACGTTTGCTAGCTGGCTAGCTGCTGGGCAGATAGGAGGATGACGAAGTACGATAATTATGCAATTATCACTCTAAGACTACACACTCTAAACTACACAATTATCTTGGATACGAAGACAGCAAAGACAACTATGTAGCTAGCTAACACTACACTAATCAAGTCGTTCAGTTGAGTGTGATAGTTACTACAGTGCTACGGTAGACGGTGAACGTTAGCTAGCTGGCTAGCTGCTGGGCAGATAGGAGGACGACGAAATACGATAATTACGCAATTATCTTTGATACAAAGACGGCTATGTAGCTAGCTAAGAAGAAATTGCTAAGATTAGACAAATCAAACCGTTGTACTATAATGAAATGTAATGAAAAGTTATACAACCTGCAGACCGAAGCGCGGATGCGACCGCTCGCTCCAACCCGGTGTGTTGCCGCTTTCCATGTTGCCTGTTGTCTGTAGCTTGTGAGGTGTGGAAACACTTTGTTGCTTTTATGAATTTTGTCTTGCTGCTTTTTGTTCTATGTTGCTCTGTCTGTATGCTATGTCTTGCTTGTCCTATGTTGCTATGTCTTGCTTGTTCTATGGTGCTATTGTCTATATTGTAATTGTTTTTAATAACCTGCCCAGGGACTGCGGTTGAAAATTAGCCTGCTGGCTAAAACCGGCACTTTTACTGAAACGTTGATTAATGTGCACTGTCCCTGTAAAAATAAAATAAAATAAAATAAATAAACTAAACTAAATGTGGATGCTACCATGATTATGGATAATCCTGAATGAATCGTGAATAATTATGAGTGAGAAAGTTACAGATGCACAAATATCATACCCTTAGTAAGACATGCTAACCTTTCAATAATACAATAACATGGGAGGTTAGCATTTTTGGGGAGGTATGATATTTATGCGTCTGTAACTTTCTCACTCATCATTATTCACAATTTATTCAGGACTATCTGTATTCATGGTAGCATGCACATTAATGTAGAAGTGTTCTTATTTGAAATAAAAAAGTTACTCCAAAATGACACAATAAATGAATACCCATTCATTTCTGTTGGGCACAAAATAATCTGAAACAAACAGCAAATGCATCCAACAAGTTTGTAAAGTCGCAAGCTTGATGTAGTCATTATGTGCTAAGAATATGGGACCAAATATTAAGCTTTTGACAACTTGAATAAACATACTGTTCCTAGGCCGTCATTGAAAATAAGAATTTGTTCTCAACTGACTTGCCTAGTTAAATAAAGGTAAAATAAAAATAAAATAAAATTTGGTCTAATACATTTGCTCCCTAAAATGGGGGGGACTATGTACAAAAAAGTTATGTAATTTCTAAACTGTTCACCAGTTATGGATGAAAATACCCTCAAATTAAAGCTGTCATCACTTCAAATCCAAAGTGCTGGAGTCCAGAACCAAAACAACAAATGTGTCACTGCCCCCAATACATTTGGAGCTCACTGTATCTTCTGTTCTGAGAACATGGCAACCCTGTCCTGTGTATGCTTGGTGGGACGTTGATGGAATATTCTCCTAACCCTCAGAAATCTGGACACATGAACATTCTTGCAACATCCCATAAAACGCATCTAGAACATGAATGTTGTATATTCTGAGAACATTGGAACTACGATCTAGATACGTTCTGCTTGACATGAACGGAATGTTCTAACTTTAACACCAAAACCTGCAAAGAAGGTTTTTGCTGACATAGAATGTTCCCCTAACTAATGAAAAACTGGACACTGAAACACTAGGGGAACATTACTAAAACGTTCTCTCTCCCTAGAATTGTTAGCTGGGAAGAGAGAGATATTTCCATCTTTTAATACATCTTCTGTTTAGCTCGAAAGGAGCAGAAAGCACCAACATGGTTGATGTTGCCAAGCTCTAGTCAGATTTGTACTAACGAGAGAGCGTGACCATGAGCCAGACAGAGAGAGAGAGAGAGAGAGAGAGAGAGAGAGGAGAGAGGCTTTCAGCGCAATGGTGTCACGTCAGGCCATCATGACAGAGCAGCAGTGATGCACACTGCCTCTTTTCAGATAGAGAGAGAGAGAAAGAAAGGGAGAGAGATAGAGAAAGGAAGCGTGATAGAGAAAGGGAGAGATATATAGAGAGAGAGCGAGATAGAGCGACCTGAACTGAATGCCAAAGCAACCCGCTGTCTGAGCTCTGAGCCCAGGCTATTCAAGATCTGACTTGTATAGTAGGAACAGCTGCAAAGAGAATGTAAAAAATGGAGCTGGCCTGGTACTCGCTCTTTAGACTGAGGAGAAAGCAAGTACCAACTGAACCAAATACAAAATGTTCTCTTGTTCTGCAATTCAATTTGAGGGTCAAAAGAGTAGCAGTATCCATGAACCTAACTCACTAATGTTCCCAACTGTTTCTAACTGGTGTTTTGGAGCTTCTTTTAAACTGTGGTTCTATCATCTTGGCTATGGAAGGTGAATCTGTAGTTCCTCTCATCTTGGCTATGGAAGGTGATCTGTAGTTTTTCATCTTGAAGATGGAAGGTGAATCTGTAGTTCCTCTCATCTTGGTGATGGAAGAAAAATCTGTAGTTCCTCTCATCTTGGTGATGGAAGGTGAATCTGTAGTTCCTCTCATCTTGGTTTATCTAGTCAGGTGAAGGCTTCCTTGATGTCATGAAACAATCTATCGTCTCTTTTTGTTATGATCAGACAGATACATAGTTTAGATTGAGGTTCACTGGAGCAGCAGTATCCATGGACCAAACATGCATGAACTAACTCAATGTTTTGGAACTTCTTGTAGTCTGTAGACTAGTTCCTCTCAGCTTGGTTGATTTAGTCAGCTGAAGGTATCAGTCTCTTTTAATAAGGTCTCCTTTATACTATGATAAAAGAGCACACACATGGAACGGAAGGATCATGATCATGTGCCTCTGACCCCCCCTCTTTTATTTGAGGTGAGCAGATGGCTGTTCTTTAGTGTGACACTCCTCTCATTCTGGGTCCTTTTCATTAAGTCTTACAAAGCCATTATAGTAGACAGACTGTACCTTATGTGAGCAGTAGAATCATGAAGGAAACATTCAACATAATGTCTGAGGACACTTTGTTCATAGCACAGTGCAGTATTGCCTACAGTATGTAGATGCTGTCTGTGGCTCTATGCTGCTCCCCCGAAATTACAGTGGGATTATGGTCTGTCTGTCTGTCTGTCTGTGGCTCTATGCTGCTCCTCCGAAATTACAGTGGGATTATGGTCTGTCTGTCTGTCTGTCTGTCTGTCTGTCTGTCTGTCTGTCTGTCTGTCTGTCTGTCTGTCTGTCTGTCTGTCTGTCTGTCTGTCTGTCTGTCTGTGGCTCTATGCTGCTCCTCCGAAATTACAGTAGGATTATGGTCTGTCTGTCTGTCTGTCTGTCTGTCTGTCTGTCTGTCTGTCTGTCTGTCTGTCTGTCTGTCTGTCTGTCTGTCTGTCTGTCTGTCTGTCTGTCTGTCTGTCTGTCTGTCTGTCTGTCTGTCTGTGGCTCTATGCTGCTCCTCCGAAATTACAGTAGTATTATGGTCGGTCGGTCGGTCTGTCTGTCTGTCTGTCTGTCTGTGGCTCTATTCTGCTCCTCCGAAATTACAGTAGTATTATGGTCTGTCTGTCTGTCTGTCTGTCTGTCTGTCTGTCTGTCTGTCTGTCTGTCTGTCTGTCTGTCTGTCTGTCTGTCTGTCTGTCTGTCTGTCTGTCTGTCTGTCTGTCTGTCTGTCTGTCTGTCTGTCCCTCCTATCACTCATCTCTCTCTATTTCTCTTGCTTTCTTTCTCCCCTTCTTTCTCCCCCTGGGGGACCCTGTGTCCCCTCCATCCCTCCCTCCCACCCTCCCCCTCCCTCCTCTGTGCCCCTCCTGTATGCAAAGCAGGTAACAGGGTCCAGGAGGTGGGCGTCTCTCTCTCTCTCTCTCTCTCTCTCTCTCTCTATTCAATTCAATTCAAAGGACTTTATTGACATGGGAAACATATGTTGACAATTCCAAAGCAAGTGAACAAGATAATAAACAAAAGTAAAATAAACAATAAAAATTAACAGTAAACATTACACTCACCAAAGTTTAAAAAGAATAAAGACATTTCAAATAAATTAACATGAATATGGGTTTTTATCTACAAAGGTGTTTGCTCTTCAACGGTTGCCCTTTTTTCTTGTGGCAACAGGTCATAAATCTTGCTGCTGTGATGGCACACTGTGGAATTTTACCCAATAGATATGGGAGTTTATCAAAATTGGGTTTCCTTTCAAATTATTTGTGGATCTGAGTAATTTGAGGGAAATATGTGTCTCTAATATGGTCTTGCATAATCAATGCTTGGAGTTTGTCAGAATTGCTCCATCATGCTGGAAAAGGAATTGTTCGTCACCAAACTGTTCCTGGATGGTTGGGAGAAGTTGCTCTCGGAGAATGTGTTGGTACCATTCTTTATTCATGTCTGTGTTCTCAGGCAAAATTGTGATTGAGCCCACTCCCAGAGAAGCAGCCCACTGGCAGAGAAGCAACCCCATACATGAATGGTCTCAGGATGCTTTACTGTTGGCATGACACAAGACTGGTGGTAGTGCTCACCTTGTCTTCTCCGGACAAGCTTTTTGCCGGATGCCCCAAACAATCGGAAAGGGGATTCATCAGAGAAAATGACTTTACCCCAGTCCTCAGCAGTCCAATCCCTGTACCTTTTTCAGAATATCAGTCTGTCCCTGATGTTTTTCCTGGAGAGAAGTGGCTTCTTTGCTGCCCTTCTTGACACCAGGCCATCCTCCAAAAGTCTTTGCTTCACTGTGCGTGCAGATGCACTCACACCTGCCTGCTGCCATTCCTGAGCAAGCTCTGCACTGGTGGTGCCCCGATGCCGCAGCTGAATCAACTTTAGGAGACGGTCCTGGCGCTTGCTGGACTTTCTTGGGTGCCCTGAAGCCTTCTTCACAACAATTGAACCGCTCTCCTTGAAGTTCTTGATGATCCGATAAATGGTTGATTTGGTGCAATCTTACTGGCAGCAATATCCTTGTCTGTGAAGCCCTTTTTGTGCAAAGCAATTATGACAGCACGTGTTTCCTTGCAGGTAACCATGGTTGACAGAAAGAACAATGATTCCAAGCACCACCCTCCTTTTGAAGCTTCCAGTCTGTTATTCAAACTCAATCAGCATGACAGAGTGATCTCCAGCCTTGTCCTCGTCAACACTCACACCTGTGCTAACGAGAGAATCACTGACATGATGTCAGCTGGTCCTTTTGTGGCAGGGCTGAAATGCAGTGGTAATGTTTTTTGGGATTAAGTTCATTTGCATGGCAAAGAGGGACTTTGCAATTAATTGCAATTCATCTGATCACTCTTCATAACATTTTGGAGTATATGCAAATTGCCATCATACAAACTCAGGCAGCAGACTTTGTCAAAATTAATTTTGTGTCATTCTCAAAACGTTTGGCCACGACTGTAGTTTTGTTTTGATTGTGTTGTAATTTGTTTTATTCTGATTGATTGGATGTTCTGGTCCTGAAGCTTCAGTAGAACAGGTTTATGAACTCAGCCCCAGGACCAGCTGGATGAGGGGACTCTTTTCTTTGCTCAGCTCTTGGCATTGCAGGACTTGGTAATGATATGAGAGGTTTCCAAAACTTAATTGCTATTTTTTTAGTTTTTATTATTAGTGGATATTGGCCTAATTCTCTCTCTCTCTCTCTCTCTCTCTCTCTCTCTCTCTCTCTCTCTCTCTCTCTCTCTCTCTCTCTCTCTCTCTCTCTCTCTCTCTCTGATGGAGGGACAGGAGTGTGTCATTAGTATTCCAGACGTCTGTGCAGAAGGAGCAGTCGCAGCAGATGATGAAGAAGAAGTCATTAATCCAAGAGGAGATTACCAGCACGGATACTTTATCAGTATTACAGCAATACATCCAGACTAATTCCATTTTAAAAAATGCCTTTACATGAAAAGTAACAGAGAGGGAAAGGTGAAAGAGCTCACCACCACTATACACAGTGAAACAAGGCTGAGGCTGGGGCTGGAGACAGACTACTAACACCCAGAAATTAGAAAGCTCATTTGAACTTCCTTTGACTGGCAGGGGCAGGACAGTTTGTGTGTGTGTGTGTGTGTGTGTGTGTGTGTGTGTGTGTGTGTGTGTGTGTGTGTGTGTGTGTGTGTGTGTGTGTGTGTGTGTGTGAGTGCATGTTTGTGTGTGAGTGCATGTTTGTGTGTGTGTGTGTGTGTGTGTGTGTGTGTGTGTGTGTGTGTGTGTGTGTGTGTGTGTGAGAGTGTGTTTGTGGTGTTTAAATGTAGATCAATATTCAGGAAGAGTCTCCTCCTACCACTGGAAGAGCCACAGATGTCCACTCCATGTTTGTAAAATCACAATGTGTCTGTCTGCAGCACAACAGACAGCAGCTGGCTGGTTTTGATGCACCATGCTGTGCGTCTTCTAGTCTATTATCTTATATGTGTAATACACTGCCTTTGTCTAATCATGAGTAAAGAGCCTCACACACAATTTTGCTGCTCATAGAAAACCAAACTATTGAGAATAACCAGGCTTGATCCTCGGTGGTTTTGTTATCAGTGCTAGATATCTCCACAGTGACATTGTACTTGATTTTGAAACTATCAATGTAATATATGAAGAGACAACTCAGTTTGGCTATGGGACCATGATATAGTGTATGAGCTGAGTCAAATGAGCTTCTGAAGCAACTATGGGAATGATGAGAGATAGAAGAATGGGAACAAGATGAGCTAGAACAATGGGAACAAGATGAGATAGAACAATGGGAACAATACGAGATAGAACAATTTGAACATTAAGGGATAGAAAAATTGGAACAAGATGAGCTAGAACAATGGGAACAAGATGAGATAGAACACTGGGAACAATGGGAACAATATGAGATAGAACAATGGGAACAATGGGAACACGATGAGATAGAACAATGGGAACAATGATGAGATAGAACAATGGGAACAAGACAAGATGAGATAGAACAATGGGAACAAGACAAGATAGAACAATGGGAACAATAGAAACAATTTGAACATTAAGGGATAGAAAAATTGGAACAAGATGAGCTAGAACAATGGGAACAAGATGAGATAGAACACTGGGAACAATGGGAACAATATGAGATAGAACAATGGGAACAATGGGAACACGATGAGATAGAACAATGGGAACAAGATGAGATAGAACAATGGGAACAAGATGAGATACAACAATGGGAACAAGATGAGGAACAAGAACAATGAGTTAAACAACAATGGGAACAAGATGAGATATAACAATGGGAACAATATGAGATAGAACAATGGGAACAAGATGAGATATAACAATGGGAACAAGATGAGATACAACAATGGGAACAAGATGAGCTAGAACAATGGGAACAAGACGAGATAGAAAAATGGGAACAAGATGAGATAGAACAATGGGAACAAGATGAGATAGAACAATGGGAACAAGATGAGATACAACAATGGGAACAAGATGAGATACAACAATGGGAACAAGATGAGATAGAACAATGGGAAAAAGATGAGATACAACAATGGGAACAAGATGAGATACAACAATGGGAACAAGATGAGACACAACGATGGGAACAATGAGTTAAACAACAATGGGAACAAGATGAGATATAACAATGGGAACAAGATGAGATAGAACAATGGGAACAATATGAGATAGAACAATGGGAACAAGATGAGATAGAAAAATGGGAACAAGATGAGATAGAACAATGGGAACAAGATGAGATAGAACAATGGGAACAAGATGAGATACAACAATGGGAACAAGATGAGATACAACAATGGGAACAAGATGAGATAGAACAATGGGAAAAGATGAGATACAACAATGGGAACAAGATGAGATACAACAATGGGAACAAGATGAGACACAACGATGGGAACAATGAGTTAAACAACAATGGGAACAAGATGAGATATAACAATGGGAACAAGATGAGATAGAACAATGGGAACAATATGAGATAGAACAATGGGAACAAGATGAGATACAACAATGGGAACACGATGAGATAGAACAATGGGAACAAGATGAGATAGAACAATGGGAACAAGATGAGATACAACAATGGGAACAAGATGAGACACAATGATGGGAACAATGAGTTAAACAACAATGGGAACAAGATGAGATATAACAATGGGAACAATATGAGATAGAACAATGGGAACAAGATGAGATATAACAATGGGAACAAGATGAGATACAACAATGGGAACAAGATGAGATAGAACAATGGGAACAAGATGAGATAGAACAATGGGAACAAGATGAGATAGAAAAATGGGAACAAGATGAGATAGAACAATTTTAACATTAAGAGGTACAACAATGGGAACAAGATGAGATAGAACAATGGGAACAAGATGAGATAGAACAATGGGAACAAGATGAGATAGAACAATGGGAACAAGACGAGATACAACAATGGGAACAAGATGAGATACAACAATGGGAACAAGATGAGATACAACAATGGGAACAAGATGAGACACAACGATGGGAACAATGAGTTAAACAACAATGGGAACAAGATGAGATATAACAATGGGAACAAGATGAGATAGAACAATGGGAACAATATGAGATAGAACAATGGGAACAAGATGAGATAGAAAAATGGGAACAAGATGAGATAGAACAATGGGAACAAGATGAGATAGAACAATGGGAACAAGATGAGATACAACAATGGGAACAAGATGAGATACAACAATGGGAACAAGATGAGATAGAACAATGGGAAAAAGATGAGATACAACAATGGGAACAAGATGAGATACAACAATGGGAACAAGATGAGACACAACGATGGGAACAATGAGTTAAACAACAATGGGAACAAGATGAGATATAACAATGGGAACAAGATGAGATAGAACAATGGGAACAAGATGAGATATAACAATGGGAACAAGATGAGATACAACAATGGGAACAAGATGAGATAGAACAATGGGAACAAGATGAGATAGAACAATGGGAACAAGACGAGATAGAAAAATGGGAACAAGATGAGATAGAACAATTTTAACATTAAGAGGTACAACAATGGGAACAAGATGAGATAGAACAATGGGAACAAGATGAGATAGAACAATGGGAACAAGATGAGATAGAACAATGGGAACAAGATGAGATAGAACAATGGGAACAAGACGAGATACAACAATGGGAACAAGATGAGATAGAACAATGGGAACAAGACAAGATAGAACAATGGGAACAATACGAGATAGAACAATTTGAACATTAAGGGATAGAAAAATTGGAACAAGATGAGCTAGAACAATGGGAACAAGATGAGATAGAACACTGGGAACAATGGGAACAATATGAGATACAACAATGGGAACACGATGAGATAGAACAATGGGAACAAGATGAGATAGAACAATGGGAACAAGATGAGATACAACAATGGGAACAAGATGAGATAGAACAATGGGAACAAGACAAGATAGAACAATGGGAACAATACGAGATTGAACAATTTGAACATTAAGGGATAGAAAAATTGGAACAAGATGAGCTAGAACAATGGGAACAAGATGAGATAGAACACTGGGAACAATGGGAACAATATGAGATAGAACAATGGGAACAATGGGAACAAGATGAGATAGAACAATGGGAACAAGATGAGATACAACAATGGGAACAAGATGAGACAAAACGATGGGAACAATGAGTTAAACAACAATGGGAACAAGATGAGATATAACAATGGGAACAATATGAGATAGAACAATGGGAACAAGATGAGATATAACAATGGGAACAAGATGAGATACAACAATGGGAACAAGATGAGATAGAACAATGGGAACAAGATGAGATACAACAATGGGAACAAGACGAGATAGAAAAATGGGAACAAGATGAGATAGAACAATTTTAACATTAAGAGGTACAACAATGGGAACAAGATGAGATAGAACAATGGGAACAAGATGAGATAGAACAATGGGAACAAGATGAGATACAACAATGGGAACAAGATGAGATAGAACAATGGGAACAAGATGAGATAGAACAATGGGAACAAGATGAGATACAACAATGGGAACAAGATGAGATACAACAATGGGAACAAGATGAGATAGAACAATGGGAACAAGATGAGATACAACAATTGGAACAAGATGAGATACAACAATGGGAACAAGATGAGACACAACGATGGGAACAATGAGTTAAACAACAATGGGAACAAGATGAGATAGAACAATGGGAACAAGATGAGATACAACAATGGGAACAAGATGAGATACAACAATGGGAACAAGATGAGATAGAACAATGGGAAAAAGATGAGATACAACAATGGGAACAAGATGAGATACAACAATGGGAACAAGATGAGACACAACGATGGGAACAATGAGTTAAACAACAATGGGAACAAGATGAGATATAACAATGGGAACAAGATGAGATAGAACAATGGGAACAAGATGAGATAGAACAATGGGAACAAGATGAGATAGAAAAATGGGAACAAGATGAGATAGAACAATTTTAACATTAAGAGGTACAACAATGGGAACAAGATGAGATAGAACAATGGGAACAAGATGAGATAGAACAATGGGAACAAGATGAGATAGAACAATGGGAACAAGATGAGATAGAACAATGGGAACAAGACGAGATACAACAATGGGAACAAGATGAGATAGAACAATGGGAACAAGACAAGATAGAACAATGGGAACAATACGAGATAGAACAATTTGAACATTAAGGGATAGAAAAATTGGAACAAGATGAGCTAGAACAATGGGAACAAGATGAGATAGAACACTGGGAACAATGGGAACAATATGAGATAGAACAATGGGAACAATGGGAACAAGATGAGATACAACAATGGGAACACGATGAGATAGAACAATGGGAACAAGATGAGATAGAACAATGGGAACAAGATGAGATACAACAATGGGAACAAGATGAGACACAACGATGGGAACAATGAGTTAAACAACAATGGGAACAAGATGAGATATAACAATGGGAACAATATGAGATAGAACAATGGGAACAAGATGAGATATAACAATGGGAACAAGATGAGATACAACAATGGGAACAAGATGAGATAGAACAATGGGAACAAGATGAGATAGAACAATGGGAACAAGACAAGATAGAACAATGGGAACAATGGATAGAACAATTTGAACATTAAGGGATAGAAAAATTGGAACAAGATGAGCTAGAACAATGGGAACAAGATGAGATAGAACACTGGGAACAATGGGAACAATATGAGATACAACAATGGGAACACGATGAGATAGAACAATGGGAACAAGATGAGATACAACAATGGGAACAAGATGAGATACAACAATGGGAACAAGATGAGACACAACGATGGGAACAATGAGTTAAACAACAATGGGAACAAGATGAGATAGAACAATGGGAACAAGATGAGATACAACAATGGGAACAAGATGAGATACAACAATGGGAACAAGATGAGATAGAACAATGGGAAAAAGATGAGATACAACAATTGGAACAAGATGAGATACAACAATGGGAACAAGATGAGATAGGGAACAATGAGTTAAACAACAATGGGAACAAGATGAGATAGAACAATGGGAACAAGATGAGATACAACAATGGGAACAAGATGAGATACAACAATGGGAACAAGATGAGATAGAACAATGGGAACAAGATGAGATACAACAATGGGAACAAGATGAGATACAACAATGGGAACAAGATGAGAACAACAATGGGAACAATGAGTTAAACAACAATGGGAACAAGATGAGATATAACAATGGGAACAAGATGAGATAGAACAATGGGAACAAGATGAGATACAACAATGGGAACAAGATGAGATAGAAAAATGGGAACAAGATGAGATAGAACAATTTTAACATTAAGAGAGATACAACAATGGGAACAAGATGAGATAGAACAATGGGAACAAGATGAGATAGAACAATGGGAACAAGATGAGATACAACAATGGGAACACGATGAGATAGAACAATGGGAACAAGATGAGATAGAACAATGGGAACAAGATGAGATACAACAATGGGAACAAGATGAGATACAACAATGGGAACAAGATGAGATAGAACAATGGGAAAAAGATGAGATACAACAATTGGAACAAGATGAGATACAACAATGGGAACAAGATGAGACACAACGATGGGAACAATGAGTTAAACAACAATGGGAACAAGATGAGATATAACAATGGGAACAAGATGAGATATAACAATGGGAACAATATGAGATAGAACAATGGGAACAAGATGAGATATAACAATGGGAACAAGATGAGATACAACAATGGGAACAAGATGAGATAGAACAATGGGAACAAGATGAGATACAACAATGGGAACAAGACGAGATAGAAAAATGGGAACAAGATGAGATAGAACAATTTTAACATTAAGAGGTACAACAATGGGAACAAGATGAGATAGAACAATGGGAACAAGATGAGATAGAACAATGGGAACAAGATGAGATACAACAATGGGAACACGATGAGATAGAACAATGGGAACAAGATGAGATAGAACAATGGGAACA
Organism: Oncorhynchus nerka; assembly: GCF_034236695.1. NCBI lineage: Eukaryota > Metazoa > Chordata > Actinopteri > Salmoniformes > Salmonidae > Oncorhynchus > Oncorhynchus nerka. Next base: position 92,824,524 of record NC_088417.1, read on the forward strand.
AGATGAGATACAACAATGGGAACAAGATGAGATACAACAATGGGAACAAGATGAGATAGAACAATGGGAAAAAGATGAGATACAACAATTGGAACAAGATGAGATACAACAATGGGAACAAGATGAGACACAACGAACAATGAGTTAAACAACAATGGGAACAAGATGAGATAGAACAATGGGAACAAGATGAGATACAACAATGGGAACAAGATGAGATACAACAATGGGAACAAGATGAGATAGAACAATGGGAAAAAGATGAGATACAACAATGGGAACAAGATGAGATACAACAATGGGAACAAGATGAGACACAACGATGGGAACAATGAGTTAAACAACAATGGGAACAAGATGAGATATAACAATGGGAACAAGATGAGATAGAACAATGGGAACAATATGAGATAGAACAATGGGAACAAGATGAGATAGAAAGATGGGAACAAGATGAGATAGAACAATTTTAACATTAAGAGGTACAACAATGGGAACAAGATGAGATAGAACAATGGGAACAAGATGAGATAGAACAATGGGAACAAGATGAAATAGAACAATGGGAACAAGATGAGATAGAACAATGGGAACAAGACGAGATACAACAATGGGAACAAGATGAGATAGAACAATGGGAACAAGACAAGATTGGGAACAATTAGAACAATTTGAACATTAAGGGATAGAAAAATTGGAACAAGATGAGCTAGAACAATGGGAACAAGATGAGATAGAACACTGGGAACAATGGGAACAATATGAGATAGAACAATGGGAACAATGGGAACAAGATGAGATACAACAATGGGAACACGATGAGATAGAACAATGGGAACAAGATGAGATAGAACAATGGGAACAAGATGAGATACAACAATGGGAACAAGATGAGACACAACGATGGGAACAATGAGTTAAACAACAATGGGAACAAGATGAGATATAACAATGGGAACAATATGAGATAGAACAATGGGAACAAGATGAGATATAACAATGGAACAAGATGAGATACAACAATGGGAACAAGATGAGATAGAACAATGGGAACAAGATGAGATAGAACAATGGGAACAAGACAAGATAGAACAATGGGAACAATACGAGATACAACAATTTGAACATTAAGGGATAGAAAAATTGGAACAAGATGAGCTAGAACAATGGGAACAAGATGAGATAGAACACTGGGAACAATGGGAACAATATGAGATACAACAATGGGAACACGATGAGATAGAACAATGGGAACAAGATGAGATACAACAATGGGAACAAGATGAGATACAACAATGGGAACAAGATGAGACACAACGATGGGAACAATGAGTTAAACAACAATGGGAACAAGATGAGATAGAACAATGGGAACAAGATGAGATACAACAATGGGAACAAGATGAGATACAACAATGGGAACAAGATGAGATAGAACAATGGGAAAAAGATGAGATACAACAATTGGAACAAGATGAGATACAACAATGGGAACAAGATGAGACACAACGATGGGAACAATGAGTTAAACAACAATGGGAACAAGATGAGATAGAACAATGGGAACAAGATGAGATACAACAATGGGAACAAGATGAGATACAACAATGGGAACAAGATGAGATAGAACAATGGGAAAAAGATGAGATACAACAATGGGAACAAGATGAGATACAACAATGGGAACAAGATGAGACACAACAATGGGAACAATGATTAAACAACAATGGGAACAAGATGAGATATAACAATGGGAACAAGATGAGATAGAACAATGGGAACAATATGAGATAGAACAATGGGAACAAGATGAGATAGAAAGATGGGAACAAGATGAGATAGAACAATTTTAACATTAAGAGGTACAACAATGGGAACAAGATGAGATAGAACAATGGGAACAAGATGAGATAGAACAATGGGAACAAGATGAGGAACAATGGGAACAAGATGAGATAGAACAATGGGAACAAGACGAGATACAACAATGGGAACAAGATGAGATAGAACAATGGGAACAAGATGAGATAGAACAATGGGAACAAGATGAGATAGAACAATGGGAACAAGACGAGATACAACAATGGGAACAAGATGAGATACAACAATGGGAACAAGATGAGATAGAACAATGGGAAAAAGATGAGATACAACAATTGGAACAAGATGAGATACAACAATGGGAACAAGATGAGACACAATGATGGGAACAATGAGTTAAACAACAATGGGAACAAGATGAGATATAACAATGGGAACAATATGAGATAGAACAATGGGAACAAGATGAGATATAACAATGGGAACAAGATGAGATACAACAATGGGAACAAGATGAGATAGAACAATGGGAACAAGATGAGATAGAACAATGGGAACAAGACAAGATAGAACAATGGGAACAATACGAGATAGAACAATTTGAACATTAAGGGATAGAAAAATTGGAACAAGATGAGCTAGAACAATGGGAACAAGATGAGATAGAACACTGGGAACAATGGGAACAATATGAGATACAACAATGGGAACACGATGAGATAGAACAATGGGAACAAGATGAGATAGAACAATGGGAACAAGATGAGATACAACAATGGGAACAAGATGAGATACAACAATGGGAACAAGATGAGACACAACGATGGGAACAATGAGTTAAACAACAATGGGAACAAGATGAGATAGAACAATGGGAACAAGATGAGATACAACAATGGGAACAAGATGAGATAGAACAATGGGAAAAAGATGAGATACAACAATGGGAACAAGATGAGATACAACAATGGGAACAAGATGAGACACAACGATGGGAACAATGAGTTAAACAACAATGGGAACAAGATGAGATATAACAATGGGAACAAGATGAGATAGAACAATGGGAACAATATGAGATAGAACAATGGGAACAAGATGAGATAGAAAAATGGGAACAAGATGAGATAGAACAATTTTAACATTAAGAGGTACAACAATGGGAACAAGATGAGATAGAACAATGGGAACAAGATGAGATAGAACAATGGGAACAAGATGAGATAGAACAATGGGAACAAGATGAGATAGAACAATGGGAACAAGACGAGATACAACAATGGGAACAAGATGAGATAGAACAATGGGAACAAGATGAGATAGAACAATGGGAACAAGATGAGATAGAACAATGGGAACAAGAAAAATGGAACAAGATGAGCTAGAACAATGGGAACAAGATGAGATAGAACACTGGGAACAATGGGAACAACAATGGGAACAATGGGAACAAGATGATACAACAATGGGAACAAGATGAGATAGAACAATGGGAACAAGATGAGATAGAACAATGGGAACAAGACGAGATACAACAATGGGAACAAGATGAGATACAACAATGGGAACAAGATGAGATAGAACAATGGGAAAAAGATGAGATACAACAATTGGAACAAGATGAGATACAACAATGGGAACAAGATGAGACACAACGATGGGAACAATGAGTTAAACAACAATGGGAACAAGATGAGATAGAACAATGGGAACAAGATGAGATACAACAATGGGAACAAGATGAGATACAACAATGGGAACAAGATGAGATAGAACAATGGGAAAAAGATGAGATACAACAATGGGAACAAGATGAGATACAACAATGGGAACAAGATGAGACACAACGATGAACAATGAGTTAACAACAATGGGAACAAGATGAGATATAACAATGGGAACAAGATGAGATAGAACAATGGGAACAATATGAGATAGAACAATGGGAACAAGATGAGATAGAAAATGGGAACAAGATGAGATAGAACAATTTTAACATTAAGAGGTACAACAATGGGAACAAGATGAGATAGAACAATGGGAACAAGATGAGATAGAACAATGGGAACAAGATGAGATACAATGGGAACAAGATGAGATAGAACAATGGGAACAAGATGAGATACAACAATGGGAACAAGATGAGATAGAACAATGGGAACAAGATGAGATAGAACAATGGGAACAAGATGAGATAGAACAATGGGAACAAGACGAGATACAACAATGGGAACAAGATGAGATACAACAATGGGAACAAGATGAGATAGAACAATGGGAAAAAGATGAGATACAACAATTGGAACAAGATGAGATACAACAATGGGAACAAGATGAGACACAACGATGGGAACAATGAGTTAAACAACAATGGGAACAAGATGAGATATAACAATGGGAACAATAAGATAGAACAATGGGAACAAGATGAGATATAACAATGGGAACAAGATGAGATACAACAATGGGAACAAGATGAGATAGAACAATGGGAACAAGATGAGATAGAACAATGGGAACAAGACAAGATAGAACAATGGGAACAAGATGAGATAGAACAATTTGAACATTAAGGGATAGAAAAATTGGAACAAGATGAGCTAGAACAATGGGAACAAGATGAGATAGAACAAACAATGGGAACAATATGAGATACAACAATGGGAACAAGATGAGATAGAACAATGGGAACAAGATGAGATAGAACAATGGGAACAAGATGAGATACAACAATGGGAACAAGATGAGATACAACAATGGGAACAAGATGAGACAAACAATGGGAACAATGAGAAACAACAATGGGAACAAGATGAGATAGAACAATGGAACAAGATGAGATACAACAATGGGAACAAGATGAGATACAACAATGGGAACAAGATGAGATAGAACAATGGGAACAAGATGAGATACAACAATGGGAACAAGATGAGATACAACAATGGGAACAAGATGAGACACAACGATGGGAACAAGATGAGTTAAAACAATGGGAACAAGATGAGATATAACAATGGGAACAAGATGAGATAGAACAATGGGAACAATATGAGATAGAACAATGGGAACAAGATGAGATAGAAAAATGGGAACAAGATGAGATAGAACAATTTTAACATTAAGAGGTACAACAATGGGAACAAGATGAGATAGAACAATGGGAACAAGATGAGATAGAACAATGGGAACAAGATGAGATAGAACAATGGGAACAAGATGAGATAGAACAATGGGAACAAGATGAGATACAACAATGGGAACAAGATGAGATAGAACAATGGGAACAAGACAAGATAGAACAATGGGAACAATACGAGATAGAACAATTTGAACATTAAGGGATAGAAAAATTGGAACAAGATGAGCTAGAACAATGGGAACAAGATGAGATAGAACACTGGGAACAATGGGAACAATATGAGATAGAACAATGGGAACAATGGGATGAGATACAACAATGGGAACACGATGAGATAGAACAATGGGAACAAGATGAGATAGAACAATGGGAACAAGATGAGATACAACAATGGGAACAAGATGAGACACAACGATGGGAACAATGAGTTAAACAACAATGGGAACAAGATGAGATATAACAATGGGAACAATTTGAGATAGAACAATGGGAACAAGATGAGATATAACAATGGGAACAAGATGAGATACAACAATGGGAACAAGATGAGATAGAACAATGGGAACAAGATGAGATAGAACAATGGGAACAAGATGAGATACAACAATGGGAACAAGATGAGATAGAACAATTTGAACATTAAGGGATAGAAAAATTGGAACAAGATGAGCTAGAACAATGGGAACAAGATGAGATAGAACACTGGGAACAATGGGAACAATATGAGATACAACAATGGGAACACGATGAGATAGAACAATGGGAACAAGATGAGATAGAACAATGGGAACAAGATGAGATACAACAATGGGAACAAGATGAGATACAACAATGGGAACAAGATGAGATAGAACAATGGGAAAAAGATGAGATACAACAATGGGAACAAGATGAGATACAACAATGGGAACAAGATGAGATGGGAACAATGAGTTAAACAACAATGGGAACAAGATGAGATATAACAATGGGAACAAGATGAGATAGAACAATGGGAACAAGATGAGATAGAACAATGGGAACAAGACGAGATACAACAATGGGAACAAGATGAGATACAACAATGGGAACAAGATGAGATAGAACAATGGGAAAAAGATGAGATACAACAATGGGAACAAGATGAGATACAACAATGGGAACAAGATGAGACACAACGATGGGAACAATGAGTTAAACAACAATGGGAACAAGATGAGATATAACAATGGGAACAAGATGAGATAGAACAATGGGAACAATATGAGATAGAACAATGGGAACAAGATGAGATAGAAAAATGGGAACAAGATGAGATAGAACAATTTTAACATTAAGAGGTACAACAATGGGAACAAGATGAGATAGAACAATGGGAACAAGATGAGATACAACAATGGGAACAAGATGAGATAGATCAATGGGAACGAGATGAGATAGAACAATGGGAACAAGATGAGATACAACAATGGGAACAATATGAGCTAGAACAATGGGAACAAGATGAGATAGAACAATGGGAACAAGATGAGATACAACAATGGGAACAAGATGAGATACAACAATGGGAACAAGATGAGATAGAACAATGGGAACAAGATGAGATACAACAATGGGAACAAGATGAGATAGACAAATGGGAACAAGATGAGTTAGAACAATGGGAACAAGATGAGATAGAACAATGGGAACAAGATGAGATACAACAATGGGAACAAGATGAGATACAACAATGGGAACAAGATGAGATAGAACAATGGGAACAAGATGAGATAGAAAAATGGGAACAAGATGAGATAGAACAATTTGAACATTAAGAGGTACAACAATGGGAACAAGATGAGATAGAACAATGGGAACAAGATGAGATAGAACAATGGGAACAAGATGAGATAGAACAAGGGGAACAAGATGAGATAGAACAATGGGAACAAGACGAGATACAACAATGGGAACAAGATGAGATAGAACAATGGGAACAAGATGAGATAGAACACTGGGAACAATGGGAACAAGATGAGATACAACAATGGGAACACGATGAGATAGAACAATGGGAACAAGATGAGATACAACAATGGGAACAAGATGAGACACAACGATGGGAACAATGAGTTAAACAACAATGGGAACAAGATGAGATATAACAATGGGAACAATATGAGATAGAACAATGGGAACAAGATGAGATATAACAATGGGAACAAGATGAGATACAACAATGGGAACAAGATGAGATAGAACAATGGGAACAAGATGAGATAGAACAATGGGAACAAGATGAGATACAACAATGGGAACAAGATGAGACACAACGATGGGAACAATGAGTTAAACAACAATGGGAACAAGATGAGATATAACAATGGGAACAATATGAGATAGAACAATGGGAACAAGATGAGATATAACAATGGGAACAAGATGAGATACAACAATGGGAACAAGATGAGATAGAACAATGGGAACAAGATGAGATAGAACAATGGGAACAAGAGATAGAAAAATGGGAACAAGATGAGATAGAACAATTTTAACATTAAGAGGTACAACAATGGGAACAAGATGAGATAGAACAATGGGAACAAGATGAGATAGAACAATGGGAACAAGATGAGATACAACAATGGGAACAAGATGAGATACAACAATGGGAACAAGATGAGATAGAACAATGGGAAAAAGATGAGATACAACAATGGGAACAAGATGAGATACAACAATGGGAACAAGATGAGACACAACGATGGGAACAATGAGTTAAACAACAATGGGAACAAGATGAGATATAACAATGGGAACAAGATGAGATAGAACAATGGGAACAATATGAGATAGAACAATGGGAACAAGATGAGATAGAACAATGGGAACAAGATGAGATACAACAATGGGAACAAGATGAGATACAACAATGGGAACAAGATGAGATAGAACAATGGGAACAAGATGAGATACAACAATGGGAACAAGATGAGACACAACGATGGGAACAATGAGTTAAACAACAATGGGAACAAGATGAGATATAACAATGGGAACAAGATGAGATAGAACAATGGGAACAATATGAGATAGAACAATGGGAACAAGATGAGATAGAAAAATGGGAACAAGATGAGATAGAACAATGGGAACAAGATGAGATAGATCAATGGGAACGAGATGAGATAGAACAATGGGAACAAGATGAGATACAACAATGGGAACAATATGAGCTAGAACAATGGGAACAAGATGAGATACAACAATGGGAACAAGATGAGATACAACAATGGGAACAAGATGAGATAGAACAATGGGAACAAGATGAGATACAACAATGGGAACAAGATGAGATACAACAATGGGAACAAGATGAGATAGAACAATGGGAACAAGATGAGATACAACAATGGGAACAATATGAGATAGAACAATGGGAACAAGATGAGATACAACAATGGGAACAAGATGAGATACAACAATGGGAACAAGATGAGATAGAACAATGGGAACAAGATGAGATACAACAATGGGAACAAGATGAGATACAACAATGGGAACAAGATGAGATACAACAATGGGAACAAGATGGATACAACAATGGGAACAAGATGAGATAGAACAATGGGAACAAGATGAGATAGAACAATGGGAACAAGATGAGATACAACAATGGGAACAAGATGAGATACAACAAACAAGATGGGAACAATGATGAGATACAACAATGGGAACAAGATGAGATAGAACAATGGGAACAAGATGAGATACAACAATGGGAACAAGATGAGATACAACAATGGGAACAAGATGAGATAGAACAATTTGAACATTAAGAGGTACAACAATGGGAACAAGATGAGATAGAACAATGGGAACAAGATGAGATAGAACAATGGGAACAAGATGAGATAGAACAAGGGGAACAAGATGAGATAGAACAATGGGAACAAGACGAGATACAACAATGGGAACAAGATGAGATAGAACAATGGGAACAATACGAGATAGAACAATTTGAACATTAAGGGATAGAAAAATTGGAACAAGATGAGCTAGAACAATGGGAACAAGATGAGATAGAACAATGGGAACAATATGAGATAGAACAATGGGAACAATGGGAACAAGATGAGATACAACAATGGGAACACGATGAGATAGAACAATGGGAACAAGATGAGATACAACAATGGGAACAAGATGAGACACAACGATGGGAACAATGAGTTAAACAACAATGGGAACAAGATGAGATATAACAATGGGAACAATATGAGATAGAACAATGGGAACAAGATGAGATATAACAATGGGAACAAGATGAGATACAACAATGGGAACAAGATGAGATAGAACAATGGGAACAAGATGAGATAGAACAATGGGAACAAGATGAGATACAACAATGGGAACAAGATGAGACACAACGATGGGAACAATGAGTTAAACAACAATGGGAACAAGATGAGATATAACAATGGGAACAATATGAGATAGAACAATGGGAACAAGATGAGATATAACAATGGGAACAAGATGAGATACAACAATGGGAACAAGATGAGATAGAACAATGGGAACAAGATGAGATAGAACAATGGGAACAAGATGAGATAGAAAAATGGGAACAAGATGAGATAGAACAATTTTAACATTAAGAGGTACAACAATGGGAACAAGATGAGATAGAACAATGGGAACAAGATGAGATAGAACAATGGGAACAAGATGAGATAGAACAATGGGAACAAGATGAGATACAACAATGAACAATGGGAACAACAATGGGAACAAGATGAGATAGAACAATGGGAAAAAGATGAGATACAACAATTGGAACAAGATGAGATACAACAATGGGAACAAGATGAGACACAACGATGGGAACAATGAGTTAAACAACAATGGGAACAAGATGAGATATAACAATGGGAACAAGATGAGATAGAACAATGGGAACAAGATGAGATAGAACAATGGGAACAAGATGAGATAGAAAAATGATGAGATAGAACAATGGGAACAAGATGAGATAGAACAATGGGAACAAGATGAGATACAACAATGGGAACAAGATGAGATACAACAATGGGAACAAGATGAGATAGAACAATGGGAAAAAGATGAGATACAACAATGGGAACAAGATGAGATACAACAATGGGAACAAGATGAGACACAACGATGGGAACAATGAGTTAAACAACAATGGGAACAAGATGAGATATAACAATGGGAACAAGATGAGATAGAACAATGGGAACAATATGAGATAGAACAATGGGAACAAGATGAGATAGAAAAATGGGAACAAGATGAGATAGAACAATTTTAACATTAAGAGGTACAACAATGGGAACAAGATGAGATAGAACAATGGGAACAAGATGAGATAGAACAATGGGAACAAGATGAGATAGAACAATGGGAACAAGACGAGATACAACAATGGGAACAAGATGAGATAGAAAAATGGGAACAAGATGAGATACAACAATGGGAACAAGATGAGATACAACGATGGGAACAATGAGAAACAACAATGGGAACAAGATGAGATACAATGGGAACAAGATGAGATAGAACAATGGGAACAATTGAGATAGAACAATGGGAACAAGATGAGATAGAAAATGGGAACAAGATGAGATAGAACAATGGGAACAAGATGAGATAGAACAATGGGAACAAGATGAGATAGAACAATGGGAACAAGATGAGATACAACAATGGGAACAATATGAGCTAGAACAATGGGAACAAGATGAGATACAACAATGGGAACAAGATGAGATACAACAATGGGAACAAGATGAGATAGAACAATGGGAACAAGATGAGATACAACAATGGGAACAAGATGAGATACAACAATGGGAACAAGATGAGATAGACAAATGGGAACAAGATGAGATAGAACAATGGGAACAAGATGAGATAGAACAATGGGAACAAGATGAGATACAACAATGGGAACAAGATGAGATACAACAATGGGAACAAGATGAGATAGAACAATGGGAACAAGATGAGATACAACAATGGGAACAAGATGAGATAGAACAATGGGAACAAGATGAGATACAACAATGGGAACAAGATGAGATACAACAATGGGAACAAGATGAGATAGAACAATGGGAACAAGATGAGATACAACAATGGGAACAAGATGAGATACAACAATGGGAACAAGATGAGATAGAAAAATGGGAACAAGATGAGATACAACAATGGGAACAAGATGAGATAGAACAATGGGAACAAGATGAGATACAACAATGGGAACAAGATGAGATACAACAATGGGAACAAGATGAGATAGAACAATTTGAACATTAAGAGGTACAACAATGGGAACAAGATGAGATAGAACAATGGGAACAAGATGAGATAGAACAATGGGAACAAGATGAGATAGAACAAGGGGAACAAGATGAGATAGAACAATGGGAACAAGACGAGATACAACAATGGGAACAAGATGAGATAGAACAATGGGAACAATACGAGATAGAACAATTTGAACATTAAGGGATAGAAAAATTGGAACAAGATGAGCTAGAACAATGGGAACAAGATGAGATAGAACAATGGGAACAATATGAGATAGAACAATGGGAACAATGGGAACAAGATGAGATACAACAATGGGAACACGATGAGATAGAACAATGGGAACAAGATGAGATACAACAATGGGAACAAGATGAGACACAACGATGGGAACAATGAGTTAAACAACAATGGGAACAAGATGAGATATAACAATGGGAACAATATGAGATAGAACAATGGGAACAAGATGAGATATAACAATGGGAACAAGATGAGATACAACAATGGGAACAAGATGAGATAGAACAATGGGAACAAGATGAGATAGAACAATGGGAACAAGATGAGATACAACAATGGGAACAAGATGAGACACAACGATGGGAACAATGAGTTAAACAACAATGGGAACAAGATGAGATATAACAATGGGAACAATATGAGATAGAACAATGGGAACAAGATGAGATATAACAATGGGAACAAGATGAGATACAACAATGGGAACAAGATGAGATAGAACAATGGGAACAAGATGAGATAGAACAATGGGAACAAGACGAGATAGAAAAATGGGAACAAGATGAGATAGAACAATTTTAACATTAAGAGGTACAACAATGGGAACAAGATGAGATAGAACAATGGGAACAAGATGAGATAGAACAATGGGAACAAGATGAGATAGAACAATGGGAACAAGATGAGATACAACAATGGGAACAAGATGAGATACAACAATGGGAACAAGATGAGATAGAACAATGGGAAAAAGATGAGATACAACAATTGGAACAAGATGAGATACAACAATGGGAACAAGATGAGACACAACGATGGGAACAATGAGTTAAACAACAATGGGAACAAGATGAGATATAACAATGGGAACAAGATGAGATAGAACAATGGGAACAATATGAGATAGAACAATGGGAACAAGATGAGATAGAAAAATGGGAACAAGATGAGATAGAACAATGGGAACAAGATGAGATAGAACAATGGGAACAAGATGAGATACAACAATGGGAACAAGATGAGATACAACAATGGGAACAAGATGAGATAGAACAATGGGAAAAAGATGAGATACAACAATGGGAACAAGATGAGATACAACAATGGGAACAAGATGAGATAACGAAACAATGAGTTAAACAACAATGGGAACAAGATGAGATATAACAATGGGAACAAGATGAGATAGAACAATGGGAACAATATGAGATAGAACAATGGGAACAAGATGAGATAGAAAAATGGGAACAAGATGAGATAGAACAATTTTAACATTAAGAGGTACAACAATGGGAACAAGATGAGATAGAACAATGGGAACAAGATGAGATAGAACAATGGGAACAAGATGAGATAGAACAATGGGAACAAGATGAGATACAACAATGGGAACAAGATGAGATAGAACAATGGGAACAAGATGAGATAGAACAATGGGAACAATACGAGATAGAACAATTTGAACATTAAGATAGAAAAATGGGAACAAGATGAGATAGAACAATGGGAACAAGATGAGATAGAACACTGGGAACAATGGGAACAATATGAGATAGAACAATGGGAACAATGGGAACAAGATGAGATACAACAATGGGAACAAGATGAGATAGAACAATGGGAACAAGATGAGATACAACAATGGGAACAAGATGAGATAGAACAATGGGAAAAAGATGAGATACAACAATGGGAACAAGATGAGATACAACAATGGGAACAAGATGAGACACAACGATGGGAACAATGAGTTAAACAACAATGGGAACAAGATGAGATAGAACAATGGGAACAAGATGAGATACAACAATGGGAACAAGATGAGATACAACAATGGGAACAAGATGAGATACAACAATGGGAACAAGATGAGATACAACAATGGGAACAAGATGAGACACAACGATGGGAACAATGAGTTAAACAACAATGGGAACAAGATGAGATATAACAATGGGAACAAGATGAGATAGAACAATGGGAACAAGATAGAACAATTTTAACATTAAGAGGTACAACAATGGGAACAAGATGAGATAGAACAATGGGAACAAGATGAGATAGAACAATGGGAACAAGATGAGATAGAACAATGGGAACAAGACGAGATACAACAATGAGAACAAGATGAGATAGAACAATGGGAACAAGACAAGATAGAACAATGGGAACAATACGAGATAGAACAATTTGAACATTAAGGGATAGAAAAATTGGAACAAGATGAGCTAGAACAATGGGAACAAGATGAGATAGAACACTGGGAACAATGGGAACAATATGAGATAGAACAATGGGAACAATGGGAACACGATGAGATACAACAATGGGAACAATATGAGCTAGAACAATGGGAACAAGATGAGATACAACAATGGGAACAAGATGAGATACAACAATGGGAACAAGATGAGATAGAACAATGGGAACAAGATGAGATAGAACAATGGGAACAAGATGAGATAGAACAATGGGAACAAGATGAGATAGAACAATGGGAACAAGATGAGATACAACAATGGGAACAAGATGAGATAGAACAATGGGAAAAAGATGAGATACAACAATGGGAACAAGATGAGATACAACAATGGGAACAAGATGAGACACAATATGGGAACAATGAGTTAAAATGGGAACAATGGGAACAAGATGAGATAGAACAATGGGAACAAGATGAGATAGAACAATGGGAACAAGATGAGATAGAACAATGGGAACAAGATGAGATAGAAAAATGGGAACAAGATGAGATAGAACAATTTTAACATTAAGAGATACAACAATGGGAACAAGATGAGATAGAACAATGGGAACAAGATGAGATAGAACAATGGGAACAAGATGAGATAGAACAATGGGAACAAGATGAGATACAACAATGGGAACAAGATGAGATAGAACAATGGGAACAAGAGATAGATGGGAACAATGAGATAGAACAATTTGAACAAGATGATACAAAAATGGGAACAAGATGAGATAGAACAATGGGAACAAGATGAATAGAACAATGGGAACAATGGGAACAATGAGATAGAACAATGGGAACAATGGGAACAAGATGAGATACAACAATGGGAACAAGATGAGATAGAACAATGGGAACAAGATGAGATAGAACAATGGGAACAAGATGAGATAGAACAATGGGAACAAGATGAGATACAACAATGGGAACAAGATGAGATACAACAATGGGAACAAGATGAGATACAACAATGGGAACAAGATGAGATAGAACAATGGGAACAAGATGAGAACAATGGGAACAATGGGAACAAGATGAGATAGAACAATGGGAACAAGATGAGATAGAACAATGGGAACAAGATGAGATAGAACAATGGGAACAAGATGAGAAACAATGGGAACAAGATGAGATACAACAATGGGAACAAGATGAGATAGAACAATGGGAACAAGATGAGATACAACAATGGGAACAAGATGAGATAGAACAATGGGAACAAGATGAGATAGAACAATGGGAACAAGATGAGATAGAACAATGGGAACAAGATGAGATACAACAATGGGAACAAGATGAGATAGAACAATGGGAACAAGATGAGATACAACAATGGGAACAAGATGAGATAGAACAATGGGAACAAGATGAGATAGAACAATGGGAACAAGATGAGATACAACAATGGGAACAAGATGAGATAGAACAATGGGAACAAGATGAGATAGAACAATTGAACATTAAGGGATAGAAAATGGGAACAAGATGAGATAGAACAATGGGAACAAGATGAGATAGAACAATGGGAACAAGATGAGATAGAACAATGGGAACAATGAACAAGATGAGATACAACAATGGGAACAAGATGAGATAGAACAATGGGAACAAGATGAGATAGAACAATGGGAACAAGATGAGATACAACAATGGGAACAAGATGAGATACAACAATGGGAACAAGATGAGATAGAACAATGGGAACAAGATAATACAACAATGGGAACAAGATGAGATACAACAATGGAACAAGATGAGATAGAACAATGGGAACAAGATGAGATACAATGGGAACAAGATGAGATAGAACAATGGGAACAAGATGAGATACAACAATGGGAACAAGATGAGATACAACAATGGGAACAAGATGAGATAGAACAATGGAACAAGATGAGATAGAACAATGGGAACAAGATGAGATACAACAATGGGAACAAGATGAGATACAACAATGGGAACAAGATGAGATAGAACAATGGGAACAATATGAGATAGAACAATGGGAACAAGATGAGATATAACAATGGGAACAAGATGAACAAGATGAGATAGAACAATGGGAACAAGATGAGATAGAACAATGGGAACAAGATGAGATACAACAATGGGAACAAGATGAGATAGAACAATGGGAACAATGAGTTAAACAACAATGGGAACAAGATGAGATATAACAATGGATGAGATACAACAATGGGAACAAGATGAGATAGAACAATGGGAACAAGATGAGATAGAACAATGGGAACAAGATGAGATAGAACAATGGGAACAAGATGAGATAGAACAATGGGAACAAGATGAGATAGAACAATGGGAACAAGATGAGATAGAACAATGGGAACAAGATGAGATAGAAACAAGATGAGAACAAGATGAGATAGAACAATGGGAACAAGATGAGATAACAACAATGGGAACAAGATGAGATACAACAATGGGAACAAGATGAGATAGAACAATGGGAACAAGATGAGATACAACAATGGGAACAAGATGAGATACAACAATGGGAACAAGATGAGACACAACAATGGGAACAATGAGTTAAACAACAATGGGAACAAGATGAGATATAACAATGGGAACAAGATGAGATAGAACAATGGGAACAAGATGAGATAGAACAATGGGAACAAGATGAGATAGAAAAATGGGAACAAGATGAGATAGAACAATTTTAACATTAAGAGGAAACAATGGGAACAAGATGAGATAGAACAATGGGAACAAGATGAGATAGAACAATGGGAACAAGATGAGATAGAACAATGGGAACAAGATGAGATAGAACAATGGGAACAAGATGAGATAGAACAATGGGAACAAGATGAGATAGAACAATGGGAACAAGATAGAACAATTTGAACAAGATGGGATAGAAAAATTGGAACAAGATGAGCAGAACAATGGGAACAAGATGAGATAGAACACTGGGAACAATGGGAACAATATGAGATAGAACAATGGGAACAATGGGATGAGATACAACAATGGGAACAAGATGAGATAGAACAATGGGAACAAGATGAGATAGAACAATGGGAACAAGATGAGATAGAACAATGGGAAAAAGATGAGATACAACAATTGGAACAAGATGAGATACAACAATGGGAACAAGATGAGACACAACGATGGGAACAATGAGTTAAACAATGGGAACAAGATGAGATAGAACAATGGGAACAAGATGAGATACAACAATGGGAACAAGATGAGATACAACAATGGGAACAAGATGAGATAGAACAATGGGAAAAAGATGAGATACAACAATGGGAACAAGATGAGATACAACAATGGGAACAAGATGAGACACAACGATGGGAACAATGAGTTAAACAACAATGGGAACAAGATGAGATATAACAATGGGAACAAGATGAGATAGAACAATGGGAACAATATGAGATAGAACAATGGGAACAAGATGAGATATAACAATGGGAACAAGATGAGATACAACAATTTTAACATTAAGAGGTACAACAATGGGAACAAGATGAGATAGAACAATGGGAACAAGATGAGATACAACAATGGGAACAAGATGAGACACAACGATGGGAACAAGATGAGATAGAACAATGGGAACAAGATACAACAATGAGAACAAGATGAGATAGAACAATGGGAACAAATGGGAACAAGAGATAGAACAATGGGAACAATAAGATAAAAACAATGAACAAGATTTGAACATGAGATAAGATAGAAAAATTGGGAACAAGATGAGGAACAATGGGATGAGATAGAACAATGGGAACAAGATGAGATACAACAATGGGAACAATGGGAACAATGAACAAGATGAGATACAACAATGGGAACAATGAGATAGAACAATGGGAACAAGATGAAACAATGGGAACAAGATGAGATAGAACAATGGGAACAAGATGAGATAGAAAAATGGGAACAAGATGAGATAGAACAATGGGAACAAGATGAGATAGAACAATGGGAACAAGATGAGATACAACAATGGGAACAAGATGAGATACAACAATGGGAACAAGATGAGATAGAACAATGGGAACAAGATGAGATACAACAATGGGAACAAGATGAGATACAACAATGGGAACAAGATGAGATAGAACAATGGGAACAAGATGAACAATGATGAGATACAACAATGGGAACAAGATGAGATAGAACAATGGGAACAAGATGAGATAGAACAATGGGAACAAGATGAGATAGAACAATGGGAACAAGATGAGATAGAACAAGATGAGATAGAACAATGGGAACAAGATGAGATAGAACAATGGGAACAAGATGAGATAGAACAATGGGAACAAGATGAGATACAACAACAATGGGAACAAGATGAGATACAACAATGGGAACAAGATGAGATAGAACAATGGGAACAAGATGAGATAGAACAATGGGAACAAGATTGATACAACAATGGGAACAATGAGTTAACATACAACAATGGGAACACAAGATGAGATAGAACAATGGGAACAAGATGAGATAGAACAATGGGAACAATGGGAACAAGATGAGATACAACAATGGGAACAAGATGAGATAGAACAATGGGAACAAGATGAGATAGAACAATGGGAACAAGATGAGATAGAACAATGGGAACAAGATGAGATATTAATGGGAACAAGATGAGATAGAACAAGATGAGATACTGGAACAATGGGAACAAGATGAGATAGAACAATGGGAAAAATGGGAACAAGATGAGATAGAACAATGGGAACAATGGGAACAATGATGAGATAGAACAATGGGAACAAGATGAGATACAACAATGGGAACAAGATGAGATACAACAATGGGAACAAGATGAGATACAACAATGGGAACAAGATGAGATGGGAACAAGATGAGATAGAACAATGGGAAACAATGAACAAGATGAGATAGAACAATGGGAACAAGATGAGATAGAACAATGGGAACAAGATGAGATAGAACAATGGGAACAAGATGAGATAGAACAATGGGAACAAGATGAGATACAACAATGGGAACAAGATGAAGATAGAACAATGGGAAAAAGATGAGATAGAACAATGGGAACAAGACAAGATAGAACAATGGGAACAATATGAGATAGAACAATTTGAACATGGGATAGAAAAATTGGAACAAGATGAGCTAGAACAATGGGAACAAGATGAGATAGAACACTGGGAACAATGGAACAATATGAGATAGAACAATGGGAACAATGGGAACAAGATGAGATACAACAATGGGAACAAGATGAGATAGAACAATGGGAACAAGATGAGATAGAACAATGGGAACAAGATGAGATACAACAATGGGAACAAGATGAGATACAACAATGGGAACAAGATGAGATAGAACAATGGGAAAAGATGAGATACAACAATGGGAACAAGATGAGATACAACAATGGGAACAAGATGAGACACAACGATGGGAACAATGAGTTAAACAACAATGGGAACAAGATGAGATAGAACAATGGGAACAAGATGAGATAGAACAATGGGGGAACAAGATGAGATAGAACAATGGGAAAAAGATGAGATAGAACAATGGGAACAAGATGAGATACAACAATGGGAACAAGATGAGACACAACGATGGGAACAATGAGTTAAACAACAATGGGAACAAGATGAGATATAACAATGGGAACAATGGAGATACAACAATGAAGATGATACAACAATGGGAACAAGATGAGATACAACAATGGGAACAAGATGAGATAGAACAATGGGAACAAGATGAGATAGAACAATGGGAACAAGATGAGATACAACAATGGGAACAAGATGAGACACAACGATGGGAACAATGAGTTAAACAACAATGGGAACAAGATGAGATATAACAATGGGAACAATATGAGATAGAACAATGGGAACAAGATGAGATATAACAATGGGAACAAGATGAGATACAACAATGGGAACAAGATGAGATAGAACAATGGGAACAAGATGAGATAGAACAATGGGAACAAGACGAGATAGAAAAATGGGAACAAGATGAGATAGAACAATGGGAACAAGATGAGACACAACGATGGGAACAATGAGTTAAACAACAATGGGAACAAGATGAGATAGAAAAATGGGAACAAGATGAGATAGAACAATGTTAACATTAAGAGGTACAACAATGGGAACAAGATGAGATAGAACAATGGGAACAAGATGAGATAGAACAATGGGAACAAGATGAGATAGAACAATGGGAACAAGATGAGATACAACAATGGGAACAAGATGAGATACAACAATGGGAACAAGATGAGATAGAACAATGGGAAAAAGATGAGATACAACAATGGGAACAAGATGAGATACAACAATGGGAACAAGATGAGACACAACGATGGGAACAATGAAAACAACAATGGGAACAAGATGAGATATAACAATGGGAACAAGATGAGATAGAACAATGGGAACAATATGAGATAGAACAATGGGAACAAGATGAGATAGAAAAATGGGAACAAGATGAGATAGAACAATTTTAACATTAAGAGGTACAACAATGGGAACAAGATGAGATAGAACAATGGGAACAAGATGAGATAGAACAATGGGAACAAGATGAGATAGAACAATGGGAACAAGACGAGATACAACAATGGGAACAAGATGAGATAGAACAATGGGAACAAGACAAGATAGAACAATGGGAACAATACGAGATAGAACAATTTGAACATTAAGGGATAGAAAAATTGGAACAAGATGAGCTAGAACAATGGGAACAAGATGATATAGAACACTGGGAACAATGGGAACAATATGAGATAGAACAATGGGAACAATGGGAACAAGATGAGATACAACAATGGGAACACGATGAGATAGAACAATGGGAACAAGATGAGATAGAAAAATGGGAACAAGATGAGATAGAACAATGGGAACAAGATGAGATAGAACAATGGGAACAAGATGAGATACAACAATGGGAACAAGATGAGATACAACAATGGGAACAAGATGAGATAGAACAATGGGAACAATGGGAACAAGATGAGATACAACAATGGGAACAAGATGAGATAGAACAATGGGAACAAGATGAGATACAACAATGGGAACAAGATGAGATAGAACAATGGGAACAAGATGAGATAGAACAATGGGAACAAGATGAGATACAACAATGGGAACAAGATGAGATACAACAATGGGAACAAGATGAGATAGAACACTGGGAACAATGGGAACAATATGAGATAGAACAATGGGAACAATGGGAACAATATGAGATAGAACAATGGGAACAAGATGAGATAGAACAATGGGAACAAGATGAGATACAACAATGGGAACAAGATGAGATACAACAATGGGAACAAGATGAGATAGAACAATGGGAACAAGATGAGATAGAACAATGGGAACAAGATGAGATAGAACAATGGGAACAAGACGAGATACAACAATGAGAACAAGATGAGATAGAACAATGGGAACAAGACAAGATAGAACAATGGGAACAATACGAGATAGAACAATTTGAACATTAAGGGATAGAAAAATTGGAACAAGATGAGCTAGAACAATGGGAACAAGATGAGATAGAACACTGGGAACAATGGGAACAATATGAGATAGAACAATGGGAACAATGGGAACAAGATGAGATACAACAATGGGAACACGATGAGATAGAACAATGGGAACAAGATGAGATAGAACAATGGGAACAAGATGAGATAGAACAATGGGAACAAGATGAGATACAACAATGGGAACAAGATGAGATAGAACAATGGGAAAAAGATGAGATACAACAATTGGAACAAGATGAGATACAACAATGGGAACAAGATGAGACACAACGATGGGAACAATGAGTTAAACAACAATGGGAACAAGATGAGATAGAACAATGGGAACAAGATGAGATACAACAATGGGAACAAGATGAGATACAACAATGGGAACAAGATGAGATAGAACAATGGGAAAAAGATGAGATAGAACAATGGGAACAAGATGAGATACAACAATGGGAACAAGATGAGACACAACGATGGGAACAATGAGTTAAACAACAATGGGAACAAGATGAGATATAACAATGGGAACAATATGAGATAGAACAATGGGAACAAGATGAGATATAACAATGGGAACAAGATGAGATACAACAATGGGAACAAGATGAGATAGAACAATGGGAACAAGATGAGATAGAACAATGGGAACAAGATGAGATACAACAATGGGAACAAGATGAGACACAACGATGGGAACAATGAGTTAAACAACAATGGGAACAAGATGAGATATAACAATGGGAACAATATGAGATAGAACAATGGGAACAAGATGAGATATAACAATGGGAACAAGATGAGATACAACAATGGGAACAAGATGAGATAGAACAATGGGAACAAGATGAGATAGAACAATGGGAACAAGACGAGATAGAAAAATGGGAACAAGATGAGATAGAACAATTTTAACATTAAGAGGTACAACAATGGGAACAAGATGAGATAGAACAATGGGAACAAGATGAGATAGAACAATGGGAACAAGATGAGAACAAGAACAAGATGAGATACAACAATGGGAACAAGATGAGATACAACAATGGGAACAAGATGAGATAGAACAATGGGAAAAAGATGAGATACAACAATGGGAACAAGATGAGATACAACAATGGGAACAAGATGAGACACAACGATGGGAACAATGAGTTAAACAACAATGGGAACAAGATGAGATATAACAATGGGAACAAGATGAGATAGAACAATGGGAACAATATGAGATAGAACAATGGGAACAAGATGAGATAGAAAAATGGGAACAAGATGAGATAGAACAATTTTAACATTAAGAGGTACAACAATGGGAACAAGATGAGATAGAACAATGGGAACAAGATGAGATAGAACAATGGGAACAAGATGAGATAGAACAATGGGAACAAGATGAGAGATACAACAATGGGAACAAGATGAGATAGAACAATGGGAACAAGACAAGATAGAACAATGGGAACAATACGAGATAGAACAATTTGAACATTAAGGGATAGAAAAATTGGAACAAGATGAGCTAGAACAATGGGAACAAGATGAGATAGAACACTGGGAACAATGGGAACAATATGAGATAGAACAATGGGAACAATGGGAACAAGATGAGATACAACAATGGGAACACGATGAGATAGAACAATGGGAACAAGATGAGATACAACAATGGGAACAAGATGAGATAGAACAATGGGAAAAAGATGAGATACAACAATTGGAACAAGATGAGATACAACAATGGGAACAAGATGAGACACAACGATGGGAACAATGAGTTAAACAACAATGGGAACAAGATGAGATAGAACAATGGGAACAAGATGAGATACAACAATGGGAACAAGATGAGATACAACAATGGGAACAAGATGAGATAGAACAATGGGAAAAAGATGAGATACAACAATGGGAACAAGATGAGATACAACAATGGGAACAAGATGAGACACAACGATGGGAACAATGAGTTAAACAACAATGGGAACAAGATGAGATATAACAATGGGAACAAGATGAGATAGAACAATGGGAACAATATGAGATAGAACAATGGGAACAAGATGAGATAGAAAAATGGGAACAAGATGAGATAGAACAATTTTAACATTAAGAGGTACAACAATGGGAACAAGATGAGATAGAACAATGGGAACAAGATGAGATAGAACAATGGGAACAAGATGAGATAGAACAATGGGAACAAGATGAGATAGAACAATGGGAACAAGACGAGATACAACAATGAGAACAAGATGAGATAGAACAATGGGAACAAGACAAGATAGAACAATGGGAACAATACGAGATAGAACAATTTGAACATTAAGGGATAGAAAAATTGGAACAAGATGAGCTAGAACAATGGGAACAAGATGAGATAGAACACTGGGAACAATGGGAACAATATGAGATAGAACAATGGGAACAATGGGAACAAGATGAGATACAACAATGGGAACACGATGAGATAGAACAATGGGAACAAGATGAGATAGAAAAATGGGAACAAGATGAGATAGAACAATGGGAACAAGATGAGATAGAACAATGGGAACAAGATGAGATACAACAATGGGAACAAGATGAGATACAACAATGGGAACAAGATGAGATAGAACAATGGGAACAATGGGAACAAGATGAGATACAACAATGGGAACACGATGAGATAGAACAATGGGAACAAGATGAGATACAAAAATGGGAACAAGATGAGATAGAACAATGGGAACAAGATGAGATAGAACAATGGGAACAAGATGAGATACAACAATGGGAACAAGATGAGATACAACAATGGGAACAAGATGAGATAGAACACTGGGAACAATGGGAACAATATGAGATAGAACAATGGGAACAATGGGAACAAGATGAGATACAACAATGGGAACACGATGAGATAGAACAATGGGAACAAGATGAGATAGAAAAATGGGAACAAGATGAGATACAACAATGGGAACAAGATGAGATAGAACAATGGGAACAAGATGAGATACAACAATGGGAACAAGATGAGATACAACAATGGGAACAAGATGAGATAGAACAATGGGAAAAGATGAGATAGAACAATGGGAACAAGACAAGATAGAACAATGGGAACAATACGAGATAGAACAATTTGAACATTAAGGGATAGAAAAATTGGAACAAGATGAGCTAGAACAATGGGAACAAGATGAGATAGAACACTGGGAACAATGGGAACAATATGATGAGAACAATGGGAACAATGGGAACAAGATGAGATACAACAATGGGAACACGATGAGATAGAACAATGGGAACAAGATGAGATAGAACAATGGGAACAAGATGAGATACAACAATGGGAACAAGATGAGATACAACAATGGGAACAAGATGAGATAGAACAATGGGAAAAAGATGAGATACAACAATTGGAACAAGATGAGATACAACAATGGGAACAAGATGAGACACAACGATGGGAACAATGAGTTAAACAACAATGGGAACAAGATGAGATAGAACAATGGGAACAAGATGAGATACAACAATGGGAACAAGATGAGATACAACAATGGGAACAAGATGAGATAGAACAATGGGAAAAAGATGAGATACAACAATGGGAACAAGATGAGATACAACAATGGGAACAAGATGAGACACAACGATGGGAACAATGAGTTAAACAACAATGGGAACAATATGAGATATAACAATGGGAACAATATGAGATATAACAATGGGAACAAGATGAGATAGAACAATGGGAACAATATGAGATAGAACAATGGGAACAAGATGAGATAGAAAAATGGGAACAAGATGAGATAGAACAATTTTAACATTAAGAGGTACAAGAATGGGAACAAGATGAGATAGAACAATGGGAACAAGATGAGATAGAACAATGGGAACAAGATGAGATAGAACAATGGGAACAAGATGAGATAGAACAATGAGAACAAGATGAGATAGAACAATGGGAACAAGACAAGATAGAACAATGGGAACAATACGAGATAGAACAATTTGAACATTAAGGGATAGAAAAATTGGAACAAGATGAGCTAGAACAATGGGAACAAGATGAGATAGAACACTGGGAACAATGGGAACAATATGAGATAGAACAATGGGAACAATGGGAACAAGATGAGATACAACAAAGGGAACACGATGAGATAGAACAATGGGAACAAGATGAGATAGAAAAATGGCAACAAGATGAGATAGAACAATGGGAAAAAGATGAGATACAACAATGGGAACAAGATGAGATACAACAATGGGAACAAGATGAGACACAACGATGGGAACAATGAGTTAAACAACAATGGGAACAAGATGAGATATAACAATGGGAACAAGATGAGATAGAACAATGGGAACAATATGAGATAGAACAATGGGAACAAGATGAGATAGAAAAATGGGAACAAGATGAGATAGAACAATGGGAACAAGATGAGATAGAACAATGGGAACAAGATGAGATACAACAATGGGAACAAGATGAGATACAACAATGGGAACAAGATGAGATAGAACAATGGGAAAAAGATGAGATACAACAATGGGAACAAGATGAGATACAACAATGGGAACAAGATGAGACACAACGATGGGAACAATGAGTTAAACAACAATGGGAACAAGATGAGATATAACAATGGGAACAAGATGAGATAGAACAATGGGAACAAGATGAGATACAACAATGGGAACAAGATGAGATACAACAATGGGAACAAGATGAGATAGAACAATGGGAAAAAGATGAGATACAACAATGGGAACAAGATGAGATACAACAATGGGAACAAGATGAGACACAACGATGGAACAATGAGTTAAACAACAATGGGAACAAGATGAGATATAACAATGGGAACAAGATGAGATAGAACAATGGGAACAATATGAGATAGAACAATGGGAACAAGATGAGATAGAAAAATGGGAACAAGATGAGATAGAACAATTTTAACATTAAGAGGTACAACAATGGGAACAAGATGAGATAGAACAATGGGAACAAGATGAGATAGAACAATGGGAACAAGATGAGATAGAACAATGGGAACAACATGAGATAGAACAATTTTAACATTAAGAGGTACAACAATGGGAACAAGATGAGATAGAACAATGGGAACAAGATGAGATAGAACAATGGGAACAAGATGAGATAGAACCATGGGAACAAGATGAGATAGAACAATGGGAACAAGACGAGATACAACAATGGGAACAAGATGAGATAGAACAATGGGAACAAGACAAGATAGAACAATGGGAACAATACGAGATAGAACAATTTGAACATTAAGGGATAGAAAAATTGGAACAAGATGAGCTAGAACAATGGGAACAAGATGAGATACAACAATGGGAACAAGATGAGATACAACAATGGGAACAAGATGAGATAGAACAATGGGAAAAAGATGAGATACAACAATGGGAACAAGATGAGATACAACAATGGGAACAAGATGAGACACAACATGGGAACAATGAGTTAAACAACAATGGGAACAAGATGAGATATAACAATGGGAACAAGATGAGATAGAACAATGGGAACAATATGAGATAGAACAATGGGAACAAGATGAGATAGAAAAATGGGAACAAGATGAGATAGAACAATTTTAAAACATTAAGAGGTACAACAATGGGAACAAGATGAGATAGAACAATGGGAACAAGATGAGATAGAACAATGGGAACAAGATGAGATAGAACAATGGGAACAAGACGAGATACAACAATGGGAACAAGATGAGATAGAACAATGGGAACAAGACAAGATAGAACAATGGGAACAATACGAGATAGAACAATTTGAACATTAAGGGATAGAAAAATTGGAACAAGATGAGCTAGAACAATGGGAACAAGATGAGATAGAACACTGGGAACAATGGGAACAATATGAGATAGAACAATGGGAACAATGGGAACAAGATGAGATACAACAATGGGAACACGATGAGATAGAACAATGGGAACAAGATGAGATACAACAATGGGAACAAGATGAGATAGAACAATGGGAAAAAGATGAGATACAACAATTGGAACAAGATGAGATACAACAATGGGAACAAGATGAGACACAACGATGGGAACAATGAGTTAAACAACAATGGGAACAAGATGAGATAGAACAATGGGAACAAGATGAGATACAACAATGGGAACAAGATGAGATACAACAATGGGAACAAGATGAGATAGAACAATGGGAAAAGATGAGATACAACAATGGGAACAAGATGAGATACAACAATGGGAACAAGATGAGACACAACGATGGGAACAATGAGTTAAACAACAATGGGAACAAGATGAGATATAACAATGGGAACAAGATGAGATAGAACAATGGGAACAATATGAGATAGAACAATGGGAACAAGATGAGATAGAAAAATGGGAACAAGATGAGATAGAACAATTTTAACATTAAGAGGTACAACAATGGGAACAAGATGAGATAGAACAATGGGAACAAGATGAGATAGAACAATGGGAACAAGATGAGATAGAACAATGGGAACAAGATGAGATAGAACAATGGGAACAAGACGAGATACAACAATGAGAACAAGATGAGATAGAACAATGGGAACAAGACAAGATAGAACAATGGGAACAATACGAGATAGAACAATTTGAACATTAAGGGATAGAAAAATTGGAACAAGATGAGCTAGAACAATGGGAACAAGATGAGATAGAACACTGGGAACAATGGGAACAATATGAGATAGAACAATGGGAACAATGGGAACAAGATGAGATACAACAATGGGAACACGATGAGATAGAACAATGGGAACAAGATGAGATAGAAAAATGGGAACAAGATGAGATAGAACAATGGGAACAAGATGAGATAGAACAATGGGAACAAGATGAGATACAACAATGGGAACAAGATGAGATACAACAATGGGAACAAGATGAGATAGAACAATGGGAACAATGGGAACAAGATGAGATACAACAATGGGAACAATGAGATAGAACAATGGGAACAAGATGAGATAGAAAAATGGGAACAAGATGAGATAGAACAATGGGAACAAGATGAGATAGAACAATGGGAACAAGATGAGATACAACAATGGGAACAAGATGAGATACAACAATGGGAACAAGATGAGATAGAACACTGGGAACAATGGGAACAATATGAGATAGAACAATGGGAACAATGGGAACAAGATGAGATACAACAATGGGAACACGATGAGATAGAACAATGGGAACAAGATGAGATAGAAAAATGGGAACAAGATGAGATACAACAATGGGAACAAGATGAGATAGAACAATGGGAACAAGATGAGATACAACAATGGGAACAAGATGAGATACAACAATGGGAACAAGATGAGATAGAACAATGGGAAAAAGATGAGATAGAACAATGGGAACAAGACAAGATAGAACAATGGGAACAACGAGATAGAACAATTTGAACATTAAGGGATAGAAAAATTGGAACAAGATGAGCTAGAACAATGGGAACAAGATGAGATAGAACACTGGGAACAATGGGAACAATATGAGATAGAACAATGGGAACAATGGGAACAAGATGAGATACAACAATGGGAACAATGAGATAGAACAATGGGAACAAGATGAGATAGAACAATGGGAACAAGATGAGATACAACAATGGGAACAAGATGAGATACAACAATGGGAACAAGATGAGATAGAACAATGGGAAAAGATGAGATACAACAATTGGAACAAGATGAGATACAACAATGGGAACAAGATGAGACACAACGATGGGAACAATGAGTTAAACAACAATGGGAACAAGATGAGATAGAACAATGGGAACAAGATGAGATACAACAATGGGAACAAGATGAGATACAACAATGGGAACAAGATGAGATAGAACAATGGGAAAAAGATGAGATACAACAATGGGAACAAGATGAGATACAACAATGGGAACAAGATGAGACACAACGATGGGAACAATGAGTTAAACAACAATGGGAACAAGATGAGATATAACAATGGGAACAAGATGAGATATAACAATGGGAACAAGATGAGATAGAACAATGGGAACAATATGAGATAGAACAATGGGAACAAGATGAGATAGAAAATGGGAACAAGATGAGATAGAACAATTTTAACATTAAGAGGTACAAGAATGGGAACAAGATGAGATAGAACAATGGGAACAAGATGAGATAGAACAATGGGAACAAGATGAGATAGAACAATGGGAACAAGATGAGATAGAACAATGAGAACAAGATGAGATAGAACAATGGGAACAAGACAAGATAGAACAATGGGAACAATACGAGATAGAACAATTTGAACATTAAGGGATAGAAAAATTGGAACAAGATGAGCTAGAACAATGGGAACAAGATGAGATAGAACACTGGGAACAATGGGAACAATATGAGATAGAACAATGGGAACAATGGGAACAAGATGAGATACAACAAAGGAACACGATGAGATAGAACAATGGGAACAAGATGAGATAGAAAATGGCAACAAGATGAGATAGAACAATGGGAAAAAGATGAGATACAACAATGGGAACAAGATGAGATACAACAATGGGAACAAGATGAGACACAACGATGGGAACAATGAGTTAAACAACAATGGGAACAAGATGAGATATAACAATGGGAACAAGATGAGATAGAACAATGGGAACAATATGAGATAGAACAATGGGAACAAGATGAATAGAAAAATGGGAACAAGATGAGATAGAACAATGGGAACAAGATGAGATAGAACAATGGGAACAAGATGAGATACAACAATGGGAACAAGATGAGATACAACAATGGGAACAAGATGAGATAGAACAATGGGAAAAAGATGAGATACAACAATGGGAACAAGATGAGATACAACAATGGGAACAAGATGAGACACAACGATGGGAACAATGAGTTAAACAACAATGGGAACAAGATGAGATATAACAATGGGAACAAGATGAGATAGAACAATGGGAACAAGATGAGATACAACAATGGGAACAAGATGAGATACAACAATGGGAACAAGATGAGATAGAACAATGGGAAAAAGATGAGATACAACAATGGGAACAAGATGAGATACAACAATGGGAACAAGATGAGACACAACGATGGGAACAATGAGTTAAACAACAATGGGAACAAGATGAGATATAACAATGGGAACAAGATGAGATAGAACAATGGGAACAATATGAGATAGAACAATGGGAACAAGATGAGATAGAAAAATGGGAACAAGATGAGATAGAACAATTTTAACATTAAGAGGTACAACAATGGGAACAAGATGAGATAGAACAATGGGAACAAGATGAGATAGAACAATGGGAACAAGATGAGATAGAACAATGGGAACAACATGAGATAGAACAATTTTAACATTAAGAGGTACAACAATGGGAACAAGATGAGATAGAACAATGGGAACAAGATGAGATAGAACCATGGGAACAAGATGAGATAGAACAATGGGAACAAGACGAGATACAACAATGGGAACAAGATGAGATAGAACAATGGGAACAAGACAAGATAGAACAATGGGAACAATACGAGATAGAACAATTTTAACATTAAGAGGTACAACAATGGGAACAAGATGAGACACAACGATGGGAACAATGAGTTAAACAACAATTGGAACAAGATGAGATACAACAATGGGAACAAGATGAGACACAACGATGGGAACAATGAGTTAAACAACAATGGGAACAAGATGAGATAGAACAATGGGAACAAGATGAGATACAACAATGGGAACAAGATGAGATACAACAATGGGAACAAGATGAGATAGAACAATGGGAAAAAGATGAGATACAACAATGGGAACAAGATGAGATACAACAATGGGAACAAGATGAG
Organism: Oncorhynchus nerka; assembly: GCF_034236695.1. Lineage (NCBI taxonomy): Eukaryota > Metazoa > Chordata > Actinopteri > Salmoniformes > Salmonidae > Oncorhynchus > Oncorhynchus nerka. The sequence continues at coordinate 92,855,741 of NC_088417.1, forward strand.
ACACAACGATGGGAACAATGAGTTAAACAACAATGGGAACAATATGAGATATAACAATGGGAACAATGAGATATAACAATGGGAACAAGATGAGATAGAACAATGGGAACAAGATAGAACAATGGGAACAAGATGAGATAGAAAAATGGGAACAAGATGAGATAGAACAATGGGAACAAGAACAAGATGAGATAGAACAATGGGAACAAGACAAGATAGAACAATGGGAACAATACGAGATAGAACAATTTGAACATTAAGGGATAGAAAAATTGGAACAAGATGAGCTAGAACAATGGGAACAAGATGAGATAGAACACTGGGAACAATGGGAACAATATGAGATAGAACAATGGGAACAATGGGAACAAGATGAGATACAACAAAGGGAACACGATGAGATAGAACAATGGGAACAAGATGAGATAGAAAAATGGCAACAAGATGAGATAGAACAATGGGAAAAAGATGAGATACAACAATGGGAACAAGATGAGATACAACAATGGGAACAAGATGAGACACAACGATGGGAACAATGATTAAACAACAATGGGAACAAGATGAGATATAACAATGGGAACAAGATGAGATAGAACAATGGGAACAATATGAGATAGAACAATGGGAACAAGATGAGATAGAAAAATGGGAACAAGATGAGATAGAACAATGGGAACAAGATGAGATAGAACAATGGGAACAAGATGAGATACAACAATGGGAACAAGATGAGATACAACAATGGGAACAAGATGAGATAGAACAATGGGAAAAAGATGAGATACAACAATGGGAACAAGATGAGATACAACAATGGGAACAAGATGAGACACAACGATGGGAACAATGAGTTAAACAACAATGGGAACAAGATGAGATATAACAATGGGAACAAGATGAGATAGAACAATGGGAACAAGATGAGATACAACAATGGGAACAAGATGAGATACAACAATGGGAACAAGATGAGATAGAACAATGGGAAAAGATGAGATACAACAATGGGAACAAGATGAGATACAACAATGGGAACAAGATGAGACACAACAATGGGAACAATGAGTTAAACAACAATGGGAACAAGATGAGATATAACAATGGGAACAAGATGAGATAGAACAATGGGAACAATAGATAGAACAATGGGAACAAGATGAGATAGAAAAATGGGAACAAGATGAGATAGAACAATTTTAACATTAAGAGGTACAACAATGGGAACAAGATGAGATAGAACAATGGGAACAAGATGAGATAGAACAATGGGAACAAGATGAGATAGAACAATGGGAACAACATGAGATAGAACAATTTTAACATTAAGAGGTACAACAATGGGAACAAGATGAGATAGAACAATGGGAACAAGATGAGATAGAACAATGGGAACAAGATGAGATAGAACAATGGGAACAAGATGAGATAGAACAATGGGAACAAGATGAGATACAACAATGGGAACAAGATGAGATAGAACAATGGGAACAAGACAAGATAGAACAATGGGAACAATACGAGATAGAACAATTTGAACATTAAGGGATAGAAAAATTGGAACAAGATGAGCTAGAACAATGGGAACAAGATGAGATACAACAATGGGAACAAGATGAGATACAACAATGGGAACAAGATGAGATAGAACAATGGGAAAAAGATGAGATACAACAATGGGAACAAGATGAGATACAACAATGGGAACAAGATGAGACACAACGATGGGAACAATGAGTTAAACAACAATGGGAACAAGATGAGATATAACAATGGGAACAAGATGAGATAGAACAATGGGAACAATATGAGATAGAACAATGGGAACAAGATGAGATAGAAAAATGGGAACAAGATGAGATAGAACAATTTTAACATTAAGAGGTACAACAATGGGAACAAGATGAGATAGAACAATGGGAACAAGATGAGATAGAACAATGGGAACAAGATGAGATAGAACAATGGGAACAAGACGAGATACAACAATGGGAACAAGATGAGATAGAACAATGGGAACAAGACAAGATAGAACAATGGGAACAATACGAGATAGAACAATTTGAACATTAAGGGATAGAAAAATTGGAACAAGATGAGCTAGAACAATGGGAACAAGATGAGATAGAACACTGGGAACAATGGGAACAATATGAGATAGAACAATGGGAACAATGGGAACAAGATGAGATACAACAATGGGAACACGATGAGATAGAACAATGGGAACAAGATGAGATACAACAATGGGAACAAGATGAGATAGAACAATGGGAAAAAGATGAGATACAACAATTGGAACAAGATGAGATACAACAATGGGAACAAGATGAGACACAACGATGGGAACAATGAGTTAAACAACAATGGGAACAAGATGAGATAGAACAATGGGAACAAGATGAGATACAACAATGGGAACAAGATGAGATACAACAATGGGAACAAGATGAGATAGAACAATGGGAAAAAGATGAGATACAACAATGGGAACAAGATGAGATACAACAATGGGAACAAGATGAGACACAACGATGGGAACAATGAGTTAAACAACAATGGGAACAAGATGAGATATAACAATGGGAACAAGATGAGATAGAACAATGGGAACAATATGAGATAGAACAATGGGAACAAGATGAGATAGAAAAATGGGAACAAGATGAGATAGAACAATTTTAACATTAAGAGGTACAACAATGGGAACAAGATGAGATAGAACAATGGGAACAAGATGAGATAGAACAATGGGAACAAGATGAGATAGAACAATGGGAACAAGATGAGATAGAACAATGGGAACAAGACGAGATACAACAATGAGAACAAGATGAGATAGAACAATGGGAACAAGACAAGATAGAACAATGGGAACAATACGAGATAGAACAATTTGAACATTAAGGGATAGAAAAATTGGAACAAGATGAGCTAGAACAATGGGAACAAGATGAGATAGAACACTGGGAACAATGGGAACAATATGAGATAGAACAATGGGAACAATGGGAACAAGATGAGATACAACAATGGGAACACGATGAGATAGAACAATGGGAACAAGATGAGATAGAAAAATGGGAACAAGATGAGATAGAACAATGGGAACAAGATGAGATAGAACAATGGGAACAAGATGAGATACAACAATGGGAACAAGATGAGATACAACAATGGGAACAAGATGAGATAGAACAATGGGAACAATGGGAACAAGATGAGATACAACAATGGGAACACGATGAGATAGAACAATGGGAACAAGATGAGATAGAAAAATGGGAACAAGATGAGATAGAACAATGGGAACAAGATGAGATAGAACAATGGGAACAAGATGAGATACAACAATGGGAACAAGATGAGATACAACAATGGGAACAAGATGAGATAGAACACTGGGAACAATGGGAACAATATGAGATAGAACAATGGGAACAATGGGAACAAGATGAGATACAACAATGGGAACACGATGAGATAGAACAATGGGAACAAGATGAGATAGAAAAATGGGAACAAGATGAGATACAACAATGGGAACAAGATGAGATAGAACAATGGGAACAAGATGAGATACAACAATGGGAACAAGATGAGATACAACAATGGGAACAAGATGAGATAGAACAATGGGAAAAGATGAGATAGAACAATGGGAACAAGACAAGATAGAACAATGGGAACAATACGAGATAGAACAATTTGAACATTAAGGGATAGAAAAATTGGAACAAGATGAGCTAGAACAATGGGAACAAGATGAGATAGAACAATGGGAACAATGGGAACAATATGAGATAGAACAATGGGAACAATGGGAACAAGATGAGATACAACAATGGGAACACGATGAGATAGAACAATGGGAACAAGATGAGATAGAACAATGGGAACAAGATGAGATACAACAATGGGAACAAGATGAGATACAACAATGGGAACAAGATGAGATAGAACAATGGGAAAAAGATGAGATACAACAATTGGAACAAGATGAGATACAACAATGGGAACAAGATGAGACACAACGATGGGAACAATGAGTTAAACAACAATGGGAACAAGATGAGATAGAACAATGGGAACAAGATGAGATACAACAATGGGAACAAGATGAGATACAACAATGGGAACAAGATGAGATAGAACAATGGGAAAAAGATGAGATACAACAATGGGAACAAGATGAGATACAACAATGGGAAACAAGATGAGACACAACGATGGGAACAATGAGTTAAACAACAATGGGAACAATATGAGATATAACAATGGGAACAATATGGATATAACAATGGGAACAAGATGAGATAGAACAATGGGAACAATATGAGATAGAACAATGGGAACAAGATGAGATAGAAACATGGGAACAAGATGAGATAGAACAATTTTAACATTAAGAGGTACAAGAATGGGAACAAGATGAGATAGAACAATGGGAACAAGATGAGATAGAACAATGGGAACAAGATGAGATAGAACAATGGGAACAAGATGAGATAGAACAATGAGAACAAGATGAGATAGAACAATGGGAACAAGACAAGATAGAACAATGGGAACAATACGAGATAGAACAATTTGAACATTAAGGGATAGAAAAATTGGAACAAGATGAGCTAGAACAATGGGAACAAGATGAGATAGAACACTGGGAACAATGGGAACAATATGAGATAGAACAATGGGAACAATGGGAACAAGATGAGATACAACAAAGGGAACACGATGAGATAGAACAATGGGAACAAGATGAGATAGAAAAATGGCAACAAGATGAGATAGAACAATGGGAAAAAGATGAGATACAACAATGGGAACAAGATGAGATACAACAATGGGAACAAGATGAGACACAACGATGGGAACAATGAGTTAAACAACAATGGGAACAAGATGAGATATAACAATGGGAACAAGATGAGATAGAACAATGGGAACAATATGAGATAGAACAATGGGAACAAGATGAGATAGAAAAATGGGAACAAGATGAGATAGAACAATGGGAACAAGATGAGATAGAACAATGGGAACAAGATGAGATACAACAATGGGAACAAGATGAGATACAACAATGGGAACAAGATGAGATAGAACAATGGGAAAAAGATGAGATACAACAATGGGAACAAGATGAGACACAACGATGGGAACAATGAGTTAAACAACAATGGGAACAAGATGAGATATAACAATGGGAACAAGATGAGATAGAACAATGGGAACAAGATGAGATACAACAATGGGAACAAGATGAGATACAACAATGGGAACAAGATGAGATAGAACAATGGGAAAAAGATGAGATACAACAATGGGAACAAGATGAGATACAACAATGGGAACAAGATGAGACACAACGATGGGAACAATGAGTTAAACAACAATGGGAACAAGATGAGATATAACAATGGGAACAAGATGAGATAGAACAATGGGAACAATATGAGATAGAACAATGGGAACAAGATGAGATAGAAAAATGGGAACAAGATGAGATAGAACAATTTTAACATTAAGAGGTACAACAATGGGAACAAGATGAGATAGAACAATGGGAACAAGATGAGATAGAACAATGGGAACAAGATGAGATAGAACAATGGGAACAACATGAGATAGAACAATTTTAACATTAAGAGGTACAACAATGGGAACAAGATGAGATAGAACAATGGGAACAAGATGAGATAGAACCATGGGAACAAGATGAGATAGAACAATGGGAACAAGACGAGATACAACAATGGGAACAAGATGAGATAGAACAATGGGAACAAGACAAGATAGAACAATGGGAACAATACGAGATAGAACAATTTGAACATTAAGGGATAGAAAAATTGGAACAAGATGAGCTAGAACAATGGGAACAAGATGAGATAGAACACTGGGAACAATGGGAACAATATGAGATAGAACAATGGGAACAATGGGAACAAGATGAGATACAACAATGGGAACACGATGAGATAGAACAATGGGAACAAGATGAGATAGAACAATGGGAACAAGATGAGATACAACAATGGGAACAAGATGAGATACAACAATGGGAACAAGATGAGATAGAACAATGGGAAAAAGATGAGATACAACAATTGGAACAAGATGAGATACAACAATGGGAACAAGATGAGATATAACAATGGGAACAAGATGAGCTAGAACAATGGGAACAAGATGAGATAGAACACTGGGAACAATGGGAACAATATGAGATAGAACAATGGGAACAATGGGAACAAGATGAGATACAACAATGGGAACACGATGAGATAGAACAATGGGAACAAGATGAGATAGAACAATGGGAACAAGATGAGATACAACAATGGGAACAAGATGAGATACAACAATGGGAACAAGATGAGATAGAACAATGGGAAAAGATGAGATACAACAATTGGAACAAGATGAGATACAACAATGGGAACAAGATGAGACACAACGATGGGAACAATGAGTTAAACAACAATGGGAACAAGATGAGATAGAACAATGGGAACAAGATGAGATACAACAATGGGAACAAGATGAGATACAACAATGGGAAAAAGATGAGATAGAACAATGGGAAAAGATGAGATACAACAATGGGAACAAGATGAGATACAACAATGGGAACAAGATGAGACACAACGATGGGAACAATGAGTTAAACAACAATGGGAACAATATGAGATATAACAATGGGAACAATATGAGATATAACAATGGGAACAAGATGAGATAGAACAATGGGAACAATATGAGATAGAACAATGGGAACAAGATGAGATAGAAAAATGGGAACAAGATGAGATAGAACAATTTTAACATTAAGAGGTACAAGAATGGGAACAAGATGAGATAGAACAATGGGAACAAGATGAGATAGAACAATGGGAACAAGATGAGATAGAACAATGGGAACAAGATGAGATAGAACAATGAGAACAAGATGAGATAGAACAATGGGAACAAGACAAGATAGAACAATGGGAACAATACGAGATAGAACAATTTGAACATTAAGGGATAGAAAAATTGGAACAAGATGAGCTAGAACAATGGGAACAAGATGAGATAGAACACTGGGAACAATGGGAACAATATGAGATAGAACAATGGGAACAATGGGAACAAGATGAGATACAACAATGGGAACACGATGAGATAGAACAATGGGAACAAGATGAGATAGAAAAATGGCAACAAGATGAGATAGAACAATGGGAAAAAGATGAGATACAACAATGGGAACAAGATGAGATACAACAATGGGAACAAGATGAGACACAACGATGGGAACAATGAGTTAAACAACAATGGGAACAAGATGAGATAGAACAATGGGAACAAGATGAGATACAACAATGGGAACAAGATGAGATACAACAATGGGAACAAGATGAGATAGAACAATGGGAAAAAGATGAGATACAACAATGGGAACAAGATGAGATACAACAATGGGAACAAGATGAGACACAACGATGGGAACAATGAGTTAAACAACAATGGGAACAAGATGAGATATAACAATGGGAACAAGATGAGATAGAACAATGGGAACAATATGAGATAGAACAATGGGAACAAGATGAGATAGAAAAATGGGAACAAGATGAGATAGAACAATTTTAACATTAAGAGGTACAACAATGGGAACAAGATGAGATAGAACAATGGGAACAAGATGAGATAGAACAATGGGAAGAAGATGAGATAGAACAATGGGAACAACATGAGATAGAACAATTTTAACATTAAGAGGTACAACAATGGGAACAAGATGAGATAGAACAATGGGAACAAGATGAGATAGAACCATGGGAACAAGATGAGATAGAACAATGGGAACAAGACGAGATACAACAATGGGAACAAGATGAGATAGAACAATGGGAACAAGACAAGATAGAACAATGGGAACAATACGAGATAGAACAATTTGAACATTAAGGGATAGAAAAATTGGAACAAGATGAGCTAGAACAATGGGAACAAGATGAGATAGAACACTGGGAACAATGGGAACAATATGAGATAGAACAATGGGAACAATGGGAACAAGATGAGATACAACAATGGGAACACGATGAGATAGAACAATGGGAACAAGATGAGATAGAACAATGGGAACAAGATGAGATACAACAATGGGAACAAGATGAGATACAACAATGGGAACAAGATGAGATAGAACAATGGGAAAAAGATGAGATACAACAATTGGAACAAGATGAGATACAACAATGGGAACAAGATGAGACACAACGATGGGAACAATGAGTTAAACAACAATGGGAACAAGATGAGATAGAACAATGGGAACAAGATGAGATACAACAATGGGAACAAGATGAGATACAACAATGGGAACAAGATGAGATAGAACAATGGGAAAAAGATGAGATACAACAATGGGAACAAGATGAGATAGAACAATGGGAACAAGATGAGATAGAACAATGGGAACAAGACAAGATAGAACAATGGGAACAATACGAGATAGAACAATTTGAACATTAAGAGGTACAACAATGGGAACAAGATGAGATACAACAATGGGAACAAGATGAGATACAACAATGGGAACAAGATGAGATAGAACAATGGGAACAAGATGAGATAGAACAATGGGAACAAGACAAGATAGAACAATGGGAACAATACGAGATAGAACAATTTGAACATTAAGGGATAGAAAAATTGGAACAAGATGAGCTAGAACAATGGGAACAAGATGAGATAGAACACTGGGAACAATGGGAACAATATGAGATACAACAATGGGAACACGATGAGATAGAACAATGGGAACAAGATGAGATAGAACAATGGGAACAAGATGAGATACAACAATGGGAACAAGATGAGATAGAACAATGGGAAAAAGATGAGATACAACAATGGGAACAAGATGAGATAGAACAATGGGAAAAAGATGAGATACAACAATGGGAACAAGATGAGATACAACAATGGGAACAAGATGAGACACAACGATGGGAACAATGAGTTAAACAACAATGGGAACAAGATGAGATATAACAATGGGAACAATATGAGATAGAACAATGGGAACAAGATGAGATAGAACAATGGGAACAAGATGAGATACAACAAGGGGAACAAGATGAGATAGAACAATGGGAACAAGATGAGATAGATCAATGGGAACGAGATGAGATAGAACAATGGGAACAAGATGAGATACAACAATGGGAACAATATGAGCTAGAACAATGGGAACAAGATGAGATAGAACAATGGGAACAAGATGAGATACAACAATGGGAACAAGATGAGATACAACAATGGGAACAAGATGAGATAGAACAATGGGAACAAGATGAGATACAACAATGGGAACCAGATGAGATACAACAATGGGAACAAGATGAGATAGAACAATGGGAAAAAGATGAGATACAACAATGGGAACAAGATGAGATACAACAATGGGAACAAGATGAGACACAACGATGGGAACAATGAGTTAAACAACAATGGGAACAAGATGAGATATAACAATGGGAACAAGATGAGATAGAACAATGGGAACAAGATGAGATAGAACAATGGGAACAAGATGAGATAGAAAAATGGGAACAAGATGAGATAGAACAATGGGAACAAGATGAGATAGAACAATGGGAACAAGATGAGATACAACAATGGGAACAAGATGAGATAGAACAATGGGAACAAGATGAGATATAACAATGGGAACAAGATGAGATAGAACAATGGGAACAAGATGAGATAGAACAATGGGAACAAGATGAGATACAACAATGGGAACAAGATGAGATACAACAATGGGAACAAGATGAGATACAACAATGGGAACAAGATGAGATACAACAATTGGAACAAGATAAGATAGAACAATGGGAACATTAAGAGATACAACAATGGGAACGAGATGAGATAGAACAATGGGAACAAGATGAGATAGAACAATGGGAACAAGACGAGATAGAACAATTTGAACATTAAGAGATACAACAATGGGAACAATATGAGTTAGAACAATGGGAACAAGATGAGATAGAACACTGGGAACAATGGGAACAATATGAGATAGAACAATGGGAACAATAGGAACAAGATGAGATAAAACAATGGGAACAAGATGAGATAGAACAATGGGAACAAGATTAGATAGAACAATGGGAACAATGGGAACACTGTGGTATACAACAATGGGAGATATAACAATGGAAACAAAATGATATAGAACACCGGGAACAATATGAGATAGAACAAGGGGAACACTAAAATATACAACAATGGGAACAATGAGTTAAACAACAATGGGAACACTGAGATATACAACAATGGGAACAATGGGATCAATGGGAGATAGAAAAATGGAAACACAAGTATATAGAACACTGGGAACAATTGGAACAATACGTTATACAACAATGGGAACAAGATGAGATACAACAATGGTAACAATACGAAAAACAACAATGGGAACAAGATGAGATATAACAATGGGAACAAGATGAGATAGAACAATGGGAACAAGATGAGATATAACAATGGGAACAAGATGAGATAGAACAATGGGAACAAGATGAGATAGAACAATGGGAACAAGATGAGATACAACAATGGGAACAAGATGAGATAGAACAATGGGAACAAGATGAGACAGAACAATGGGAACAAGACGAGATACAACAATGGGAACAAGATGAGATATAACAATGGGAACAAGATGAGATAGAACAATGGGAACAAGACGAGATAGAACCATTTGAACATTAAGAGAAACAACAATGGGAACAAGATGAGATATAACAATGGGAACAAGATGAGATGGAACAATGGGAACAAGATGAGATAGAACAATGGGAACAAGATGAGATATAACAATTTGAACAAGATGAGATAGAACAATGGGAACAAGATGAGATAGAACAATGGGAACAAGATGAGATAGAACAATGGGAACAAGATGAGATAGAACAATGGGAACAAGATGAGATAGAACAATGGGAACAAGATGAGATAGAACAATGGGAACAATATGAGATAGAACAATGGGAACAAGATGAGATACAACAATGGGAACAAGATGAGATACAACAATGGGAACAAGATGAGATAGAACAATGGGAAAAAGATGAGATATAACAATGGGAACAAGATGAGATAGAACAATGGGAACAAGATGAGATAGAACAATGGGAACAAGATGAGACAGAACAATGGGAACAAGACGAGATACAACAATGGGAACAAGATGAGATATAACAATGGGAACAAGATGAGATAGAACAATGGGAACAAGACGAGATAGAACCATTTGAACATTAAGAGACACAACAATGGGAACAAGATGAGATGTAACAATGGGAACAAGATGAGATGGAACAATGGGAACAAGATGAGATAGAACAATGGGAACAAGATGAGATATAACAATGGGAACAAGATGAGATAGAACAATGGGAACAAGATGAGATAGAACAATGGGAACAAGATGAGATAGAACAATGGGAACAAGATGAGATAGAACAATTGGAACAAGATGAGATAGAACAATGGGAACAAGATGAGATAGAACAATGGGAACAAGATGAGATACAACAATGGGAACAAGATGAGATAGAACAATGGGAACAAGATGAGATATAACAATGGGAACAAGATGAGATAGAACAATGGGAACAAGATGAGATACAACAATGGGAACAAGATGAGATAGAACAATGGGAACAATGGGAACACTGTGGTATACAACAATGGGAACAATGGGATCAATGGGAGATAGAATAATGGGAACAATATGAGATAGAACAATGGGAACAAGATGAGATAGAACAATTTGAACATTAAGAGATACAACAATGGGAACTAGATGAGATAGAATAATGGGAACAATATGAGATAGAACAATGGGAAGAATGGGAACAAGTTGAGATAGAACAATGGGAACAAGATGAGATAGATCAATGGGAACAAGATGAGATAGATCAATGGGAACAAGATGAGACAGAACAATGGGAACGAGATGAGATAGAACAATGGGAACAAGATGAGATAGAACAATTTGAACATTAAGACATACAACAATGGGAACAAGATGAGATAGAACAATGGGAACAAGATGAGATAGAACAATGGGAACAAGATGAGATAGAACAATGGGAACAATGGGAACAATATGAGACAGAACAATGGGAACGAGATCAGATAGAACAATGGGAACAAGATGAGATAGAACAATGGGAACAAGAAGAGATAGAACACTTTGAACATTAAGAGAAAGAAAAATGGGAACAAGATGAGATAGAACAATTTGAACAGTAAGAGATACAACAATGGGAACAAGATGAGATAGAACAATGGGAACAATATGAGATAGAACAATGGGAACAAGACGATATAGAACAATTTGAACATTATGTTTCAAATATTTCTATTAAACACACACAAGAATGGTGTATAGGTATACATGACAGGTATACAATTCTTATCTAAACATAAAATAGCATACAGGAACAACAAGACCCAGAGTTCTGGGTGCAGAACAAATAATACAAAACACGACATACAAAACAAGGACACGTAGAAAGAAAGAGGGAAGATGTCCCCCTATCCCCCCCCATCCCCTATTCCCCCTATTCCCCCCCCTCCCAACTGCTCGGGTGGTAGGGCCAGCACACGCTGCCCAAAGGTAGATTAAAATATTACAATTGAGAGTGCGTTAATAAGTACAAATTCACAGCGCCGACTCGTCCAATTAGGAGAGGAAAGGCTGCCAGATTTTATCAAATGTTGATAATTTATTGTTCAGAATATATCTAATTCTTTCTAAGTGTACAGTGTTTGCCAATTCACTGAGCCATAATTTGGTAGAGGGCGCTTCCCTCCTTTTCCAAAACAACAAGATTATTTTTTTTGCCGAGATGAGACCATACGAGATTAGTTGTTTTTGGGGGTTGGTTAATCCGTTTAGGGACTCAGATACTCCCAGGATTATCAGAAGCGGGTCTGGATCTATTGAAGTCTCCAAAACTTCAGAGAGGATCCTAAAAATTCCACACCAATAACCATGCAAGCTAGAGCATAGGGCAAAGCAGTGGAGTAGTGTACCCTGCGTAGCCTGACATTTATCACATGTAGGGGATGTGTCAGGAAATATCCTATGCAGTTTAGTTTTGGAATAGTGTAATCTGTGTAATACCTTGAATTGTATGAGACGATGTCTGGAATTAATGGAGCATGTGTGGATATACTCCAAGCTCTCTTCCCAGTCTGCCACCGAGATGTCAGTCCCTAGTTCTTCCTCCCATTTTGCCTTGATGGCATCAGTAGAAGGTGTGCTAACAGATTGAAAAGCATCATATAGACGCGATATCAGTTTATCTGAGGTGGGGCATATTTTTATGCATCCGTCAAACATGGAAGGTTTAGCATTCCCAAATGTTGGGAGGTGTTTTCTAACGTAGTCTCTAATTTGTAGGTATCTGAAAAAATGACTTCTGGGAAGATTATAAGTTTCCCTCAGCAACTCAAAGGAAGCAAAGGTCCCTTCTATGTATAAATCCTCTATGGTACTTATCCCCAACTCTCCCCATCGCTCAAAGGTGTTATCAAGGTTAGAAGGGGCAAAGGAGGGATTCCTGGCGACAGGGAGCATGAATGACATTGGTCTAAGCTCAAAGTGGACTTTAATTTGCTTCCAGATTCGGACTGTGCTATGTATAATAGGATTGTTACGATAAAGTGACATCTCCAGATTGACAGGCGACAAAATCACAGAGCCAATAGAGAAGGGGTGACACTCCTCACGCTCCATACTAAGCCAGCTGGATGCCGGGAGTACGTCATCCAACAGAAACGTAACAATGTGGAGGTTAGCGGCCCAGTAATAAAATATCAAATTTAGGAGAGACAATCCTCCTTCCA